>NC_061792.1:6792945-7100279 GCF_022458985.1 Mugil cephalus
CCTCCACTCAGCTTCAGACCTCTTTCCCCGACCTGTGTCTCATAACCTGGCAGATAATCAGACAGATGATGGTGAATAAAAGGTTCTAGCAAAGATGCTACATTTCTATCTGTTTAATATAAATACACAAATGCCTCAAGCCTCTTGATGTATCAGATTAAAAAAAGTCATTACCTTCGGGGAAGGCCATGATTTTGTCGTGGATGTCAGCAGCTAAAGCGGCCTCCTCCACCTCCTGGTCGCTGGCAGCGATGCGGCCGTAGCGAATGTTGTTCCGGATGGTGTCGTTGAAAAGCACCGTGTCCTGGGGAACCACGCCGATGTGAGCTCGCAGAGATGTCTGCTTCACCTGGAGGGAGACAATGAAGGCAAAGCACGGTCACACACAGTACAGATGTGCTGCCGGAGGTCAGCGTTACTGCGCCGGCTCTGCTTACTTTCGATATATCCTGGCCATCGATGCGAATGCAGCCTCCCTGAACGTCGTAGAAACGGAAGAGGAGTCGCATGATGGTGCTTTTCCCAGATCCGGACTGTCCCACCTTGGAGAGATTGATAAAAAAGATTGGTGATACAACACTAACGGAGGACGGATGTGATAGTGAGTCGTGGAAAAAATCCTACCAGCGCAACGGTCTGTCCTGGAAGGACAGTGAAGGACACATCCTTGAGAATCTCTTTGCTGTAATAAGAATAAACAAGGAAATTTAACAACTTTACATCCGAAGTTTTAATTAAAACGACCAAAAGCCACCATGGACTCACCCGTTTGTGTAGCTGAAGTAAACGTTCTCAAACTCCACCTTTCCAAGTTTATAGAGGAGGTTTCCTGCATTTACTTCATCTTTCACCTGCACGAGGGAACATTAAAAGAAAATGTCAAATGCAGCACAAATCGCAACTCTGATTCTCTACTTCTAGTTTCAAACATACCTCCTCCTCTTCTTCAAAAAGCTTGAACATGCTTTCCATGTCAATGAAAGAATTCTGGATCATCCTGCATTAAAACAAACAGAAGCAAAGTCGAAACGCACACGTTAGCCGCCACCATTAGCAGATATAGCTTAGCATGGTAGCTTTTCGGCCTCTCCTCACCTGTAGTACGTTCCGAACCAGTTGAGCGGGGTGTAAAGCTGGATGATGTAGGTGCCGAAGAGGACGAAATCTCCAACCTACGGTGAGATTAAGTCTAAATGAACGCCACGGGTCAAACTAGCATTTCAGGACGTATAAGTAATTCACAGACAATGACGGGATTTATATAATGAAGTGCGTCAGGACCTGAAACTTTCCCTCGGTGACAAAGTAGGCACAGAGCAGGGAGCCGGCCAGCAGGCCCGATCCGATGATGACGTTCTGCGTTTGATTGAGAAGGGCCAGGGAGGCCTGGGTCTTCCACTCGGATTTCTATGACGGGAAAAGACGAGACACCGTTAAATGGGCAGTTCAGTATTTAAACAGCGGATCCACTGTAAAACTACTAGGAATCCACTGTATAACTTCTAGGAATAAGAAGCTATAAACTTATCCCCACTTATGTTAACTGTGTAACTGGTTATCCTGAACAATGCTCTCTATAAAACCATCCATCCATTATTTCACCTTGAAGAACGAGAGTTTCTGGTTTTCAGTTGATGGGTTTGTCAGTTCAGATTCACATTTAGAAGCTAAAACATCCCAAGTCTACGAATAAATAATACAGTGCACAAATAAACTGGTTTTGATCTTCGTTCTAGCTGATCTTAGCTGCACGGAGCAAACAAAGCTAAACTCTACATCTTGCTTCGTGCCTCATCCAGCGTTTCTGCCGAGTCATTGTCTCGACAAGCATCTCGTTCGGCTTTGCGCTTGTCACGCAAACAAGACATTCCTCTAGAGGCGTAGATCTGTATCACACAGACACTTAGAGGCACCGAGTTTGGACAACTTTGAAAACACTGACCTGATACTTCAAGATGGCGTCGTCAAACCGGCTGACTTCATAGCCCTCCGCGTTGTAATATTTCACCTATTAAAAGAGAGAGACACAGTTTCTCGTTTTCACATTAAGCTGCCCGAAACTTCTCACTTTTACGACAAAGTCTGAACGCTTGAACGCACCGTCTCAAAGTTCAACAAGGAGTCCACGGCCTTGGACTTGGCGTTGTTGTCCTGCTGATTCATGTCTCGCCTGTACTTGGTCCTCCACTCGGTGATGACGATGGTCAGAGCTGAGGGGGACGAAACCAACAAGAAATCTGAACATTCGCAGCGGAGCTTCAGAGTAGAGATCGACCGATATATATCGGCCGGCCGATATTTCCATTTTCTACTGGTATCGGCATAATACATTTTTTTTTTTTTCCTCCCAGCAAGTTTTATTGACCCTAAAATTGTCCTACAAATGTTTTTGGTTAAATTGACACTCATTTTTATCATGTAAATGGAGGGAGAATAAGCAGTATCGGCTCCAAATATCAGAAAAATCGGCAGCAGGTATCGGCCATCGGTCAGTATGTATCAGCCCTAAAAAAAAATCCATATCGTCCATCTCTACTTCATACTGCTGCGATTTAAGGTCGACTCACTGAGGTACAAAGCCATGCAGACGAAGATGATGAGGCCGAACCAGGCGTTGAAGTTTGTGATGAAGTAGATGATGGAAATGACGATATCGGCGATGGTGGGAAAGATGCTGAACACGATGTAGCTGAGGGAGAAACACAACAGGTAAGTAAACGTTGTCGCATTTGACGCAATCTACCGACGTCCACACCTCGGCGCCTCACCTGAGCAGGCTGTTAATGGAGGAGGTGCCGCGGTCGATGCTCCTCAGCACGTCCCCGGTTTTCCGGCCCAGGTGCCAGCGCAGCGAGAGCGAGTGCAGGTGGGCGAAGAGGCGCACTTGCACCACCCGGTTGGTGTACTGCTGCACCCGGATCCAGAGGAACGAGCGCAGGTTGCTGATGAAGCCGGAGGCGCCTGGAAGTAGGGGGACGTCACGCGGCGCGGGATTAGTCAGACGCCGCGAGTGAGGTGTGATGCTACGTGGCGTGAGTGGAACCTACCTGCGCCGCCGCCCTGCATGAACTTGAGCAGGACGTAAATACACACCGTCGTGGCCAGAGTGCGCCAGGTGCTGCCATCTGTCAGTTCATTCACTGAGAGAAAAAAAGATATCCATCATATTAAGTATTTAGCTTAAAAACACTATTTTGTGCACTATGTTTTGATGCCAGTTCCATTTTCAAATTCAATTCATAAAAAGGGACTTTCAGATAGAAGCTCTAACCTCGCTTCTATAATATTTTATTCTTACCAATATTCTTGTAGTAAATGGGCACAAAGACGTTGATCGCCCTTTCCGTTCCCAGCAGCCCCAAGCAGAAGAGGACCAACAGCTGGAGAACGATGTTCCCCCGAGGCCACATGTAAGGAACAAGCAGGCGGACCTTCTTCCAGAAGCCCAGCCAGGTAGACTGGTTCTCCTCTGTTCTTCCCAACAGGCTCTGCGGCGCGGCAAACACACAATTCAATTTGCATGCGAAGGAACAATAACGCGAGTCAAGCCATGAGGTTTATTTGCGTCTTATTTGCCTCTACCTGTGCGCTGTTCTCCACGTCCCGCTCGTCTTCGTTTATGAGCAGCATGTACGGTCTCCGCGGCAACCCCGGCGCTTTGAGGCCGAGGAAGAAGAGCAGCCCGGTGCCGATGTAGCGCATCAGCCACAGTCCAAACTGCACCTGAGGAGTTTATGGGCGATTAAAAGGACATTGCGGTTTAACGGCACGTAAAAGCGTAACAGCAGCTGTGCATGACCATTTATTTTGCTTTAAAAATGATGACATGTTGACCTGACAGAATGAAGGTTGAGTGAACTACAAATCAGCTTCACAAGAATTGGTGCATATTGGGAAAAGAACATTTTAAGTTTTGAGGATAGGGGAAAAAAAGACGCAAACGCCCGAGTCATGCTTAGTCAGTTAGAGCAAAGTTGAACACACAGAAAGTGACCGAGGGTGGGTGGGAGCGGCTACGTTCTGCTTTCCGCTCCGATTGGCCAACGGTGCAAACGCAGCAGTGACTCGGCAGAAAATACCAGGGCAGCGCTTTGCAAGCCGCGCTGCTGTGCTCCGCTGTCAGGGCGGACTATTTATCAACAGAACAATACTGGCTGCGCTGCCCTGAGAGGAGTGGCTCAAAAGACACGCTTACTTTTCAAGAATAGATAACCTTTGCTCCGTTAGACCAAACAAACTGAGCTTTATCGTCGCTGAGATTAAGGGCATGCGCTGTGAGAAAATTCTTGGAATCAGAATAACGCTACCAGAATGAATCCTAGATAAATAGATAGGGGAAAAAAAGTGCACAACATGAAGAAGCTACAAAGTAATGTTGACTAAAATATGAGTTAAAAGATGTTGTTTTACCTGGTGTTGTGAATTATCCATGCTCCACCACCAGTGAGGGCTGTACCAGGAGATGAAGGCGAGGTTCTCGGCCGAAAAAGCCATGGCCCAGAACAGCAGCAGGACGGCGCTGTGCCCCCTCGTCCGGTCCATCAGCAGGGCCCGCCGCCTCTCCACCCGGAGCAGGGCGATGGCCCAAACCCAGGCCAGCGCGGAGAACAGGCCGTACAGCAGCACGTACCCGGGGAACTCCTCCGGGCGGGAGGCCTGCCACGCGATCCCGCTCAGGAACTGGAGCGCCAGCAGGACCGAGACGGCCTGCTGGAAGGCGTAGAGGCGGGAGCGCGGGATGAACTTGGGCTCCATGACCGTGCCGTACTTCTGGTAGAATACGCAGTGCATGGTGCCGAGGAAGAAGCAGAAGGTGAGCAGGATGGTGGGCACCAGCGTGAAGTAGAAGCACGGGGAGATGCCTTCGTCCACCCAGGTGTGGGAGATGGAGGTGTTGGCCCCGCAGTAGGTCTGCATGTACGCCATGGCTGCAGCTAGAGAGACACATACGTTTAAACCAGCAGCTTAAAATGTCCAGAAGCCTGAAAACCTCCAAATAAAAGCACATTGTAATGGAAATATCATCCAAACAAAACAAGGATTCTCTTTAAGTTTAAGCTAAATTAAGCTATAACACATTATTCTACTATTCTACAAGCAGTTTATTACCAAAATGTGTGCCAAAACAACACAAAACGCACACAACATATCGAGTATAAGTATAATAAACAAGTTATGATTCACCACATACACAGTTATACTTAGCACAATGCACAGTGAAATGCATTAAGACGTTGTTTATGTATCACACATGTGTCACAGTAGCAAATAATATAAAAACATAAAAAGGAGACAGGTTAAAAAAACAATAATAATGATAATTGTGCATTATTACCATAAATTATCCGGCCTTACCTTCCGTCTGGATGATGTTGACCCTCCGCTTGTCAATAACAGGTGTTACTCCGGTTACACTAGCGAGGGACTCGGCTACGAACGTTAGCTCGCGGCTAAAATGATAGCTTCGACACAAACGCGCGATTTATAACTGTCTGCCGGGAGTGTCTGTGACGCAAAGCCATGTGTCTGTCACCGGTGCCGGCACCTGAGTGCAGTCATGCTGCTAAAGTGGTCGTCCTTGTAGTGCGGTTGTGGTGTAACGACGACACCATCCATGACTCGGCAATCGACTGGTTACACAACGGAGTTCGAGCCGGGTTTTGACTGCGGTGGTCTGACATTCAGCGCCCCCTGGAGGATGGGAATACAGCTGACTCACGTGGGAACAGGAAGTGAGACAGACAGATAGATAGATAGATAGATAGATAGATAGATAGATAGATAGATAGATAGATAGATAGATAGATAGATAGATAGATAGATAGATAGATAGATAGATAGATAGATAGATAGATAGATTTTATTTTATTAATCCCAAACTGAAATTTCACAGTTGCCACCATACATATAATACCAAAATAAAATAAAAAATAACAACAAAACATAAGATAAAATAAACAAAAAATACAATAGTTATAATATATATATATAATGAATATGTATGAATTAAAATAAGTGAATGCAATAAAAAAATGAAATTGCCACGAATGATGGATTTACAACCAATAACCAAGCAACCATGTGCAAATGTGCAAAAAAAATAAAATAAATAAATAAAAATAAAAAAAAACTGTAGTGTTCTTAGTGTCCAAAGGATGTCTCAGTCTCTTCAATTAAAACAGAAAAAAATAAGAGTTCCATATTAAGACTGCATAAAGGGATATTAAGTGGAAATCAGACCTACAGCAATGTCAAAAATTGCATTGCTATTTTCTACAGCCTCAATTTTACGATTTTAATGTCCTCTCACTTCCCATAGTGTCGTGCTCAAAACCACAAACAAAAGTGCTGCTCGGGTGTAACAACATATTCCTCTATTGCTCTTCAGATTTAAGTTGAAACGTGTAAGCGGGCGTCTGAGGCACTCAAGGGGACGTGTGCAATTGAAAAGCCTTTATTTAAACCACTACCATTTAAAATCACGTCAACATGTTAAGAGAGGGAATCACATGACCAGGACAGGTGCGTCACATGACATCAGCAACACAAACACATAGACTGATCACATTACAGACCCAGCAGTATATGGAAATTTGAATCTTGTTATCATTATTATCGTTTAAATATTAACAGCCAATTGTACACTTTACATTACATTTACACAATCATTATGCATAAACACATGCATCTACATTACATACAATTTATGGATTGGGATTGAAATAAAAAAAAAAAATATTTGTTTGCAGTACCACAACATGGCCAGTAGATGTCAGTAAATACAAAGATATAATCAGAAGACGGGCTTTAAAACCTCTGAGCGCGCACACACTTGCAGGTGGTGAGTGACAACAGCTCCTGGAGGTGGTGGAACACGTAAACAAAGATGTGCTACTTGATTGCTTCATTAAAGCCGCCGAATGTGCGGCCAAAAAGAACAGAAAGTGGTCAAGTAACCTGAACGCATCGCCTCAGCCGTTCGACTCACAAATTGCCTTGCAGTTATGTGGGGATTTAAGTGTAAATCCAGGGTTTAGTAGTAGAAGAAGAAGGAGAAGGAAAGAAAAAAAACATATGGTGAGCGACTTAAAAGCCGACTGTCCTTCTATGAGGATGAATAGAAGACACTGAAGTGTGTGTGTGTGTGTACCTGCATGTGATAGAAGAAAAAAAAAGCCACGTCCTGATGGAGTGTGCAAAAGAAAGTGAAAGAGGGCCCAGCCTATGATGTCTTGCGTGAGCTCGCACGTGCACGCACGCACACTTGCGCCGGGATGGGAAACGGGGTAAATCTTATCATTTAGAGCCTTCACAATGGGCATAAAGAGGCGCTAATCTGCTTCATCTCCCCGGCTCCTTTGTGCGAGTGGAAATGGACCTTCTGTCCGTCGGCTGCTTGTCACCCCGCTCCTTTGTCCGACGCTGGATGTGATGGCCTGCCCATCACAAACCTCATCTCTCTCCCCCTTTTGTGGGGACCTCCAGCCTCAGCTGGAGCCCCTATAAGTCCTTTAGGTGTGTCTTTTCTCTGCATTCAGTCCCACCTATTCTCCCATTCTCCTTGTGCGCTCCTTTGTTTGCCCGCCACATATGGACGGTAACAGGCGGGGATAAGAAGGATGTGTATGCCAATCTAATCTGTTGATTTAGTGGGAAAAGAATATTGGTGGTGTTAGGAGCGCTACATCCAATCTCATTAGCAGCGAGGCCGATCAATAGAGCTCTCGGTTCTGCTCAGCGTAGTAAGACTTGGCTTTGTGAATCTGTTGCTCTCCCTCGAACTCGCCAGCAGACGACCTTTGCCGTCTTTAATGCTACACAAATCGCCCCTGATCTATTGTAGCCTCTTGGTGCTTGGTGTTGGATTTAGGACGGACTGGGGTTGAAGATCCGTGAAAAGTATCTCACATTTTAAGATCCACTTTCGTGGCACGACTTCACACGTCACGTCTATTTTTGAAGAGGCGAGCGCTGCTGCCAACCCAAAGCTAAAATTTCCTGAAGAGAAAAAAAAATAAAAGCAGGCCAGTTTTTTTTTTTTTTTTGCTGCTTCCTTTGACCCACATGCTAACAGCTGCTCGCTCGATCCGTTAAGTTTTCCCGCCTGCGTCATCGTTCGAAAACACTCGAGGCCTTGGGACGGGTGAGCGGCCCGCGGCGCGCTCGACGTCTCGTCCCTGAGGACGGGCTTGACCCCGGTGGCCACTCTGAAAGTGGCTCAGCCACAGCACCCGGCCGCGAAGAGAACAGCGCGGGCGGATAACATCTCCTGTCGAAACTGCTCTCGACCAGCACAAAAAGGGCCGCCACCCTCCACGCGGCCCTTCTCCGTGGAGGGGAAAGGTGGCGAGGGGAGGGCTCGGCGCAGAGAGAGGGTGAGATGTGGAAGGACAGGGGACAGGGAGCTGGAGAGACGGCGCGCTGTGCGAGATAACAAAGGCTGGAGAGGGGAACCAGGGTTTGTGTGGTGTATGTGTCACAGATACAGAGGCAGATAGAGTAGACACAGAGCTCCAACCCATCGCTTCAGACACAGGAGGCTCGGAGAACTAGCTCACACAAACCTTGCACTATCAAAAACACATGTGGGTTCGGCCGTTTGAGCAGAAACCCTTCATTTCATCACATAAAAGCAGTGATTCATATGACAACCTGTCAGGAAGGCACCTTGTTTAAATCTAAGTGTAATATTCAGCTTTGACCACTAGAGGCAGTCGTGGCGCTCCACCTGTAGCTCCCAGAGACAAAGTAACATGCAGATCAATGAAGTGTGCACTCAGGCCTCAAGGCTCGATGAGGAGAAGCGTGAACTCGAGAGCAGCTGAGACTAAAAACTGAAGAAAGTCTGTGCTTCATGGAAGAAAAAAAAAAAGAATTCCTTCGAGGAGTAAAGGTGGATTTAATTAAGACGAATGTTTGACGGTCCCCATAATGAAAAATAGCCCCGTAATGCGCAAAAGCAAGAGCACATGATTAAAAGCCACAGAATGAATCAAAATTAAGCGGCGAGCTAAAGAAACGGAGCCATCTGTGATGTTCCAGGGTCCCCTTCCCGCCGTCGCAGATTTGCGGACGCGGGGGTCGCCGCCACCAGCGGTGATGGAGTCTTTGATGAGCGCGACCGGCCCTTGTTTCCCCTCCAACGGCCCGCTGCAAAATGTCGCGCGGCACATGCAAGTGACCTTGAGAGGCTGCTCTCGCGCAACTTCTGCCAAATCCGGCAAACCCCGCGGCTTCGGCGCCACCACCAGCCGCATGGACACCGCTTGCTAACTGATTAGCATAAAATTTTTCACATTTGCATGAAAGCGCGGAGAAGTTGGCGCGTCTGGACCCAGAGTGTGTGGACACATGGGGTAGAAAGCTGTATTTATTCCATTGCTGAATCTTATTTCAGCAAAATAAGAAGAGAAATATGCGCTACCTGTCATTTCTGCATTGATCAACTGGTATTTTCTGACCCCGGGGCTGTAAACCTCATCCATCCCTGTAAGCAGTAACCGCGTTCCCGTCACGCGAAATCCCCCCACCACGAGACATAAACGCACACTTAGCGTGATTTATCCCTAACAAGTTTGAATAATGGAGTACGAAGTGAGGAGGGTTTAATGAACTAGAAGTGCCTCTACGATCCCTTACCCAGGGAAGATTAGGGAGAATGGGGGGGGGGGGGGGGGGGGGGCGCCTTCCTGCATGAGCAGCCCTGCAGCCGGGCTGGCTTCCACGGCCGCTTTACCGGGGACACTGCCAGGGAGCAGAATGTCAGTTTTAAAAGTGCATCTCTTTCCTCCGGGCGAGAAGGTGACGGATAATGCGTTTGTGCATTACAGAGAGGGGGAAGGCCATCCATCATGGCTGTGTGCGTGCGCAGGGTGATTGCATGCAGGTAGCGTCGCACTCCTCCAGGCTGTGCTGTGGTTATGGTAAGGAGGGTTTGGAGGGAGGAGGGAGGGAGGGAAGGTTGGGAGGATGCAAAGCAAGCAGAGCATCTGGAGACAGGGACTCTCACTGGTGTCAAGCGGGGGCGTGTTATGTATTCGGTTGCGGGTCGTGGGAATACTGGAAGCTTCTCGCTGATGAAGAACTGTTGCTCTCTGACACGTTGCCAGCGGTAGTGTGTGTTTTGTGTCAGAGGCTACGTTTCTAGCGCCAGATGTTGTCATGCCACTGTTGCACTTATGTATTTAACAGGGGCGTCACTAGATTTTTAAGGAGTGGGGGGGCTTAGCCCCCCACCCCCACCCCCCAGGCGATGCACAGGATGTAAGCAAATGTAGCGCATGTAAGCACAAAATTTCACAGACAGCTAACAAAGCTGAGAATTTATTTATTAATGGTTATTTCATCAAATAAAACAACACAAAATTATTTAGAGGGGGCTTAAAAATATTTTAGGGAGGCTTCAGCCCCCCTAGAAAAGACACAGTAATCTGTGCCTGCACATGTATATATACCAGGGGCGTCACTAAGTTTTAAGGATAGGGGAGGCTTAGCCCCCCTGCTGTCCCCTTGTTAGGCCAGGGAGGGCCTAATGACAGCGGTATATACAGCAGCTAATCTCTATATTATTCATGACTTATCTGTGTCTTATATTTTTTAATGGAAACCTCTTTTTGTTGTTTTGACAGCGTCGCCGCTCAAAACTCAGCTGGAGACAAGAATCAGCAGCAGGAAGGCTCCGACTCGTTCGCAGGAAGAGGGGAAAAAATAGCTCAAAAAATAGTTTTGGACACAAGTGGCTGGAAAATTCAGACGAAAGGCAGCCCTAAAGCGAATTCATATGCGCATAATTTGCAAAACACCTTTCGTATTTCCACTTCCACATGAACCTGGGGGGCGATCTGCTCGACAGTGAGGCACACCAGGCGCTTCTTGGCGAGGTGCTTGAGCTGGAGAGACACAGATACTGTAGCCTGACCTGCTGATCCTGCTCTGTTCGGCGTGCCGCGCTCTCTGGGGCTAACATACAACACCCATGCTAATGCTGTTCCTGCAGCCGCTCTTGTTACCATAACAACTAAAGGTGAAGGAGGCAGACTGGAGTGAAGGAGCCCGGGGTGGGAGGACAACTGGGAGCGGCGTCCGTGCGCGTGCGGTCGCACGAGCAGGTCCGTACATGCCGACTTACGACGCACACGTCCGCACAGTCGCGCTTTAGCTACTCTTGTGTCTACTCTTGTTGTTTTCTGTCCCCGGGCGTGTTCTGAGGAGAGGCAGGTGGCGTGCACTCCCCCCGCTCCCATCCTCAGAGGGTTATTACTGTTACAAATACTCCCATGATGACGGCAAGTCCAAACTGTGTCAAGCATAAAGAGGGAGAGTGGGTGGCGGGGGGGTATTGATATGATATGCAAGGCACTGTTATGTCACTGGTTTTGTCCTTGCGAGTGTATTTTTGGAGGCACCGCGTCTTTGTGTGTGGCCTTGGTCATGGGAGGAAGACCTTTTGTGTGGCTTGCTTACTCTACTACGATATGTTTACTCGACTCCGTGCTCGCGTCCCAGCGGCCTGATGCTGTTATGTCTCGAAGGGCCTGAACCGTACTTTGAGAGGGACTGATAAGCAAATTGAGCAGGCCCCTTTCCTCCCTGTTTTCTCGTGGGTTTACACGCAGAACAGTCGTTTTCTCCCTCAAACTGCCTGCTCTCGCTTTCCTCTCGGCATCATGAATATTTCCGATCATGAGTGCTAAAGCTTGTGGGAGCACGGTGGTTTCAGGCCCGCGCGAGATTCCCCTCTGTGATATAATAATAATTCGGGTGTAAAAAAGAAAAAAAAAAAACAATTCAACACCGAGGAGGAATGCGCAGAGATAAATCTCCGACTGCAAACGTCCCATGAATCTACCTCCACCGTGGGATCGTTCCGCAACGGGGAGCGTGTTTGTGAGGCGAGATGGAGAAAAAGAGGGAGGGATTGCTAAGTTGGCGGTTTGAATGATGTTTAACCGGAGCTCAGTGCAGCTGAATGAGGCTGAAAATCCGCTTTCCTCCCGGGTGCAGTTACTCAGAGCGCCACGGTATCACAGAGAGACGGATGTCGCCACATTACTGGGGCGTGCACGCGCGCGCACTGCCTCCTACGAGGCATAAAATATAACCCGTACCATCAGCAGCAACCCACTCGGAGGATTGAGGGTATACGCGGCGCGCAGAGCTCCATCCCACATTAACCAAACATAGAGAGCTCTCCTCTTGAGGCTTCGACACCGACCTCACTGGCACATAATCTTCCTCTGCCACATCACCTCTCCTCACAGCTTACACTGCAGAAAGGAAAACAACACAGTTACTGAGTGACGGCTGCAAACCTCAGTGGTTTGGATTTGTAGTAGAGGTAGAGAGTTTTGAAAGCATCTTAAGCACGGTTATGAAGCCAGGGTTCTTCATAGCTATTGGTTCCTTGCTGCTCATACACAGACCAGATGTAGCATCATTGCTAATATTGTGTAGGTCTCCCTTGTGCCTCCAAAACAGTTGTGACTCATCAGAGAATGGACATGGACCTTCTGAAGGATAGCTTTGAGGACGAAGGTGGTCTTCCTCCTTCCTCCATGTTTCGTAGGCAGTGGAGCTGAAGTCCAGAGAAGAACCACTCAGATGCTAAGCGGAGGACGTGTGAGGTTTTTCCTGCTAAGACAAGTGTCTGTATGTGCGACACTGGAACCAGCAGGTTGTTGAGAAGGTGGTGAAGCTTTCAGTGATACTGTAATAAAAGGTCCGTAGAACACCTTGGGATCTCCTGAAATTTTTTTGTAATTGTTCCTAAACCATTTCTGTGCTATGGGGTGCGGGTGCCCGTACAACAGATCTGACAAAAAAAAATTGAAAGCACATTAAATCTCTAAATGCATTTCCTTTAACTGTGACCCCACTTATAAAGCTTTTTGCTATACAGAGCGGCACCAAACTGAAGCAATTATCGGTGGTGTTTTACCTTTACATCCCCGACGCCGTTGTCCGACTTCATCAAAAGGGAAATGTGGCCGCGTTTCTCCCAAAGTCGCTCGGTAAACACGCGCTACTCGTGCAGCTAATTTGATTCACATGAGGAGATTTATGAGCAGAGCCGAGGAGACTCGGGAGGTTGTGGTTTTTTTATTTTTTTTTGAAGGGTAGAATCGTCAATTATTTTGGAACAGATGGGTCTCAAAGTGCAATTGAATTTGATTATCGCCTCAATGGAATCCGTAATGAAAGAGTCCTAATTTGAAGAGAAAGTTATGAGAAGGCCATTTCAATTACCCGAGAAAGCTAAACTGGGGTAGCAGCCTCTCACAACAGACCCCCGCATCCAGATGATTTTATGCTTTCTTATTTTCCGTCGTTCTTCCCCCATAAAAGACGACGCGTGTGAATCATGATGAGCGCAGCTGTTTATTTGCTTGTTTCAGAAATCTGCCCCAGCTGTATTCTTGAAAGCACGACGCCTTTTGTCATTCTTAATTGATTACCACTTTTCGCGGAATACAACTTTGTTTTTCATTCTCTTTTATTGACGCGCTTGTTCAAATAATAACAGGCTGAACAACTCAACCCTGCGGAAATTATTTGACAGGTTGCGGAGCGGGGAATTGTCTGCGGCGCCGGCATCGAGCAGATTATTACAGAAGCTTTAAGATGTTTTGTCCAAGAAAGCTCGAATCCTGACAACCTGTCAGGCGCGATTGCTCCTCCAACAGCTTTCCTTTACTTAACTTGTGAATGGCAGGTACATTTTTAGCTGTTTGTCTTTCGGGTTTAACAGTTCACGTTGACTAAGGCTTCGCGGAACCTATTTGATCCATTTTGGAAATTAATAATAAATTCGATTTATATAGCGCCTTTCTAGACACCCAAGGATGCTTTGCAAGAACAGAGACAAATTAGACAACTGGAAAAAACAGGCAGGGTGAACAGCACGGGGTGAGTCAACCCAGAAGGTGAAGACTGGTTGACTATGGGCTAAAAGCCTGGGTAAACACATGAGTTTTGAGGGCAGATTTGAACGAGTCCAGGATTGGAGCGATGACCCAGATTGGACGACCGCAGGCTTCGTGTTGAAGTGTGTGGGTGGATGAGGTCTGAGAGGTACTGGGGGGGCTAGGGAGTGGAGGGCTTTGTAGGTAAGAAGGAGGATTTTGTAAGAGATGTGGAATTTTATGGCAAGCCAGTGAAGGTGGATAAGTGTGGGGGTGATAACCCTGGCAGCTGAGTTCTGGACAGACTCAAGTCTGTCCAGGATTTTGCTGGGTGCCCCGAACAGGACTCCACTGCAGTAGTCCAGACGGCTGGTGATGAAGGCGTGTATGAAGGTCTCTGAAGCGGTGTTGGAGAGAGACGACTGGTGTCGGGAGATGTTTTTGAGGAGATTTGCTGACAGATTTGATGTGTGACTTGCTCTTGAGTTTGAGGTGGTTGGGTGACATCCATGATTTTATGTCCTGTAGGCAGTTGAGCAGAGACCTGGGGGGAAGCCTAGTGGATGCTGAGGACTGAGACATAGCTGAGTATTTTCAGCCTAACAGTGGAAATTGAGTCCGTGGTGGCGAATTATCTGACCAAGGGGGGCATGCAGTTAGTGAAAAGTAGAGGCCCAAGGACAGAGCCTTGAGGCAGGCCATGATTGACTGGAGCAGAGGGGAAGTTGGGTTGATACAGTCCCAGTTATTCTATACAAATTCCCATAGATTAGCTAGTTTTGTGCTGTTCTTGTGTTTGCACAGTTTGGTGAAAACAGATGAGCCTAATCTACTATTATACATCCAGGGAGGCTTGTTTTGTATGGGGTCACGTGAAAGGAGATTCGTGCATGGCTACTTTTTGGCATACTTTGCAAAGACAACCATAAACCCCCATCACCAATACTTCATAACCTCCCTAAAAAGCTGCTTCTATCCATCCCATGACAGATTTTGCTATTATGAAACATCTTCTCTTGTTTTGACTTCTGTAACCGCATCTAATCCTCACGCTTTTGTATTGTGGTTAATAAAGACCCCTGATTGTACAAGAAATGACAACATGAATGTAAATAGGTGTGAATGCGGCCATATTGTCTCTTGTTATTTCGACAATATTATAGCTGAGATGAATGGCAGATAACACACTCCATGGTAAAATGAGGAACAAAATCCAAACTTCACTAATTAAACTGTGTCGAGACAGGGTTAGGGTTAAAATAAATACATTCTTGAGGAATGATTCTATATGAGGAACCATTTTTATTGGTCTCTCATGTCCAAAAAACTTGACCCGCCACCACCACCTTCACTCCAGACAGATGGTTAGGGCCGACTGCGAGAGGCCTCCCACCATTCCCGATAACAAGTTTCCTGGGCTATATAGGGCCACCGCGCCTGTAAACACACCAGCCTCAAATGGAGTGAACAGGTGGCCGTCCACACAGGACCACTGGTCACGTTGAGCGTCCACACAAAAAGTTGACTTGTGTGTATACGCTCGCGCTCCACATGGTGTGAATGCCTCAGACTCTGACCGAGAAAATATCAGAGCGAGAGGGGTAATCAAATCCAGACCTAAATGTTACTGCATAGCAAAACCAGTCCAAGGCTCTGACTTCAGTTGATTAAAGTTGTGAAAAACAAAATTTAAACCAGGCTGTCAATGTGGTCCCTGGTCAACACACTGCAAAACTGCTTCAAATTATACTTAATTTTCACCTATCTGCTTCACAATGATGAGACCACTCGCCCAGTTCTCTGAATGGCGTCATTTCCTCAGTCATCTATTTGTTTTCAGAGGCAGTATCCTCTGGAGGTGGGCCGATGATAATGTCACAGTGGAAGGAAAGTGATGGTCCGCCTCGTGTTTATGCAAGACTTTGGCATTTGTTGTCTTAGGGTCTGCCGTCATTGGCAGGCATGCTGCCACAGAGCCCTTGTCTATCCTTCACACACACACACACACACAGATATACACCCTCCCCACTCTGACCCATATAGGCGCTTTGAATTGCCCGTCAAGATAATCTGGGCCCCCTTCCCGGGAAGACCACTGGGATGCGGGCGCGCGGCGGTGTGTTTGCATGAAACTAAAAATGTAAGGACGCTGTCAGTCTCCGCGTATGCTTTGCTGCTGCTGCTGCTGCTGCTGCAGCAGCCGCTTGGATGCAGTTGAAAGAGGCGCATGGTTTAGTCTCCAGGTGGTTCTTCAGACTGTCACCGGTGGCGCAGGGAAGAGGATATGGAGGATTTTTGAATTTGGATTACTGAATCACACATGGGGGAAGGTGGAATTCTAGCTCTATTAATATCCTGCATGACAAAATCATACGCTATTTACAGCGGTTAACATCTACTGCGATTCGAACAAGCGTCTCCCGGCTAGGACACGAGAATCCTCTGTTCTGCAATGTAAAGGCAACACCAAGCGATTAAGTTAGGAGACCAAACGAAGTCTCCTTTCATACTGTGATGACTAATGTTCTGCCTGTATACGCTCTCTTCCAGCCTGATTGCATAATCCTCAGATTAATTAGCGGCCCGTTTTAGTCACTTCCTGTGGCGCGACCCTCAAATGGGCTCCCTCCGCAATCTGGCCTATCGACTTACAGGGTGCCAGAGCGTTTTCTTTGAAGGCCAAGTCGGCTTCAGAGGCAAAAAAAAAAAAAAAAACCTCTCTGATCTGGCGGCTAAAGGAAAGGGCCCCTGCAGCGTGCCATTCCAGACTGATAAAGAAACTAGAAAAACAACATTTGGGTAACACACACACTTGCAAGGGTATATAAAAAAAAAGAGGAATAATTTGGTTGTGAAAACAAGAGGCGGTACGGAACAATGACAATCTGGCTCCTTTGGTAATTTCCTGTCGGCGTTCATTCGTGTGATGTGGCCGTGACTGTTCTGCCGGGATCAATCAAACCTGCGAGCAGATGGCATCGCACTCCTCCGGCGGGGTTGGGGATTGTCGGAGCATTCTTTTTCTGGGATGGTAATTGGCCCGCCATGCCGCGGACCGGAGCGCGCTAACAGCCGCTGCCGTCGCCGCTGTGCGAGCGACAAACACCTATCGCTCTGCTTTTGAGCGGCTCGTAACGCGGTACCTGCGCTCCCGGGCTCCATTTAACATCTACTCCAACAGCCAAATGACGCTGTAATTAATGCGCTACAACTCCGAGTGCGCTCAACCTAGGAACAGCAACTCACGAATGTGACGTCGTCACAAACGTGCAAAATTTGGCCCAATTTTTTGTAGGCGATATCGCACTCTGGATCGGAGCTGCAGCTTTTAACGGGGTTTAGGTGCAAGAAGTTGTGTGGCTAAACGGAACCGTGTGTGCACACTCCCCGAGCTGCATAAAAAGAGAAACAGAGTAATTGCATGTGTATTGTATGAGTCCTTGTGTGTGTGTGTGTGTGTGTGCGTCTGAGACGCCGGGGCACTTCAAAGCTTTGATGTTGGAGCTCCTAAATGAGGGCCACCAGAGGTCCAGACTAATGGGACATCATGGTGAGATTAGAGGCCAAGTGTAGAAGGCTGACAACACAGCATTATGCATGTGTGTGTGTGTGTGTGTGCGTTTTCCTGTGTGTATTCTTTTTGCAATTAAAAGTGAAAGTTTGCCTTCGAGTCTCAGATGGAGTTTGCGGGGTAATTGGGCGGGGACGATTTCCGCAAAGCGCGCACCACCTACGTTGTTTATTAAAAAAAAGCAAAAAGCAAATAAAAAGGTGGAGACTTTCATTATACATATATGGTATAAATCCTTTATTAAATAATCATAACAATAATTATAATAACAATCATAAAAAGAGCATTTCTGTACAAAGACCCCTTTAAAACAACAACAACAGCAGTCCTAGCAGTGCGGAAAAAAAAAGGGGAGGTTGGGGAATCCTTTATCTTGGTTTATGGTTTGGTCCTCCCAAGCAGAAGGGGGCGCTGTGACTGTCGGCGTCTGATACCGGCTCCCAAGGCGAGCTGGATCCCCCCCGAGGCTCCAAGGCACTTTGAAGAGAGTCAGTGGGGGTCCAGAGATGTGGGCCTCAGAGGACAGAGACAGCGAGCGTGAGCGGGAATGGACGTGGCGGCGGCGCGATGAGTGCACGTGCGTGGCGAAGCCCCACCACGTGGATTCGCAGCAGAAGACCCTTCGTTTTTTTTCTTTTTTTTTTTTTTTTGAGCCTCGTGTTTTTCAGAGGGAGAGAAGATGTGACTCATGTTCTGTATATACACCCGTATATACAAGTGACGTGTGTGGATGTTCATGTGCGTGGGAGTCCAATGGCTTACGAGTCCATTCGGAGCGCACCGGACCCATGCGGAGCGGTTTCGAAAAACCGCCTCAGAATCGACACAAAGGAAATTAAAAAAACGATTCACAAGACAGGCCGCAGTCAGCCAGTCGGTTGAGGTGGGGGTGGCGTGTTTTAGGATAAGGGGTAGGTCCTTTAAGTCATGGCTTTTGAGGTCCACGTGCGGAAGAGGAAGAGACGCGTCCCTCCTCCTCCTCCTCTCTCGTCCCGGTGTTGCCTCAACGTTCCTTTTTCAACATTTTCCGCGAACAGTTTAAGGCTTGTCGCGTGCCTGGGCACACAGTCAGTGGATTGATCCTGTTTAACTTTTAATTTTATGGTCTCTTTTCTCCTTCAGCGGTCCCCCGCCCTTACCAGCAATCCATAGGTTGCACCGACCAAAGCTCCTTGACCTTTTCGCCATTAACCACAATGTAAACATGACCTTCTCTTTGACAGGAACCAGCAACAGTCTCCGACAACTAAATCTAACAATAACGTTTCTCTGTCATAAAAAGAATGTGCTAAAATGCCCTCCCCACCTCTAAACACACATATACTTTCTTTTTTTTTTTTTTTTTAAATCCCCGCCCCTCGCTCAACTTATCTGGCAACCGGCCAGAACGAAAACATTAAACAGAAAGAGAGGGAAGCCGGTGACTGGAAAGACCACGGACTGTCAGGAACTAAGAGGATAACTGAGGCCGACAGGTAGCAGAGTCTACGACGGAACGAAAGGGTCGACACGAAGGAGCTAAGTTCTAGGCCACTGTGTTCACATGTGATCAAAAAAATACGCTTTCTAAGCACGTTCCTAACCTACCACCTCTCCAACGCGACGCGTCTGCCTCTCTGCATGTGTACTTTACAGTATCCAGTTTCAAAACTCTTACAAATCTATGATTTATAAACAGTTCTCTTTTGGTGGACCACGACTCTGTAATTGATATGTGTAGATATTTAGATTTTGAGGCCTAACATCCCCGCGCCGGATCCGTCCACGTTGGCGAGTTTTCACAACAACAACCACCGACGCCGGACTTGGCCACTCTTTTCCCAAACAGGAAGTTCTCAGAAGAGGCAAGTGGCTTAGCTAATATCCTGGGGATGTGCATCGTCGAGGAAGTTAAACTGACACTAAAGTGAGCTGGAGGGGATGGAGGAAATAGTGAGAGGTTTTCAACGAGGGGGCGGTTCACGCCTCGGTGCAGCAGCGCTGTTGGTTGAGCTTGACTTTGTGCTTGAGGCCGTCGTACAGTTCGAAGTTGTAGTTCTCCAGCGTGGTGGAGGAGCGCGACGACAGGCCGCTGTAGGAGCAGGTGCAGTAGAGGAGGAGGCCGGCGCAGACGGCGCCGAGCAGGACGCCCAGGGAGCTCATGACGATGATGGTGACCAGGATGGGGTCCAGGGTGTACAGCCACGAGTTGTCCTTCTCGGAGTTGCTCGTCACCGGAGGCACGGACGACGGGGAGGCCGTGTTCCACTCGGGGAACTGGAGGCCTGGTGGAAAAAAGCAGAAAAGATATTTAGCAAAAAATAAAAAAAATAAAAAAAATTGAGGTGACAGAAGTGTGTCAGGACGTCTTTGAGTCTTACCTCCACCTAATGGGTCTCTATCGCTGGGTCCTTGCCCATCTCCGAACCCATTGGGTCTCTTAACTGTCAAAGACAAGCACAGGAAACGCATTTAAACGCGAATGCCGCCAAAATAAAAGCGGCCCAAAATGAAAACACATTTTGCCTCATTGAAACGGTTTAGAGATGTGACGCGCACGCTTCGAGATAGAAAAATATGACTTTATTAATAGAGAAAGACCATTGACATACATTCCTGCCAAACACACAGTCATCACATGTACTGACGGTATAAGACTGCTCATTCTGTGTAAATAAAAGTAATCACCACCACCGTTAAAACCACCAACACGGCTACTGTCACGTTTAAGATCGTTAGATGATTTAAAGGAGGCAACTTTAAGTGGCGACAGTCGTGCTTCCTGTGCAAAACAAAACAAAACAAAAAAAAATGACACGTGAGTGTGTGAGCGGTGGAGCTAGCGACGGCTGCAGCACTTTAGTTAAGCTCGAGTGTACTTTTGTGTCAGTGTGCGTGAGGGTGTATGTGAGCTTGCTGGGGCTTGGCAAGCGTTCAGGAGTGGGAGTAACTGCTTGGCAAGGCACACGTCTAGATTTGGATGTCTTTGATGGCCGGTGGCATTATTAATACCGTTTCCAGGGCAACTGACGTTGGCAGCGGGGCTGGGCGGTAGAGGTGCGGTAGATGGGAGGGAAAAGTGCTTACCGCAGCCTTAATAAATGTTATCTGTCCATTAACTAATTACGACTATTAGAGGCTTGGAGCGTAATGGTGTTGAGATGGATCAAGAGTGGGGTGTCCGGTCCCTCCCCCTCCCCGAGTTGATTTAAAAGCACACGGCGAGGGCGTGCCAACAAAAAAAAAAGAAAAAGAAAAGTGCAGGCTCTAAAACTGCGACAACAAATCGGGGCGCATTCTGCTGAGCTGGTGTGGGGTAGCAGGTGATGGATCAGAGCAAAGGCCTCACTTTCATTTAATATTTAACCCAGGGAGTTCAACCTGATTTCTGGCTGATGAGGGAGAGATTTGTGGCGACCTCGAGTTAAGAGTTGTAAGAAATTTGCCAATAAAACAGTCCCTCAGATGTGTAACTGTGAAGTGCATTAGCTGGTTATGTTAACAGCTTTCATGGCATCTTATGGCACTAGGGCAGGGGTCTTCAACATTTTTCAGGCCAAGGACGCCAACCTGATGGAGAGATTAAGTAGGGACCCCCTACCTTCTATATGTTTTCTATATTAAACTAGTGCTATTTATAAATATACATACATTATCATTTTTGCATTCAGTATTAAACTATCCCTTATCCCTTTCCTTAAATATGTGTTGGATTCGTGTTAATGTAAATTTAAACAAATTTAAATTTGTGGGGGAAAATTTTTAAAAATGTATAAAAATGTCTCATCAACCAAAGATTTTGCAACCGTTCTGCAGTAGTAATTGTGGATCCCCTGTTGAACACTTAAGCCTGATCCCTTTTCTAAAACAAGTTGGATTCATGTTAATGTGTGTTTAAAGAAATTTAAATTTGAGGGGAATAATTTCAAAAAAATGTATAAAAAATGTCTAATCAACCAAAGATTTTGCAACACCCCCTGCAGTACCTCTGCAGACCCCCTAGGGATTGTGGACCCCACTGTTGAAGACTTAAGCCTTATGCCTTTTCTAAAATATGTTGGATATATGATAATGTACATTTAAAGAAATTTAAACTTGTGGGGGGAAATTTAAAGAAAAAAATTTATAAAAAATGTCAATCAACCAAAGACTTTGTAACACCCCCTACAGTGCCTGTGCGGTACCCCCTAGGGCTTGCGGACCCCCTGTTGAAGACCTACGCCTTATCCCTTTTCTAAAATATGTTGGATTCATGTTAATGTGCATTTGAAGAAATTTAAATTTGTGGGGGAAAATTTTAAAAATGTCTAATCAACCAAAGATTTTGCGACCACTTTGCAGTGCCTCCGCGGACCCCCTGTTGAAGACATACGCACTAACAATAACGGGAAAAATCCTCAATGGCTGGAGCCCTGCTCTGCTTTTCATAATATCTTGGCTCCTTCTCAAGGGCGCTCATATACAGCAAAACACTCCACTTATGGCTTCCAGCTGTTCCGGCGGCATTGTGGGACTTGTAGGAGTATAAATCAGGGGAAAAGTGGTGATGGCAGACAGATGTGTCTATTTACAACCCTAAAAACAACAAGCACATATTCACACTGAAAACAAGACAAGGCTCGGCTCGGCGCGGCTTTCATCTGGGCAGCTGAAAGGCGCGGGGAACAACGGGAGTGGGTGGTATGGAGCAGAAATGGGGAGTGGAACAACGTGCTTTATTACACCAAGAGAATCAAGATGAGACACTAAACACTGAAGACGGCTGCATCCATCACTGACTGATGCCTTTATCAGGAGAAGGCGAGACGTTCAATCAAATGAGCTGGTTATCTCCATTTGAGATGCAGGACTTTAAGTATGATGGATTTGCATTCCTTTTGTCTTTAAATGTGCACATGCTTTGCTGAAAAGGACAATGGAAACATTTTTTTTTTTATTATTTTTCCCTCCTCCGTTACCTATTGGCACAACATCGCTAGCTATTCTGCGTTGTTATTACAGAGATACCAAGAGCTTTATTTTCTCTGGCTCGCCGGATCATTTCCACAGCTAGCACATCGAATGCCCCCCGGCCTAACAGTTTTCTCCTGCTTCTCTCTCTCAGCACTGTGGAGCTCCTCGTGTCTCTGGGGTCTTGTTTTAGCCTTGTGGTTTGGCAGCTCTGGCTGGCTCTCGCAAGCGGAACCGGCTCGACCTCCTCCTCCTCCTCCTCCTCCTCCTCCTCCTCTTCTTCCCCGGCTCACACATGTCCGCGAGAGTACGTCCGTGCTGGGGTCATTCCAGGAGGGCCGCTGGGGGCCGCGAGGAGCCAGACGGGCACTCAATGGTCCGAATCAAGCTGTTTCGGATAAATAACTCACTCCGACTTCAGTCCTCACATCAGGAGCGGCGTAGTGTGAAATGTCAACAGCGGACTCCTTAATGGAACAGAGAAGAAAACAACCAAAGCTACATCCTTCGGAGACAAGAGTGTTTCTTTGCAAATTTTTCACTTAGCAGCTAAAGGAGCTGGAGACGTCCTGTCAATCATGTCCCCCTCTGCCAAATCCAATACAGCTAAGTGTTTTTTTTTTTTTTTTTTTGTTTTAGCAGAGGGTGCGGTGTCGATCCCGGCTGTCCAGCCTCACTGTCAGGACTGGCTCCACCCCTGGGGTGGCCATACTGGAGGACCAGTTTGAATACTGGAAGCACTGCGAGGAGCTGTGATAGGCCACTGACAGCTGGCTCTTCTTGGTGGCCAGGTGTTGTCGGCAGCAACAGAGAGCTCTGACCAAGATGGCCACAGCCAGGAGAAGGAGGGCGCCCCCGGCGGCCATAATGTAATACCAGTGGATGGGCAAGGGAGGCACAGGAACGCCTCCCCCTGGTGGAGAGATACAGAGTAATTGGCCAGCGGGAAAAAGAGAGGAGCGGCACTTGTGTTACTTTCTACATGTGCTTTCTTCTCTAACGTCTATCCCTGTCTGTCTTCATCATACGAACAGCAGGCGTGCACCTCATACGAGCATGCACAAGCATGCCAGTTGCAAAATAAATAGATAAATAAATAAATCTCCAAGGCCATGAAAAAAAAAAGAAAATTAAATGCATCCACTTCTCTCAAGTAGCTTGGGTTGCAGTCGGAGGACGGGTTTTCACACCAAGATCATCAAGAGATTTGGTTTGAAATCAGTCCAATAGTTGATCCAATCCAATGCAATGCAATTCGCATTTTTTTTCTTTTCTTTTTTTTTTTTTTCAAAGCTCCAGCGAAATTACTTGGTGTGAAACGAAATAATTAGTTCTAAAAGCACCCACACACAGTGAATAATTAAGGAGCTCCGCCTTCCTCGTTCGCTGGCACAGGAAGTCACAAACAGCCCCCCCCTTTGCCCCCCAAACGGATACGGTCTCCGATCCATGCACGAATCGCTCGGACACCGCGAGGGGACGTCCGGCGTTCCAGAGCCCTCCCCGAGCCGACGTCGCATTGGGGTTTTGGTTACCGAGCTGGCTCGATTCGTTTTTGAGCACATAATTTATCTCTGTTCTGGCTTTTTCCATTTTCCCTTTTTTTTTCTCCCCCCCCCCCTCGTGCATCAACCTCCTTGGCCAGTCCTCTCCTCCTCAAGCCAAGCGCCGTCTCCTTGGAGACTATCTCCACAGATCCGCTACGCTGCTGCCCCTGGCTTGAACCCCCTGCTCAGATTCTTGGTAAGGACCTACTAAGCAGCTTCCAAGAAGCTTCTACTCCTCTCTGCTGTCCAAATCTAAAACAAACCCCTGAAGATGCTGAAAAGCTTAAGAAAAAAGAAAAGAAAAAAAAGCCCACGTGTGTGATCCAAGCCCGATGTGGAGAGCTGTATGTGAGATGTCACAATGAACTAAGGAAAGTGAAGCAGAGCTGAATACATCCTGATTTTTGGACCGTGTCACATAATTACAGCGGGAAATGGTGCGTGCCGCTGCTACTTCACATCGCACACACTCATTAGACAAAACCGAGTTGGGGGAAAGGAGAAGGAGAGAGCCGTGCTCGGTGCTGCTCAGTCACTCTATCTGATTGCATTTCCCCTGGGGGACGCTGGTGTGTGCGCGCGCACGGTGATATTAACGTGCGTGCGCGCCTGTCAAAGGTTAGAGGCGGAGGAGCAGAAAAGCCGAGGAAATGCGCACACATCACATCGAAAACCGCCGTGCTCTTATCTTATTGGGAGACATTATGAGATGCCAAAACGCTAACATCAATCTCATAGGGTCCCCCAGGATGCTCTAAATATTTTTCATGAGGCAGACAGTTATTTAAAACCCTTCAGGCTGCGTCAGGCAGCCGAGAACCGAGAATATGTGGCGCTTTTCAAACATCTGACTCCTTGAGGTGTGATGGATTTAGCTCGCCTTGCACACGGAGGGGGTTGCTCGCTCGAGACTAATCCTGTGTTTCCGGGGAGACCGACGAGGTAAAAGTTATTGCAAAGCAATAAATGAAGCCGGAAGGATACATTCATCTGACAAATTTAATCGTTTGGATCGTAGGTCTTCAACAGGGGGTGCGCGGCCCCTAGTGGGTCCGTGGAGGCACTCCAGCAGGGTCGCAAAATTTTTGGTTGATTAGACATTTTTTATATATATTTCTTTTACTATATTACCCCACAAAAGTTACATGTTAACATGAATCCAACTTATTTTAGTAAAAGGATGAGGAATAGCTTAATATTTAAAGCAAAATGCTAATAATAATGTATATTTATAAATAGCACTAGGCTGAGTTTAATATAGATCACATATAGTAGGCAAAGGGGTCCCCACTTAATCTCTCAATCTGTCAACAGGTGGTCCGTAACCCCTAGAGGGTCCACAAAGGTACTGTGGGGGGGGTCGCAAAACCTTTGGTTGATTAGACATTTTTTATACATTTTTAAAAAAAATTTCCCGCACAATTTTCCTGCATGTTGCACATGTTTGAAATGAAAAGAATGAACCTGTGTATTATTTGAATGGCTTAATACTGAATGCAAAATGATGATAAAAATAGATTTAATCTTTCCATCAGTTTGGGGGTCCTTGGGCTGAAAAATGTTGAAGACCCCCGGTTTAGACTTTTAGCCCAGGGTTTAGCATTTGGTTCGCATGCTGCCGCCGCCGATGGGATGAGTTTCAAACATCATTAATCTGGAATCACACAGCTTTCAGCAGGTTGCGCCGTCACAGTTTTTGAGGAGAACTCTTGTGCCACCAAGCAAAAAAACTCCCAGGCTAGTGCATACATACAAACACGGGCGGGAAGCAAGACCAGAGAGGAGGGTGTGAACGTCATACCGGAAGTGGGACTCACCTGGGTTTTCTGGAGAGAACGCCGCGAAGGGTTCTGCGAGGACAGAGAGACACGGGGGAGCAGAAAAGAGATGGAGAGAGGTGTTAGATGATGGCTTTGAATTCGAGGGAAAAGTCAAGCAAAATGTCACACAAATGTCACGAGACTATCGAGCTCCTCCCGAGGAAACTTAAGTTAATTCCTCAAATAAGTCTGAGGTGCAATTTTTTCGAGACGGGCTGCATCGCGGCGGGCAATTCAAGTTCACGCGTTTCAAGTTGTTTATCTGGACAAGTCCAGTTAAACTGGAGCGGGGTGCGGGATTTTTTTTTTTTTTATGTGCCTGGAATGCAAACACAAAGTGTCTCGGCTTGTGTTGGATAGTGTGTGAGAAAGAAAGAGAGGAAAGCAACTAGGGGGACTGGCGCCTTTTGGAGGGGATGCCAACGCACTGTGGAAAAACTCAACTGTTTCGGGTGATAAGCAGCATCCCAGCATGCTCTGGGAGTGGCGACGGAGGAGGGGGGGAGCGGGGCTGTCATCTTCCAAGCTGCTGTGCTGCTTAGACACTCGGGAGTCTCATGACGCGCACAAATGACTGATAGAGGACGCAACAGCAACAAGGGAGACGCGCACTTTCACTCAATTACCTCCTGATCTCGCTGTGGCTCGGCTCTAAAGCACGCTGGACCGGCAGGTTTTTGGCTCCGGACTCCTGGCTCGGCCTATGATCTGTTTAAGACCCTCTCAGAAGCCTCTGCTCGGGCCAGATTAAGGAGGCAGCGCACCCGGAAACTTGGGACGCAGCCCGTCTAGTAATTCCCTCTGACGGGTCGGGGGGAGAAAGCTCTGTTTACAAATACGACGGAGGAGCGAGATCGACGTGGAAAGGAGAGGAATCTAATGAAACATAGATTAGCATCGCGGGGGCCCACGGGGCGTTTATGGCCTAGTTTTCTTATTCTTTTGTGGAGGAGGAAAACGGCGTCCCTCCCGCTCCTTCCTCCTTTCATCTCCGCGTTTCGGCTTCGGGTGGAGAGAGGCTGTCTCCGAAAAACTGGGAAGTTGAGTGAGTGGAGGGGAGGACGGGAGTGTTGGGAGGGCGTTTATGTGTGTCGCCGTCTAAGGGCCCGAAGGCTGCGAGAAGAAGAAGAAGGAGGAGGAGGAGGAGGAAGGGGTCATGGATGAGTGTTCCCGCCTTGAATACACAAATTTGTATGACTTACGCGTGCACTCCGTCAGGGGGGAGTTGGGGTTCATGTGGATGTTGTCTATCCAGATGTGTCCTCTGTTGCTGTGCGCGAGGAAGCCCTCCATCACCACCTACCGAAGCCACGGCGGGAGGATGAGGAGGAGGAGGAGGAGGATGAGGAGCGAGGGGGAAAAAGTTGAGAAAGAAGAAAGAGGAGACGGGATGACGGGATGATGGGGAGTAGCAGAGCAAGAGGAAGCGGTGGCGAATGGAGAACGGGGACAAGAGGGAGGAGGAGGAGGAGGAGAATAAAAAGTTAATATGTTTTCAAAGTTGCACTCAACGGTTGCAATCATCCTCCTCCCCCCCCCCCCCCCCACCACCCCCCACCCCCCACCCCCAAACAGCAGCCAGTAGAGACCGGGTGGCACACTTTCTCTTTTACAAATCAAACTTGGCCTCAGGTAGGTTAAACTCTGACACGCTCTGCGTCGAACGCCTCTCTCCGTCTACCCTGCTCATTAACAAAATCATTTCACTCCCTCTCAAAAGTCTAAATTTTGCTACCTGGAAGTCTCTAGGGGAGCGCGGCAGGATGGTGCGGCCCTCCTTCCAGACGGGGCCCTGGTCGTCTTTCAGCGTCCACAGCACCGTCTCTTCGTTGTGGGCGTCCCGCAGCAGGACCCTGAGGTGGCCCTGGCCCTCTCCCCACAGCTGGTAGGAGAAGAGGAGGCAGAGGGGCCCGGTGTCGGCGGGAACCACGGGGCTCAGGAGGCGGGCTCGGTGCTGCTCCGCCTTTAAGCTCGTGTCCATGTACAGGTAGCTGTTCGGCTCTGGATGGGAGGAAGATGGAGAATTACTAGGGCTCAGTCTGACTAATGAGCGTTCAAAATGTCAGTTTAACCCTTTAAAACATGGGTCTTCAACAGGGGGTTCGCAACCCCTAAAGGGTCCACGTAGTCCACCGTAGTGGGGTCACAAAATATTTGGTTGATTCGACATTTTTTATACATTTTTTTTAAAATTTTCCCTCAATGAAAAATGAAAACAATGAGTATTTGAACCTGTGTATATTATTACACGACAATAATGGTTATTTATAAATAGCACATATAGTAGGTAGGGGGTCCCTACTTAAGAGAATCAATTTTAGAGCATAAAGTCTTGGTATCGGAAGTATCGATATTTCAGTATCGTTCCGCACTTAAAAGGGTTAATAGTCATCCCACGCCTTCAGCTCCATTTTTGGAAAACTCATGAAATGTGGATTCTTGAAAGTCTTTCAAACTCAGAAGTGGAAAAAAAAAAAATGCACTAGAGAATTTGACAAGAATACGAAATATGAAACCGAGCTGCTTTTCAGATTTGTAACACATTGCCAAAATCGAGCACAGCTTTGTTTTAACCTTGATTCGGCGGGGTTGCTACAATGAGAAAAAGAAAAAAAAAAAAAAGTTTGATTTAATGGGTTTTCATTTCAGCCCTGGAGGCGTTCAAATCCGCGCGGAGTTTTCAAATTCGCCGTAAATGGACGCTGCTTGAGTTAGCGCGACTTTTCCGAGGACTACCTTTCCCCTCTAATAAAATACTAGCTGCATGTTTTTAACACAAGGGAAGTGAAACATTGACGTTCAGGTCTCATTTATTTGTAACTTTTATCCACGTCTTCTCTCGTCTTTGCGCATAAAATCACCATCAATCACGGCTGCTCGTACCGTTTAGGCCTTTTCACACACATGCATGACGCTTAAACAAAAAAGACACTAATCACGCAGTCGCTAACGGGAACGGGATCGCCACTTCACAATAAGTCGCGGCGAACAATGGGGATGTGACAAATATAAACACGCAGAAGAATGGGTCCGGAGGGAGCGTCATTCATGCAGTGCCACCAGAAGTCCAGCCGGAGACCCCACGGGGCCCATTCCTCTCCGCTCCCTTCCAGGTGAGCGACTTAAAGAACGGAAAAGTCCCACGGAACGACCGCCGTTTGTTTGCACCAGAGGATGTTTGGTTTGCAAATTGGACGCCGAATTCCATTGTGAGGGCCGACGCATGCCCGAGTGGGGGGGAGAAAAATAAAAAATAAAAAAGCCCCCGTGTGTGTGAGAGAGTGACTCAGTGAGGCGTCTGGTGGAGAATTTCTTAAGTGGGCCTTGTGGGAAAATGTCCAGCATCAACAATCTGCAGATTAAATCACCTGCTTTATCTTGAACAACTCCGTGCGTGTGTGTATATGTGTATGACTAAGTGCCTTTTTGTTTTACAGGCTAGAGAAAAAAAAAAAAAAAGGAATGAATGAATGAATGGGTGGGATTTTTTTTCTCCTTCTTCTTAGCAGCATCTGTTTGTCGTCCGAAGCTTTGTGTATATATCGAGCGACTGGGCTGATAACCTTTATGCTTGTGTGTGATTGTGTGCGCGCCGTCTTTTCCAGCTGATCACACCCTGGCAAGTGTCACGGGGATGGGGGTGGGGGGGGAGTTGGGAGGGGGGCAAATCTTCCTCCGGTTTGACAGCTCCCCTCTGGCCGCCATACGCCCAGATTTGTTTGTGTGTGACACCGCAGACAGCGTGTGTGACAGTATGTCCCTTGGCTCTGTGCAACCCCTGGATTGAATATGTGCTTCTGTGTACTCTCCCTTGCTGCACATGACAGTTTTTTTTTTTTTTTTGGACGGGGGGGTCGCTCATTTTAAAGGTGCGCGCCAAAGCCTCTCCCTCTAAACCTCCTATTGTTGCGCCTCTCGGCTCATAATAGAGGCAGCCTCGCCACACACACAACAACAACGGAGCATTATTAATCTGTTTCACAATGGTCTCCTGCTGCGAGGAGCAAACAGCGATGCCTAGTTATCAGCTCGCACCAGCCATTTACATTAATCCCAATCATATGTCGGTGTTGTGGGTAATTCTGCGCTTTATTAAAGGTTTCGGGAAGGAGTTTGCGCTCGCTGGGTCACACGGGACGAAAGGGAATTGACTGGTGAGAGATTAAGTCGGGACCCCCCATTACTACCTACTATATGTGTGTATATTAAACTCAGTAGTAGGCTAACGGGAGCTAGCCGCACTGTTAGCTTCTCTTCTGCTAATATTGCAGCGTGCTTCTGGGATTTCACTTGGGGAAAGAATAGGCTCTCAGCCCAATTGCATAGAACCTGACAGAGTCAGCGTGCAATATGCAGCCTCGTCATTGGCTCTGCAGCGATAGGGGCGGGGCCTACTGTGTACATGAGATTGACAGGTCCGTTGAGCCCTGACTGAACGATAACGTCTTCTGCCTCCATTTATCCCTTTACTAAAATGTGTTGGATTCATGTTAATGTGAAGTTAAAGAAATTTAAATTTGTGGGGGGAAATCAATATATATATGAAAAATGTCTGATCAACCAAAGCTTTTGTGCCCCCATCCTGCATTACCCTGTTGGAGAACTATGCTATAGAGCAGGGGTCTTCAGCGTTTTATATTAAATAGCGTCCCCCTACCTACTATATGTGTTCTATATTAAACTTTTCTTAGTGCTATTTATAAATATACATTATCATTAGCATTAAGCATTCAATATTAAGCTAGGAATATAATACAAAGGTCCAAATATTCTTTTTTAATTGAATACACGTGCAACAGAAGGGTGTCTGTGCCAGAATTCTTTTTAAAAAAATGTATAGAAAATGTTTAATCAACCAAAGATTTTGCGACCCCCGCGCAGTTCTTCCATGGACCCCCTAGGGGCCGCGGACCCCCTGTTGAAGACCTATGCTATAGAGGATTAAACGGCGATTTGATAGCGGTGAAGTAATGATCCGGCGCCGGCTGTGATTTCCGACCTTTGACATCAGCAGGAAAATCAAAGGCCCGAGCGGCGTGTCAAAACGGCTGGGAATGATCCTCCATACATGAAAGCTGCAACCTGACGAGCCTAAGAAACCCCTTCCAGTCGGCCCGCGATGAAAGAAGCCGCTTTGAAGACCCCCCCAACCACCCACCCACCCCCGCGAGCCGTCAAAGACGGTTACAACCTAAACAGGTCACGCTTTGGGAACGTTTCCTCCTCTGCCCTGACCCAGGTGACTTCACAAATTTGAGAAAAAAAGGCGGGGGGGGGCAGGGCGCACCTCGTGTTTAATTCTCTGCAGCTGCGGAAAGCGCTGAATCTTTCATGGGGACTTGCTCGAAACCAATGAATTTTAAAACAAGGCTGGGATAACAAACCCTGTCTATGAAAAATTATAAATAGAGACGTAAAATAAACCCAGTAGGAAACCTCTTCTATAGCTTTTAATAACACGCGCTTCTTGATCCGTGGGTATGTATGAATAAAAAAAAAAAAAAAAAAGGATGAATAATTATTTCTTCAAGGGACCTCAAAGCAGGTGGTAGTCCACACAGCTTCATCTGGGATGTGAGTGAAGTAATGGAGGGGCAGGGAAAGTACAGCTGGGAATGACTATTTGGAATCTGCTGCTCTGGACTTAATTGGAGCTACTGGATCTTAACCCCTCCCCCCTGCGCCTCACTTCAATTGAGATGCACACACACACGTGTCACACGTATGTGCGCGCTCGCCCGCTGCTCCTCTCCCATTCCTTTTCACTCTCATTAGCCCGGGTTGCGATTTCAGGAATTATTTTAGTCAAATTGGAAAAGGGGCTCGGCGAGGATGCGGACGGAGGACGTTTAATTATGGAAAACTTGTCTACGGAACAATTTTCTGCAAATAAAAATTCTCCCCGCGGCCGGCATGCATAAAAAGCTCTCGGGCTGCCGGAGAGGACGCTCACCGTGACTGTGCAGGATCCAGTGCAGCGGGCTGTAGGGGTCGTGCGTCCACCCGCACAGGTCGCGCTCGAAGTCGCAAACGCCGTTGGACAGGGGAGACGTGGGAACTGTCGGAGGAAGCGTTCACATGTCACGTTAGCCGTCGGCACATCTCCTAGAGCTAACATCCAGTGCTTGTTTTCCTCCTCTCACCTGTGGTGGTAACGGGGACGGTGGTGGTTTCGATGGCGGCGGGCGGCGTCGGCGTGGTGGTGTCGGCCAGCGTGGTGGTTTCTAGGGGGGAAACAAACACAACTCGGGTCAGAGGTGGATATTATAACACCGCTGTTTGTCTGCCTTGATTTACTTCCCGCCCATGAAGCAGCACATAAACAACACACTAGTTAAAGTGAAAGTCCAAAGCCGACTATCCTGCGAGACAGACGGAGAGACCTCGGGAGGCCCCCCCACCCCCCGGAACACCCAAGAGGGGCCCCCGTCATGTTGTGTCTGCGAGCTCAGGCGTCGGTATCTGTCCCGACGCGCAGATGTGCGGACACGCATGCTAACACACACTCCTGAATCCTGCGCGCACGCCGTGATGGATGGACGTGTCGGACAAACCCCAACCTCAACAGGATGATCGCACTCTGGGACCAGTCTCAGGCTGTCGGGGAGTACACACAGCGCGCATACGCGTATACTCTCGAGCCATCGAGCGTCTCATCCGCCTCATAACTCATACGCAAACGGATTTCGACTCCGCGGTCATGAAAACGCATCGCATTCGCGCGCCCAAACACACACATGTCGAGCAGGCTGCAGCTGGAATGCGAAGAGTGGAAAAAAAAAAAGGGGCCATGTTATTAGGAGCAGATGGGTCAAGCCTGGCGTGTTGTGGGAGTTTACACAGAAGTAGCTCGGGTCGCGATTAAACCGTGCGAACTGTTTCGTAAAATCATTAAGAACGAATCTGCGTTGCCTTCTTTTTTTGGGCGCGGAGCAACCTCTTTTGTCAGCGTTTTCTTCCTTCCTACTCCTCCTCCTGTCTCTTATCCAAACAGCTCAATGCTTGGATGCCTGACGCTCTCAGGGCTCATCCAAATGAAACCAGGCCGCAAACACATAAAAGCGAAGAGAGCCACATTGATTTACCGTGCTGTTTACCATGTCTGTTTATGTTGCTCTTTTCAGCGCGGCTGCATTATCATTTAGAGACTGTGGAAAAGCAGCGAGGGCAACAAACTCGACGTGATGCTCGATTGATCCGCCTGAAAGGACTTCCTGTGGAAATGAGCGCAACGGCGCCCCAGCTGGAGAAATGGCAGAGATGAAAGGGCCGGGCACAGCTGGCGACGGCTTCTGACATTAACTCGGAGTTAATGTCATGTCCTTTACGCCAGTCATTAACTACCTAATGAGACTCTTATCGCTGTCGGCTCGCTGGGAAGGTAAGGCGAGGAAAGTGATCCTCTTCCTCCTGACTTTCAAACGCATCTCCTGCTCTCGTCTTTACTCCCACTTCTTTCTTATTCCAGTCTAACCTTTGAGGCTCTAGTTAAGCCCTGGGACCGGGCATTAAAAAAAAAAAATAACGTAGGTCTTCAACAGGGGGTCTGCTGACCCTAGGGGGTCCGCAGAGCTACTGCACGGGGGGTCGCAAAACTTTTGGTTGATTAGACATATATATGTATTTTTAAATTTAAACATCAACAAACAAGAATTGGAATTTGCAACTGGCTGAGAGCCTACTCAGTCCCCAGTCCCCTCGCGTCAAGGTCCGAGGCAAAGTGCATTTAGAAGCCCAGTCCAACTGAAAAAGCCAACAGCAGGCTAGCAGTCAGCTACAAGAAGACACCAGCTAACTAGTCTTGCCAACAGCAGTGGGTAAGAAGTGATGGGACATGCGACTACATGTCAACCAACAAATCTCCCCTCTGCAAAACACATTTAGAAACCGAGTGCAACTGGAAAAGAAAAAAAAAAGACCAGCATGCTAGCCGTCAGCCACCAACTAGCAACCAACAAGAAGACACCAGCTAACTAGCCTAGCCAGCAGCAGTAGGCAAAATTCTAATAATAATAATAACGTATATTTATAAATAGAACTAGTTTAATATAGAACACATATAGTAGTTAGGGGGTCTCTACTTAATCTCTCCATCAGTTTGAGGGTCCTTGGCTTGAAAAACATTCAGTGCATTTACATGCAGAGCTTAATGGAGCTATGCTCAAAGCTCGACTTTCTCACTACAGTCCTTGTCCCATTTTACACGCAACACAAGAAAATTGAATAACTGTTCTCCTCCTCCACACTAGGTGGCGATACGCGTCTTTTCAGCGGGTTAATACCACGTTAATACGGCCCGATTTCCAGGTTGACCTATTACGCGATATAATAAACAAGAGTCGTTCATGCGGCGGACCCGCATTTCAAACAACAACCAGACGGATAATATTACTTTTTAATCTTGTATCCCTCAGGCAGCTCCGTCACTCTTTTTCTTCTTCTGCGACCGGCTTTCTTTGACGTTTTCGTTCCGGCTTCACACGCCAGCGCAGTGGTCGTGGAGCATGCGCACACACATTATCCGATTGAAAACTCTGATTCAATCGCATTATCTGGGTGTCCCAATCGGATAATGAGAACTCCGATTTTAATTGCAGTAGCGTGTTTACATGTACTTAAATTCTCCTGTTATAGTCCGATTAAGGCAATAATTCATTTTTTTTTTCACGTGCATGTAAACGCACTGATCGAAGACCCCTGAAATAAACCATTACTTGGGCGCCACAACTAAACACACATAAACACAGTGGAGTCCATTAAGATTCTACCCGGCTTCGGAGTACTCCATGCTTTCAAAGGTCAGGCCTTGTCACAGTGTAAATGCGCTGACCTTTCCACGGTGTGACAGGAGGCGATGGGAATAGGAGCGACTTCTGCGTGAGCGCGAACGTTTGCGCGCGGCCCGGCCGGAGGGAGGGAGGCCGCGTGTCGACGCATGCGGCCCGCCCCGAGCCCCGTCCTTCAAGGAGCGCACAAGGGCAATGCTCCGGTGAACCGCGGCGCAGGAAGGAGTCCCTCTGCGGCAGAGCGCCTGCCTTACGTAACGGCACCGCCCGCTGCAGGTGATGATGCAAGTCATCGCGGGATGAGACACCAACAGCGAAATCTGGACCCGGGGGATCCGCTGACACACATATGCGTTCACACGCGCTGGCAGATACATTCCTTTTCCAGGCTTGTTTTTTTTTTTTTTTTTCACACACACAGACACACACAGTCCGGTGTGGGCCAATTCTCCCTCTGTAAAAGACATCGCTCACTCCCAAAGAATCTGACTCAGCGGTATGTCAAAGAACAGGAAAAAAAAAAAAATCTTCAATTATGTAGAAAGCCTTTCTGTAAATCTCTCCCTCGCAAGGCAAACAGCTGACGAGCGCGCACGCCGTAAAAGCATTGTTTTATATTCGGCCGGGCGGGGTTAAGCGCTCCGGGCTGGGGTCGCTCCAAGGATCACCTTGGAATTCATTTATTTACATTATTTTAAGGTTCGTTTTCTGGCGTCATTAAAAAAAGATTGTGAAGGGATTAGAAATGCGGCGCGAAGCTCTGACACCTGAGCTGTGCATCGCAGGTGTGAGCCCCTGCACAATGCAGGAGAGAGGAGGAGGAGATATTTTTTATTTTTTTTTATTTTTTACAGATTGCTAAAAATTTTCTTCTGGAAAGCTCATGCATTTTTCATTCTGGGAGTATGCAAAAAAAAAAAAATAAATAAAAAAAAAAAGAAAGTTGTCACTTTAGAGGTGTGTGCGCGAGACAGCTGCACAGTAACAGGGGGAAACAGAAGGACCAACAGCGGTGAGCACGGGAAAAGAGGTGCGAGTGATGAGTAACAGAGGAGGCGGAGGGAGGAAGGGAGAGAGAGAGAGAGGGGAGGGAGGCATGGAAACCGAAAAAAGAACAAAAACATTTACAGACCCACGCACTGAGCCTCGGGTAGGGAAGAGAAAGAACAGCAACCATGTGTAGGAATGAGGAGGGAAGAGACCTTATTTCGTTACGCTGCATAGTAGTAGCTAGTAGCTGGCAGCAGTGGAAACGTGTCCGTTTCATCGGCCTGAAGCACGTGAGTGAGAAAGAGCCGGAGCGGAAAGGGGAAGTGAATGATTTACGGGATGTCAGCGGGAGTCCGGCGTCCCCGCTGAGGGCCTGGTGGTCCGTGAACAATGCGTGACCCTCGACGGTCCGCGCCACGTTTCCCAGGAAACCCGTCCACTCAGCCCGATAAAAGTCACCGCTCCGTGCATAAAAAGCCAGGATCTCTTCCTCCTCTTTCATCCCTTTTGCGCAGGTCGCTCGTCAATCAGCGGTTAACGCAGGCCACATTGTTTGAGGGGGGAATGAAATCCCGCGAGAGCTGCTGTCTAAACTGCTGCAAAAAACTGTTCTTTTCCAGCTTTCCGACATTTCTCGCCGCAGCTCTGGCCTCGCATCTCTCCGAGCGCGAATTCGTACTTCGCGAGACGCGCGTTTAAGCTTTCCGTGTGGCAAAGGTGATGGCGACAAAGTGACGCGCATAAATCAGCTTAATGAAGGCCCTGCCTGACTCGTGTTTACAGCGGGGCCGGTCTGCTGCGCGGTGTGGGTGTGCGAATGTTTGGAGTCTAGGAAACGTACATGTCCTCTTCCTCTGCGGTTTGTTTTTGTGCATCCGTGTCCGCGCTCTGTCATTCTGCTCAGGCTCAGGGGGGAGTGGTAAACACTGACGCTCCACATGTGTGTGCGTGCGCGCGCGAGACTCACATCTGTGTACCAGACCACGCTGGAAAGTGAACAAACCCATGCTCTCTTTTTCTCTGGGGATGCATTCCTTTAAGCCGAACCCCGTCCACTCCCTGCAGATCGCAAACGCTCGCAGAGGCTTTTTTTTTCCCCCTTCCAGGTGAAATAATACCAGAAAACGAATCAAAATCGAACCTTTTTCGAGGGTCAAGCCTTCCTCTTTCCCGGCCGACGCTCGGCGTCTCTTTTCACCTCCCGGCAGAGTTTAATGACTCTCATGCATTTCTAATGTGAGCCTCACTTTCTTTTTTTCTGGTGAGCCACCTTCCTCAAGGTCTATTCACTCCCGGTTAGATCGGCCCGAGTTCATTACAGCGCGGGGCGCGAATGATGGGACACCGAAGCCGCTGCGTTACCGCGTATGAAGTGATTCCCCGCCACAACAGCCGTCCTACCTGGAAGGTCGCAGCCGAGGATCTCCACTCTCATCCCAATCCCTGCCGGGGACCACCTCTCCGGGTAGAGCCTCACGTACTGGGCCACCGTCTCGTCGAAGTGACGGAGCTCCGGGGTGTCGTAGTGAGTGTTCCCCTCGAAAATCTGCGCGAAAACACGCCCGCGTTACATCACACTCGAACCACACTTCATCACTTTCCTCCTCCTCCTCCTCCACACACCTTGGGTAGGCTGGTCTTGATGTCCATGATGAAGTTCCAGTCCTTTGCGTTGACGCTGTGCGCCACTTTGTACTTCCTGACGAACGCCTTGTTGTCGGCGGAAGCGCCGGTCGCCGCGTCGCCCCCTCTCGCCCCCTGGGTGATGACGCCGCGCACCGTCTTGGGCACACCCAGGTCCACCTGCAGAGATACGGAGACAAAGACTGATATCAAACAACCCTAACCCTCTTGTTCTAATTGATTGTTTTGGATCAGTTAAGACGGAGGTGGCTCAAGATCTGCATGACCCGTCCTGCAAATGTGCCTTTGCGCGACACTTGCACCATCTATGTCCACATTCCTTTAACGCACAAGACAAAATGCGGGTCAACAAGGTGTAAAAAGACACGAGCATTTTCTGAACTAAAAGCCTCCCGTACCTGTAGCCACTCCTCTCCAGCCAGAGGCTGCGCGGGGGCTGGGAACCAGCCGGAGCGGCTGGCCACGAGGCGGGCCGTCCCAGGGTTCCACACCATGTCCCTGCTGGACGAGGCGGAGATCTGCGCGTCGGGGAGCAGCCCGGAGAGCATTCCCTGCAGGTCCGAGCACGGGGCATCTGGAGCGGGAGAGGGCAGAGATTATTTCTTTTTCTGACAAATGCGTATGCACGTCCCTGCTTTACATTCCACACAGTATGTAGATCCACCAGCTGAGGCGGCGCACGTCAAAACCCCTCGGAAGTGAAGCTCGTTCAGATACGGATGGGTGAGTACCGGTGTTCAAAACAACTTCCTATGGGAGTATGTGCGAGCTAGAAACGGGGATTAGGAGTGTGGGGGGGAGTGAGAAAGGTATAATATGAAAAGCTGGGAGGCAGAGAGGTAGAAGCTTGCAGCCGGAGACGACGGCTCGGGGAGAAGTGGAGCAAAATGCGGAGATGAGACGCCCGCGGAGACGAACGACGGGGAGAAGGGGGGTGGGCGGGAGGCGGGAGGCGGGAGGCTGGCGGCGTTGGGAGGCAGCTCGGAGAGGAAGGGAGCGTGAGGGGGGAGATGTTAGTTGTGCTGACGGTTTAAGAGAACACAGATCAAAGTTTCATGCCGTTATGTCACCGCAAATGCAGGAGATGTAAATAATGAATAAAAAGGCCGAGGATGTGTGTGTGTGTGTGTTTGTACGCCGGCGTTTCAAAAGGGGCGTCTCGCTTTTCGAGGTCAGCCGCTATATTTAGAAACCGCTGCCGCTGTACCTGTACTGTACCGCACTGTACCAGCTAATAGTTACTTCAAGAGCAGCTGTTGAGGCCGAAGCGAATCACGGCGACTGATGTGAGAGCGAACGGTGTGTGTGTGTGGGGGGGGGGGCGCCATGAATGATGGATCGGTGCCCGCTCCTCGACGTGGAGGAGCTCGAATACATGAAACGAGCAGCTAAAACCATGAGAGAGGGAATGACACTGGAGGGAGGAATAGAGCAGAAGTTTCCTTTAATTAGCCTGAGGGTTGCCATGTTTTTAAAGATAGCAGGAGGGACGTGGGAAGAAGCTTATACATATATATATATATGTATGTGTGTGTGTGTGTGTGATCTTGGTTTTTGTGGTCTAGGAAGTTAAAAGCAAATTCTGCTTAAAACCTGTTTTTCTCTAAGCGGGGGATGGTGCGATGTTTTGGGTTTAGCTCCGGAGACACCAGAGAGGGGGATCAAGTAACCGCTGTTGAAACTGAACACAAAGGAATCGCTGAGAAATTGTTGGAATTGTTGTTGTTTCCACGTGAGAAACGCAGAAGCAGCAGGAAAAACAAAAAAAAAAAGAAAAAAGAGAGAAATGCAACGGTGCGTGCGCCCACACACCTGTGATCTGGCACCCGTAGAGCTCGAAGCGGAGGGCGATGCCGTTCTTCCACGTCTGCGGTCGGATCCGGACGAACCGGGCCAGGACCGGCTGAGGGATGCGGTTCAGAACCACCTCGGTGGGGTCCGTGTTACCGTGGAAAATCTGCGGGGAAGGGGGAACAAGACACAAACAACGGTCACACACATGTACACGCTCCCTCTTGCGTCTGACACCCACCCACGGTGCGCAGCGCTCGCTCGGCTACACAGTGGCGAGCCGGACAAAGAAGACACAACCCAAACACAGATCCGATGTCACCCGCCCAGCTGTCGATGTGTTTTGGGGTCAAAGGTTCGGGGCGATGGGAGGCTGGGAAAGCCCGATCGAAGGATGAGTTTTTTTTGTTTTTTTTCCCACTCGTGCGCCGGTTTCCACGCTGGTGGCCGCGGAGAGCCGCAGGAGGCCTGACCTGACACGGTCCAACGCGACCGGGCGCAGGAAGGCCGCGCAGGTGGGCAGGATGCGAGTGAAACTGGCTTCCCTCCTCCTTTACCAAACGCTCACTTCCTTCCGATCGCTCTTAAGAGGCAGGGTGTGGCGGCCGAGGTCGGAGGGCAAACCGGTGCAGCTAGCGGTGGTGGCGCTACTTCCTGTTTTGGGCACAAAAGGGACGCTCAAGGGCATTGAACGGAGACGCTCCATGCTTCTTTTATGACACAGCTTTCCCAAACCCATAACTCCCAGGTTGTAATTATGAGTAACTTCCTCCTCCCTCCGCTCTGTCTGTTACCACGTTTTCCTCCTCCTCCAAGGCCACACTGTTGATATCTCAGGAAACCGCAGGAGCCCACACGTACGCCCAACGCGCTCAGATAAGCATCGGGGAAGCGCCTTTTAACCGACTGCTAAGTGTCGCCCCGCTCCGCCGTCCCATCCGCCCGCGGTCGGGACGGTGGAGCCGCCGACCGACCGGCGGATACCGGGCGCAAACCACCGAACACAATGAAGAGATGGGAAGACAACAGCTACAAGCATCCGAATTAAACATTAAAGGCTCCGTTTCTAAAAAAAGATCCCTACACGACTTTTCTTTTTACTCTAATCGGAGCGCAGGAAGATCAAACGGAGGCTCCCACAGCCACTTTCTTTTCTTTTTTTTTTCCCCTAAGTTTTATTAGAATTGTAAAAAAAAAAAAAAAAAAAATCCCCCACGCCTGGGAAAGCGGTACCCCAGAAATTCCATAGCAGGTGCGAGTTATATAGCTTCAAAATCCTACTCAAGGGGTTTTATTTGATTTTGGGCATGGCCTGATTTAATCAAGAGGAGCTGACACTGGTAATACAAAGCAGCGTGAGTGTTTGAACAGATAAGCGGGGCTATCTCTGCTGTATCTGCCGCAGCATCGAGGATAGACAGCTGCTCTGTTTACCTAAGAGCCAAACGAGTGGATGTGGGCTCTTATGGGGGTTGTGTAAACACCGAACGCATACGCGCACAAAGACAAGTGTGTGACGCCGGACCTGTCTTCTTTCCCACTCCTGGAAACGAAAGAGCAGCAGGGAGGGGATGGAGAATAATAATAATAATAAAAAAAAAAATAGAAAAGGGCCTCGGAAGGATAGTTAAAACCAGATGAGGAGAGCGGTGGAGGCGGGTGTGAGAGACAAAAGGTTGAATGGAGGGCAAGGGATGTGCAACCTAAAGGAATATGAGAGGAGGAATGTGGAAGAGGAGGCAGGGAGCGGCGGAGAGCAACAACGGACGGATTCATCCCCCAAAACAGGAAATACTCCTTCAGGGTATTTATCCCATAATAAGAGCAGAATTCAGTGGAATTTCCTCCATCCTGAAGCAGATTAGCGTCACCACTTACAGTAAGTTGCACCAATTCGACCAGCTTTCTCATTACAATTAAAAAAAAAAAAGAAAGAAAGAAAAGAAAGCACGTTTTCAGCAATGGGTCTTCAACAGGGGGTTCGAGCCCCCTAGAGGGTCCGCAGAGGCACTGCAACGGGGTCGCAACATCTCGCGTTGATTAGAGATTTTTCATATGTATTTATTTTTTATTTCCCCCCACAGATTTCTTTAAATACACATTAATCCAACATAATGGTTTGGTATGGGGCACATGTAACAGTTGACCCCTGTTTTAGGCCAACAGCTCCATAAATGTCTGTTAAATCTATGCCGGCTTCCCAGAAGTGTTTTGTTCCAAAATGCCCCACCGTTACTAAAAAGTCCATTAGCCCGTGCATTAAAACACCGCCAGCTGCTGTTTTTTTTTTTGTTTTTTTTTTCTTTTGTTTTCATGTCGGGGGTGAAAGCCGGGAACGCGGCCAACATTACCGACGCAAGAAGAAGAAGAAGAAGAAGAACAATTTGCTCAATGAGAATCGGCTTTTGAGAGGCTCTTCTCATTTTTCTTTTGGACGCGAGCAGAGACAGGGACAGAGAGACAACACAGCATCCTCTGTCCGTCCGCTTACACTTCCTGCATGTCTATTGTCAAGATACCTGAAAGGTCTCTCATTTGACTCCTGACCCGTTACGGCTGAGGTTAAAGGTCAATGGCCTTAAGGAAGCAGCTGGTTGGTCATTGACGAACTTGTTGGTAACACGGTTACTCTTTGACTAACTAGGAATAAAGGCGGCTCACAGGGATTAAAAAGGAGTCAGCTAAAGTGCATCTGTGTGCGACATGTGGATGTCTGCCACTCCGCTGTCTGGACCACTTCTCTAATCTGCCCGACGACTGTTCTTCTATTTTTTTTTTTTTTTTTGTATGTGCATGCGACTTGCTTTCGAAGCCATCTGAATAATTGAAGCCGTCGTTCGTGTTGTGTCTCCCGGCGTTGGAGGGTCATGAAAATATAACGAGGGCCGCATTAGACGCACACGCATGGCGGGAGCGCGTGCGACAGCCAGACCCGTTTGTGCGGACAGCGGGGGTTATTTAACTATTGATGACGCCTTTCGGAGAATGAGGCCACCGCGAGAGGTGTGCCGTAGTAAACAACCTCTTCAAAGATCTGCCCAGATGCAGTAAAAAGATTGATCTTGTTGTTAGCGCAGAGGACGTTAGCCGAACTAGCATAGATGGTGGCTAGCTCTGAAGCAGACATTATTTAATTCCCATGCCTCTCCCTCTGTCCATTACCCCTCTCAGTATGAAGATGTTGACAGCAGGAGTCGGTTCCAGCTGGCTGCCCTCCCCTCCACAACAACAGGGGTGTGAGGTGTGTGTTAAAGCCTCCCACGTTAGCCTGACTGAATTCTGGATTATTTAAATTTCTCGGGTGGGTTTGTGACACAGCTGCAACAAGAAGGTGCAGGCCGAAAATTTGTGTGGGCTGTTTTTTCCTTTTTTTCTCTTTCTTCTTCTTCTTCTTCGCTCCCAAGTGTGCAAGAGTGTGTGCGTCGTACACGTTTCTCAGCGCTTTTCGGTAACGTGCAGCTTATTTAGCGCCGGGGCTGCTGGGATTTTCCTCGCAGACGAAGGAATATGACAGGGTGTGATTCTAATGTTAATTTGCCGCGTGTCTACGTGACAAAAAAAAAAAAAAGAGATGCAATTCCTGAGTGTGTTAGCGTCTCATCAAGTAATGAGGCATATGCGAGTGTGTGTGACTTAAAATTAACGAGTCGCACGGGCGTCAGATTGAAGGTGTGTTGGCACGCTGACAAAAAAAAAAAGCTGGTGTGACTGGTGGAACGTGCTGCGGTGGGGTTTTAATTCCAACTCTGTCTCTGCGCTTGTGTAAAGCATAGGTCTTCAACAGGGGGTCGGCAACCCCTAGGGGTCAACGTAGGTACTGCTTGGGGGGGTTGCAAAATTTTTGGTTGATTGGACAATTTTTATATATATATTTTTTGTAATTTCAACCAACAATTTTACATTAAGAATTATTAAGTTACAAAATTCCCAAGGTACTTTTTTCTGGCATTTCTGGCTCTGTCGGCCATCTTGATTTTGAGAAAAATCTTTATATTTAAAAAATTGCACTTCCAACGTCTGGCCAATTGGTGGAAGTGTATGGAGTAATGTCCACCGTGTTAGTTAATATGCACTTATAACACCAAGTTGGTAGGAGGTCCCTACTTAATCTCTCCATCAGTTTGAGGGACCTTGGCCTGAAAAACGTTGACGACTCTTGGTGTAAATTAACCTTTATTGGCATTAAACCCTTCCACCTTTGTTAACAGCGCAAACACAGACACAGATATCGGCAATAAACGGACAAAGTGCTCTCACCCAAAAACAAACACAGCGAGACGGGAAGCTGCCAAGCCGGTCCTTTTATTTCGCAGGTGATTCATATCTGATGGCACCATCGCGCCACAACCTTCCACAAACACACAACCGCCCCGGCACACACTCCATATTCCGAAACCACATTAACGCGGAGCTCACTGTTAAAATGACAATTAGAAGAACCAAATCCCAGTCATTACGGGACCCCCCGACGAGAACAGAGCCTCAACCACTTAAGGGCTCTTCGGGGGGCTTAGAACCGGCTAACTGGGAGTTTGTATGACATGACTGGTGGATTAGCAGTCACGGAAGATTCAACCGCTGCCCACCGGGACCGGAGGAGAACCTGGCCGGGCATGAAAAGCGAAAGGGAACTTCCCGCAAACTGCCCTCCCAGTCGGCACGGGCGCAAAGAGAAATTTTTATCTGGCACAATTTGAGATGCCATGCCTCTTTATTATACATCAGAGGGCGTGAATGCGCAATGAACCCTCGTGGATTCGAAGCGTAACTTGAGAGAAGATCAAGCGCAGAGGGGGTAAATGTTGTAGCTGCCATCTTTTTCTTCATCGAAAACAGACGTGTCTACATTTTACGCAGATCGTGCCAATATTTTTTTTTTCGTTTTTCTAGGATTTCACCACAACAGGAACACATTTTATTCTTTTTTTCCCCCCCTTTTAAAAAGCTTTACAAATTTTATTGATCTTCCCACTGGCCTTTTATGTTAAAAAAAAAAAATAATCACATCAAGCGAGCACCTCTCTCCCAGATCTGATGCATCCGTCTGACGGCGTCCCAACAGTTTTTCCGCTGCCCAGACAGATTAGTGGACTCAGATTACACGCTGCAGACAGACATCATATACATATGCGTGCGCGCACATCTCCAGACAGAGATCAGCCGGTGGTTATTTAAAGAGGAGGGGGTGGGGTTGTGGATCGTGCGTGTTCTAATATATTGCACAGATGTTGACTTTTAAGTCAAATCCACATTTCGTTCAATAATCTCCAAATCAAATACCCCCCACTGGCCCCACCCAAACCAATCACTGGCACGCGCAGAAGGGGGGCCCCGGCCTGTAAGTATATGTGGATTAACCACCCCACCCCTCACACAAACACACACACACACACATCCTGCCCCTCTATGTTTTTCAGCTTGAAATCCAAAGTGACCTTAACCCAGATAGTCCGGATCCCCCCAGAGACCGGCTTACTGTACGACACCAATAACCTGCGCTGCGTGTGCACTCATACATGTATGTGTGTGTGTAAATCCACCACCCCGTCGCCAGTGTACACACAAACAACCACGCATTGATACGATGAGGCTCAATCGAAGCGCCAACCGCCGCCGATATCAGACAACCACGTTCTTGCGATTTGCAAATCTCCAACCGACTCCCAACGGTTTCACCCACCACCTCCCAGGTGCGCGTTTTTTACGCGCGCGCGCCACTTTTGAGTTTGGATGATAAATAGCAAAAGCCCAGATAAGGACACATAGAGGACTCCATTGTTCTTGTTTGTCAGGTTCAACCTCCTCCCTCCCTATCTCTATCTCTTTCTCCTCTCCGACCGCTCTCCGACTCACGATTCAGGCCGGCGGAACGGGCCGCGGAAGGGGGGAGCGACTCCTTCAGGAATGTTGCACGGCGGGGGCGAACACAACGGCCTCCATTGTCGGAGGACGCCTGGCGTCGGGGCGGTGGTAAAGGTTAGGAAAACAGGGTGAGGGAAAGTTCAAACCCCGGCGTACCTTGTGGTTCTTGCCGTGCCGGTACACCATCCAGTCCTCTCCGTTGGTGCTGACCTCCAGCTTGAAGCTGGCGACGTAGTAAGACTTCTGCGTCTCCTTGGAGACGGCCCCCTGGGTGGCGATGCCTGTGAGGACCTTGAGGAACTGGAGGTCAACCTGGAAATAATAATAATAAAATAAAAGAATTAAAATTTTCTTGAATTCTCGATGGAATATAAAAAAAAAAATGTATGCATTGCAGGATTTACGGTCCTACGGGCTGATGTAGACACCAGCTGTGTGTATCAGTCACGCAGACAGCAGGGGACGGACGCCGACTGTGGCCTACTGCTGAGGAAACCTAGGTGGTATTTATATATTTATATATATATATATATGTGTGTGTGTGTGTTGCGTCGTGCGTGTAAGGGGGAGGAAGGCTGGAGGCAAAGATCAATGGCGCAGTGTTCGGATGCATTCCACTGGAGCACCTTCATCAATCACAGCCTCCTCGCCCGCTCCCCTCCGCGCTCCACGTACGGCCGCGCGCGACGCCGACAGGAAAGATTGAGAGTGCAGGAGCACTTCCTTATCATCGGCTCGCAGCTCCCTCATTTCCTTTATGTGCCTTTATGTGTATGTCCTCGCTGTATACGCTGCCCGCTGCGTCCTTCCCTCCCCGGGACAAATTTATTGTCGGGGCGAGCGAAGGCGCCGCCGAATTGGACGTCTGTTTCTCGAGCCGTGGCCGCGCGACGGATACCTGTATGTACTCCTTGTTGCTGTCCTCCGAGGGCGTCCACGCGTTGTCGTCGTTGTGGAGGCGGGCCTGCCGCGGCAACCAGCGGTTGTCGTAGAAGGACGAGGAGGCCGTGATCTGGTCGTCGCTGATCTTGCCCGACTCCATGCCGAAGGCCGTGCTGCAGTGGAAGGCTGGCAGGGACGAAGAGGAGAAAAAAAAATAAAAGACACATGAAGGGTTTTATTCTTTTAAACGTCTGAAAGAGGAGATCTGAGTTAGACACGCGAAAGAGACAGAGAGCTAAATTGAGGTGAAGTTAATTTATATTCCAAAAGAAAATAGCACGCTTCTGAGAACTCTCTTAGGAGGGAGCAAAATAGGCTGAGAGGGCCCCGAGATTGAAATAGCATTAAAGCCGGCAAAGCCGAAAAGATCGAGAGGGTAAGAGGAGAGAGCGGCGAAGAAAGAAGAAAGATGAGTGTCGGCGGGGATGACAGAGACGGAGCTGTCGAAAAAGGGAGAAAGCGGGGGTAAACAAACCTTGCAGAGACGGAGAGAGAGAGCGCGTTTGGAGGGAAATAATAATAAAAAATAAAAGAAGTTATCTCGCACTCACAGTCGGCGGCCTTTTTGTGCGTCATGTTGTAGCGGGCCGAGAAGCCGTCTTTGGCCACGGCCATGTCCGTGTGGAAGGAGAGGGACAGCAGGCCGGAGGACGACTGGATCTCCGGGGGGATCTTGGTGCCGCAGTAACGTCCGATCAGAGGAGCCACTGCGAAAAAAATCATAGCTTTTAAAATCCTGGGTGCGACGACGAGGAGCCACGAGCACTTTAAATGAAAAAGGGAATCCGGGCACATGCGAGGACAGGTTTCCAGTGGCCATGCTGCTTCAGTAAGTGTTGTCTAATGAGTCACAGCATGCCCCCCCCCCACCCCTACTCTTCCTCCCATCATTCCTCTCTCTCCTATAACTCTCTTGTCCATCCCTCCATCTGCCATGTGTGTATCAGCCAGGGCCCAGCAGGGGGATCGGAATCCCAGCCTTAAAGCAAGCTGAACTGGGATCAGCTGCCGACACACACACACACAAAAAAAAAAAAAAAAAAAACGAGGATTACAATAGTCTCAAGACAGTTCCCTTCCCAGACACCAAATTCTTCACCCTTCCGCCTTGTCTCTCATCCCTTCTCCTTTCATGCCCGAGGACTCGGCTCACTGGAACTGGGTTACACTTTAATTTGCTCCTAATTCTCAACTTTGAATGGTATAAATTGTTTTCAGCTATCAAAGCTCCCAAATTCAAGGCTATAATTGGAATTTTAAATCCTCTCGGATCCCTTTTTAGCAAGCGAAAATGGAATAATTAGAGCAAATCCTCGGTTCCCTGCCTCATATTTTGCTTAAAAAAAAAAAGGGGAGAAGAAAGGGAGGTGAGAAACGGGAGCGCTCGTCGCCGCCGACGTGGGTTACACCAGCGCCGCGGCAACCGACATCACCCTATGGCGGTTGCTGTCAGAACCCTCGATAACATCCTGAAATGTTTTCCCCTCGCCACTTTCTTGCTTCCTATTGGACACAAACAGATACTCATCGTGGCCGTCACTCTCGCTCACTTAGGGAGGAAGGAAGGAAGTGGTAGGAGATAAGGGGCGAGGACAGGGAGGATAGGAAGGGGGTGATGAAGGGTGTTATTAAGGAGTGGGAAGAGGGCCATGGGAAAGGGCTGCTCCTCAGGGGTGTCTAGGCACTTACAGCTTCCCTGTGTGAAATAATATTTCCTCTATGCAACGTAATGGAATGTAAAGCATCAAAGAGGGAGCCGGCTGCTCGGGAAATTGGAGCCCGGCAGGAGAATCTCCGGCTAGCTGAGGGACATCAACGGTCCGAGTGCGGTTACGACGGCCGACGGGGGCCGATGCTCACCTTGGGGTAGGCCGTCCCACACGTCCAGCCAGTCGTACTTGCAGTCGCCCTCCCCCACCAGCAGGGGGTCGTTCTCGAGGTCGAAGGTCAGGAAGGTGAGGACGATGTCCATGTGGGGCGGCGCGATGATCATGTAGGAGCACTCCAGGTTGTGCGGGTACTTGTCCGGGAAGCCCGGGGACTCGATCACGCCGGAGGGGCTGGTGAAGTTGCGGAAGCAGAATTCCGACCCTGTTCGGGAGGCAAGGGCGACGGTAAGAGAGGGTGCAGGCAATCGATCACGAGGCGATATCTTGCTCGACTCGCAGAGGGCGTTTCAAAGGAACATACAGCAGCAGCTGGCAAAATATAAACACTTCGTGATTACAGATAGAACAGAAAATGCATTTTCGTAAAGGGAGCTCCTAACCTTCCAGTTGCCACAGTCAAATATTTAGACTTAAACCTTTAAAACTGAGCTGATGTGTCCTTAAAAGACCCCGTGTTATAGCCACATAACATTTTCAGCAGCGGTAGTACACTCTTAATTGATGCAGGGCTAAAGAGGGGAGCAGACTGACCCCGCTCCTGTGCATACATTCACAATAAACGTCCTCCGACGCCCTCTCTTCATTCTCTCGGTCTTATTTGCACTCCCCTGCACACATACTCACGCGCGCCGCAAAAAAAAGTTGTGTAATGGCTCTAAGTGGGCCCTGTGCGGCAGCCGGCTCCCCATTAGCCATGCAGATTTATGCGCCCCGGGCGGCTCACCTTGAGCGGCAGCAGCTGTGTGGCTCAGATCATCTACCCATCAGCCACTGCTCCGCGGGCCCCGCTGGGGAGCCTGAGTCACGGCCGAGTGTTTATGGACCGGCACATCAATGAGGGGTGGGAGCGAGCCGGCGGTCCAGAAAAAGCACACAAGCGGGTGGGAGCGAGGCGGCGAGGGTGGGAGGGAGGGAGGGGGGGCGTCCTTACACAAATGCCACCTCCTCATTCACAAACCGAGGCTATTTTCTCAGGGTGTCTCCTCGCGCCGCGCTCGTTTTTATCTTCACAACGAAGGCTATAAACAGTCGGCTCGGTTTAGCTACGCGTCTTCGTGCGATTTTTTTGCACACAGCATGTTGCTAAGACACCGCGGATCTTCGTTTAACTGCACGCGCTGTAAACGTAACTCAAGTTTTGTTATTTCCCACCGCTGCAAAGCAAAAAAAACGGGAGGTCAGGTTGAAGTGGCATCTGGTGGATTTCAAACCTGGGCCTTCGTCGGAGAACTTCCAGGCCTCGTTTGAACCAGATACATACGCGTTAAAGGAAAAATTCCTCGGGCTGCATTCCTCCGAGGCTCCACTACTTATTATCAGGCAGCCCTATAAAAGCTGAGGGGTCGACTGGCTGCTCTGGTCCTCCCCTGTCTACACTTGGTTAATGGCAGAGAACTGACCCCAATCAGCGCCGAGACGGAGGGAGGAAAAACCCAGGAGATGCTCCCTCCGTGTCTCTCCTCCTTATTCTCACATTCTCATATTGTTTGCCTCTATTTTTTCTCCCCTTCCCGTGCACGCGTATGTAGATTTAAGCTCGTGCATCCACCTATTTGCCGCTCGCGTGTGTGTGTGTGTGTTTTTTTTTTTTCCCCGGCGCCGAGGATTCTGACACAAATCTTCCCCCGCACGTTAAAAGGCAGCATTCAACCTCTTGCTTCGGCTCCCACGCACGCGCCGCAACATCAAAACACCCGTGGATCATCCGCCTTCTTGCCAGGAGCCCGGGAGCTGCCTACGCAAACCCGGGAGACTATGTTGAAATGTGACGGCAATTTGCAGCGAGCCACCGCTAGCCATGTCTACTTACCCCCACCACCAACCCACCCCGCCGCCCCTTCCACTCTGACTGCTGACCTCACCTCTCCGTGTCAACCGTGTTTGTGCCGAGCACGACTCATAAATGCTTCATGCGATTGTAATGCGCCTATAATGAAACAGTAAATGAGCTATGCAGTATGCATGAGCCATATGTGTTGCGAGCGTGCCTTTGCATGAGTACATCTTTTTGTGTGCGTGTTTGCCTTTTATTAAGCGGCTCAAACGTGCGTTAATATAAATATATGTTTTTGGCTGCTGCCCTGTGTATGTGTGTGCGTGTGTGTGTAGGCATGTGTCTGACAGCTTCCCGGCGTGTGCGAGACCCACTGACACACTGGCCTTGTTTCTTATTGGGTCACGGTGGAGCCCCGCTGCCGAAAACTTCAATCTGAGCACAGCTTGACTCCGTCGCCTCCGAGCACACCGCTCCGCGCTCGGCCTTTTACACTCGGTGCGCACGAACGAGCCGCCCTCACGTGCCAGCGCTGCACACGCGCCCGAGCACCTCCTCCCTTTCGTCAGCGCTCATTAGTTCACAGCGCATGAACACGCCAAAAACAAGTCCCCCCCACCACCTCTCTGCCGCCTCCGCCGCCCCCACCCCTCCTCGTCGACCCTCGGACCACGTCTTGCACGCTTGCACGAAGCGCCGTACGCTAGCCCCCGGTCGCCGCTCGCGCCATGAGCTGCCATTTGGCGAGGGGCTGTCTGCTGGCAGAGAGTGGAAGGTCATGGTGTGAGCTTGTGTGTCAGTGTGGCGCAGGCGGGTGGAGCGGAGGCGGAGGCGGAGGCGGAGGCGGGGGCGCGGCGGGCGAGTTGCTGGGTAGAAAGGAGCACTCGACTCTCGCACATGAGTGCCTGATGTAGTAACAGCTCCACATGTTGTGTCAGGGCAACCCCCCCCCCCCCACTTCCCCCCTCTCCGCAGCAGAAGCAGAGCCTGCGCTCATTCACTCTCGTCTCGCCCCGGCCCTCGGTCCTCGACGCTTGCCGGGGGCTCACCTCGGCGCACATCAAAAAAAAAAAAAAAAAAAACTCCCTCTCACCTGCCTGCCGCTGTCTGACACGCATCCGCTCCTCGCGCGCAGACAGATCTCTCGTGTAACCCCCCGCGCTCGGGCTCAGTTCGAGGTTTCATTGAAGGAAATCCCTCCCGAGGCATTTCGGGAGGGGCGCGTGTAAATGTGTAACGGAAGAGGGGTTAGGGTGGAAAACCCACAACAACAACAACAACAACAGCACTGCGAACAAGAAGAAGACCCAAGAAAGGGAAAAACAACATTCTTGGCGCGCCACAGTTTGACACATTAGTCTGCGCTGGCTTTATATAGAGTGGAATTCCTACCCCGCTGCTTGTGATCAAAGTGTTTATGCAGCTCCTGATCACGCCTTATTATTTCATCCTGGGACGCGTCTTCTTCTTCTTCTTCTTCTCATCAGCCTTAAACACTCTTAGACTTCTATTTATTCACGAATTTAATTCACCTTTGCCGGTTAATTACTGGAGTGCAATTTCAGCAGTGGGGTGACTTTAAGGGATAAACAGCGCTGCCTCGCAATCAGCCCCGCAGGAGCGGCGGCCGCTGATGCGAGGGTCCAATCAAGGCGACGGCATCAGAAATACACACGGGGGCCCGTGTGTTGTGACTGGCGCGCGGGCGGGCGGGTCCCGCCTCAGGCTGCTCTGTCTCCCGCGGCGACCCCACAGATGCCGGGGCAGCGGTCACCAGCGGTCACGGAGGGAACCCGAAAGCCCTAAGGTGCCGTCCGTCTCAACTCGGGATTGGCTGCAACAATGCTATCGCGCCCCCCCCCCCCCGCCCCGCGACTCGCCGCGCTAGTGGTGGGCTCCGGGGAACGGGGGGGAAAAAGGGGGCTAGGTTGGCAAGTCTTCCCCCTGTAGCCGTGGTAACAGCGTCAGCAGCACGTGATGAAGGGTATAAGGGGGGGTGGGGGTAAGGGGTTGAATAAAGGGTTAAACACGCATGAGTAGGACCAAAGTAGGCCACAACAATAATGGGGAGGAGGCGTGCACTTTCACTGTACTACAGGATTAAGGCATATGTGTAGTGTGTGTGTGTGTGTGTGTGTGTGTGTGTGTGTGTGGTTGGGCGTGAAGATGGAAGGATGTTGTTTTGGGGCAACGGTTCACCCCGCCTCTCTACAGGGGGGGGGGCGCGTACCGAGGCTAGATGCAGAGTCAAAGGTGGCCTCCTGAGCCTCCTCGCTGGAAATAATTAGCTTTCGCCGCACTGTACCCCGCTTACACACACACACAAACGCGCAAACGTCCAGAAAAACAGACTGCTTGTCCAATTCAAGCCCCCCCCCCACTCCCCCGGAGTAGTTGCAGTAGTCACCGCTTATGTAATAAGGTTGAATGATCAAAACAAAAACAAGCGGCGGTATCATTAGTTCATCGTACGGAAAACTGGCCGGGATGTGCCTCTCTGTTTTACACACACACGCACACACACAGACTAAACCAGACACACACTGTCTGCCTCTTAGACATAGTGTAATGGGGTTAGCCTCTGCTGTAAGCTGTGCTGTCTGTTTAAGATGGGGAGGAAGCTGAAGAGACACACACACATCTCCCAGCTGTGGGCTCAGATTTCTATCTCTGGAGGAGGAGGAGGAGGAGGACGCACCCTTTAAAAACACACACAAACCCATTAACACGACGCAATAAAAACACACATATTGACGCTAAAAGTAGCAGCGATACGTCTTGGCGGAGGATATGTTTCCACGAAGCTGGCGCGGCTAAAAAAAAAAAAGAAAAAAAGAAAAGTTTATTTCTGGTGCGATCTCGGCGCGCCCGTCAGGAGCTGCGAGCTGTTCAGTGGAAACCCGCGGCCCCGGCCCCGCCACGCTAAGACAAACAGCGATGATGAGAGAGCGTGCAGGCGCTGCGAACGCCGTAATTAACACATGGCCTCAATCACGCATCCAGAGTACATTTTCACTCTCTGACTCACTCCGTCTTTGTCAGCCTGTCTCCCTTCACCCCAATCATTTTCCCACCATCCCTCTCTCTCTCTCTCACACACATACACACACATCTATCCTACTTACATACAGACGGAATCAACAAGCCGAGTGGAACCACCCACACACGCAGGCAGAAGACACCTACACGTGCTCACGCGGTGCCACAATCTCTTATACCCCCAGAATTCATGCTAGGATCTTGTTAACGCCATGGCAACCGCATCCCCCATCCTTCCATCTATCCGCGTGCGTGTGCGACAGATGCAATCTACTCCGTTACAAAGTCGGGGTTCGCGATGGTGGCCTTGGTAACGGAGCTGAACGTCAAATCTGGGTCACGTTCGCTATTCGACACGAAGACGGAGATATTCTCTCAAAGGTAGGAGGTGACGACTTAATGCGCCCCTTCTTCTCTCCTCCTGTGCTGTTTCAATTTCCTACACCAAAATAGCTGCATTTAAACCAGCTGGTAGCTCATTCCAACGTAAATCTTTAGCTGCCCCAAGGCCGCCCGACTATTTCACCTCTCCCTCCACGCACAAAACAAATATACTCCAACCCCTCCTGCAAAGTGCACTTCACCTCGCGCACTTTGATGACTTGGAGAAAACACCAATTGGGCACACACCCGTCCCCATCAATCTCCCCTCTCCTGCCCATAAACCTTTAACCTTAAGCCCGACTCGGAGTTGCCTCGGAGCTCTCTCCATCATCCCACCGCAGCCTCCCACACCCACGGCCCTCCTCGTCTCCCCAGAGGAAGCGGATCCTGCTCCAATTAAGCGAGCATTCCACGCGTGCTTCGAGGCGGCTTGAAAGTAGTTTTGCCTCCTCGCCGCGCGTAAGTTTTGTTTACATGCCTGGCTGCCTCTGCCGACGTAAATTGCCGCCAGGGTGTTGGGTTGAGTGATAGCAGGATTCGGGCCGCCGACGTGGGAGCAGTGGGAAGGCACGGCGGCTAAATCATTAACTATTAATGTGCAGCGCGGCCTTGTGTCGTCTGAACAGAGGAGTTTTAAAATATTTCCCAACATTGAGCTAAATTAAATGCAACGAGCAGGATACTCTGTCTAGTAGTGGCAGCTGAATAGTTAGGGTCCCTTTTCTTGGAGTTCATGCTGCTCTAAAGGCAGCAGCCAGGAAAATATGTGGATTTAAGGTGACATCTAACATAAATAATTACTTTAAAACTGACTAGTGTTGCTTATTACTGCTAATTGTTACTGCTAACTGCTAATGTGCCCCCGTTTTTTCCTGTGTTTCATTGCCTTAGCCTTCATTCTGTTCTAAAACTGGAATTAACAATAGCAAGTGGCTTCAGGAGCTAACATGGAACTAACGTTAGCAGCAAGTTGATTTAAAATACTTGATGCAAATTTAATTTCAAGCTAACGTTTGCAAATGACTGTAATTTAAAGTAAGCAGAGATTTGTTTTTTTCTCTACATAACGTTAGCTTACGGAGCTAACACCGGTTAGCCGTCAGCTAACACTGTTAGCAAGGGATTTTCGCTGCAATTTTCTTGACATGATTATATTATGTTTAAGTAAAAGTCATCAAATGCTGCTTGAAAAAACGAAAAAGACAAATTTGACTTTCCCCTCACCCGTTTTGAAAATCTCGTAGCGCAGAGAGAAGCCCGCCCCCTGGTGGGCGTAGTCCGAGACGAACTTGATCTGGAGCGAGGGGCCGGACGAGATGATCGGCGCCGGGGCGATGTTGCTGCAGTGCCGACCCAAAACGTCCGCCGTTTCCGAGGTTCCGTCGCGAATCTCGATGAAGTCATATCTGGTCCACAGAAAAAAAAAAGCATTATTAATAAGGTATAAAATTTTTCAGTTTGTGTTAAGCGTTATGCAGTGGAGCGGGATGAGGAAAGATAAAGAGATTAAAAGCATAGCAGCAGAGCAGAGAGGGGATAAACATAGATAGTTATGGGGTTATGCAACCAGCTAAGCTAATAAAAGCCAGACAGGTGTGGACTTATTTACCGGCAGAGTTCAGCCTGAGGAGAGAACACACAATGTCTGAGAGAAAAGTGTTTAGGAACACAATGTTAAGACACAAACAAAACTGATTGCTGGCACAGGCTCCTCAAAGTCTCCTCTTCGTTCACGCATCCCGTCACGCAGTTAAGAGTTCATTCCTTGGGGTAAATAAATGTGAAGACACCTTCCCTATTAGCTTCCACGTGCCTGAGTCCTCAGCTCATCGTGACCTCTGACTGGCCAGCTGACCCCGAATGATAAAAGCAAATTCTTCAGCGTCAGCCGTGTGAAGGGTGTGTGTGTTTATGAGTGTGTGAGAAAGACAAAGAGAGAGCCCACCTGGCTGATCCAGAATTAGCTCACGGCCCTGTGTGTCACTCCTCTGACATTATTAGACACAAGCAGCACCGCAGAGTCACACACTGAAAAACGTCAGTCTAAGAGTATGTCATTCTAAGAAATCTTTTTATGAAGATCCCCACAACACACCTTTTGCTCATTATATTTACTCTGCTACTCCAACTTCGCTCCGATGAATTCTGGGTAAATCCCAGCAACCAACCAGCTCCACAAGGAAAGACATTGGAAAAAGTGGGACTCTTTTTTTTTCTCTACGTAGCTATGGAGTTAGCCATTAGCCACCGTTAGCAAGGGATTTTAGCTGCAACTTTCTTGACATGAATATGTTATGTTTTGAATTTGTCATTTTGATATTTTTCCATTAACAAGTTCAACAAATCTTCTGATGAAGACACCCACAACACACAATTTGATCGTTGTATTTACTCTGTACTTAAAGTGGGACTTTAAAGTAAGAATTAAAGTAACGTTAGTGATATAGTTGGTTAATTGCTGCAGTCTTTCAGGTTTTATATTGTTGAAGAAATTAATAAGTAAAACAACTGCAGACTCTTGATTGAATTTGGAATTTACAATAACAAGTGGCTATAAAAGACTATGTGAAGCTAATGTTAGCATGTTGTTTTAAAATGCTTGTTACAAAATTAACTTACGTTTGCAAATCACATATTTGTTTTTTTTTTCCCTCTACGTAACTTTAGCTTACGGAGCTAACACCGGTTAGCAGTTAGCTAACACCGTTATCTAGGGGTTTTAGCTGCAAGTCGGCCATGAACTGATAAAAATACGGTGCTCCATCTACTTAAAAATATTTTATCCCGCAGATAAAACAAGAGTAGTCTTTGTTGGTACAACATTAATTCTGTAAGTAAAGTCAATTTACTTTTGCAGATGATGTCGGCTTACTTTAACAAGTTGACTTTACTTATGAAAGTGAGTTGAACAACTTAAAACTTTACTTTCTTCTTAAGTAGATGGAGCACCGTATATTTATCAGTACATTTCTGAGTATCACAGAAACGGTTTCAAAGTGTGCACTTGTATTCACTCGTATTCCACACATTCATAAAAGTCACATTAATGCTGGTCCAGTCTTCTGTGCATTTGTTGCATGGAGAAATGTGGCTCTGTACCGTGGGTTTAAGATTAAGTGGGTTTAAAGGCCCCTGTGAAGCCCAGCGTGAGCTCACAGTGGTTCCTAAGTAAATAATCTTTTTTTTTTCTCCAGCTCAGTTCAGTTCAATTTTATTTATGTAGCCTCAGTAACAATACAAATTGTCTTAAGATGCTTTACAAAATCCAGTGGGGGGAAACTCAGCAGTTAGCATGCTATACAGTAGCTGAGGACAGGAGCTCAGTGTATTGCCCAACCATCAGCCTCGGCCTGTAGCAGCGTAACTAACGGATGGTCTTAAGCCTGACCTTAAAAGTAGAGAGGATGCCTTGAACCCAGACTGGGAGCTAGGTGGTTCTTGTCTTTCCATTTAAATCATTTATATCCTGCTAAAGTTTTTCCATTTTCTCTGCTGACAAGTCCACACTCAAAACTGCACCTCCCACCTGATTATGCTGGGGCCAACCTATGTTTTGGGGGATGAACGTGAATCACCAGGTTTTAAGGTAATAATTCTGGGTTGTTACTCGTTGTAGTTATACATTTTAAAAGAGCGAACAGCCATCTTCACTCCTCTACCCCTACTTTTCTCTCAAGCGTTTACTTTGGAGCCGCGTACGATTTTCCACTAAATAACCCGCGCTGCTGCATTTCAAATGGTGCAACTGTGAATAATCTCCGTGATATCCGCCTGTCTCCTCTCTCGACAGATCCGACATGTGTCTCCTCGTCCCGCACGCTGCGTCTCTCTGCATAAGTCGCCGCAGGAGCCCCCGCGACTGCACTGCGGAGGCCCTCCGAACATGCAGATGCGCGAGCGCACACTTAACGCGCACACACTCTCCTCAATTAGCTCATGTGACGCTGCTGTCAGGAAACAACGGCGGCTTTGTTGTCTCGCTAATTACCGGCGATGAGCTTGTTTAGTGCCCAAAAAGTGTTCGGATTTAAAATTAGCATCTTGCTAAGGGCGCAGACGGGAAGCTACCGCTCCTCGCTGCTGCTACTCTGAAAAGGTATTAAGAGGAGCTGCAACATGCAATCAGCTGTAGGCTGCGTTTCTTTGTGGCATCCGAGCACTAAGACTGCTTTTGTAGTGCCAGTTTGGAATAAAACCTGGATTAAGTAGAGGCACTAAGCTTCTTTTTTTGGCCTTCTCATACCAGCAGGGCATTGATTCCCATACGGAGGGATAATCCCAACCACATCAATCTGGGTCAGTGTGGCACATGCACAGGTGAGGATAAAAGTGCAGGGCTGCTGCAACGAGCGTGTAACAACACTGAAACTTTACCAACACCGCGCAACTTGAGCTCCACCAAACCAAAAATAGATTATTGGGAATTTAAAGTAGTTAGATTTCATTTCAAGTGGAAATGTTTGGTCTTTTATTAAGGGAAACGGTGCATTAAAAACTGGCAGTGGGGAGTTTTAAATATGGGATTATAAGAAGTGGAGGAGTTTTAAAGCTTGATCCGTACTTTGTCGACGACTCAAGCCGGTAGTCCCTCGACTTTACGCCACTGCACCGCTAAATCTCCGGAGTTCTCCTCCGCTAATTCACTCCCGAGTTTGTCTCGTGACATTAGCGAGGAGATGCGCTTTCCTCCTCGCAGCCTAAGCATGTGATGACAGGGGCTCGAGCAAATCTGCACAAAAGAAGGTCTGAGGAGCGAACGAGCGGCTGCCCAATGCTCTTATACGCGTCTCCGCCGTAATCCTGCATTACGGAGGGCGATCGCCGGGGCTTTAGCGGCGAGCTCCCCCGCCGTGAGTCGCGGGCTATCCCTGAGCGCGCCTTCTTAGGGCCGGGACTGACACATGCTTAGGGGAAAAACACACACACGCTCGAAGCGCGTGCCAACAAACACTCGGCGACAGACAGGCATCGTCAGCGTAGTATCGCCAACACCAAGGATAAAAGGCCCGCAAAAGAGCTGAGAGCCTAATTAGGTTTTAATTGATTTTGGAGTGGGTCTCTATACTTTCCCCCCACCTCTCCCTCCTGTCTCCTGTCGTGGATTAGCGTCAGTGAGTGAGTGTTCCTCAGATGTGATTATTGACCTGTTCGCTCAGCCTCTCCCCTGGCTCTGATGAATACATTCATGAGGGCCTGACGTGTGAGAGCCCACGGTCTGTCTCTCTCAACGCACACTTCTTGAGCGCATTCCAGGACAGTGCACGCATAAATCATCGGCACATGCGCATACCTGCACCCACCAAGACACAAATTGCACAGCACTCTCGGCGCCCCCCCCCCCCCGAACATCATCTAGAGTCCATTAGGAGTTGTTTTGATCCAAACTCCGCCTTTCTGTCTGTCTGGGTGTCTGGCGTTCTGTCTGGGTGTGCGCGACCGACCCTGTGTTTAGAGAGCCATTACAAGCCCCCGGCCTCCCCCATCCCCCCTCCCTCATCCCCCCCCCACAGAGAATAGCTGGAACTGAGGGAGAGGGGTTAAGGAAACTGAAAACCCTGAAGGGCCAGTAATTCTGCACCAGTCCAGACATGTCCTCTCTTCCTCTGCGCCCATATATCACTCCGCCCCTGCGCCCCTGCGCCAAAACAACTAATTGCCTTTCACACCTTTGCCGCTTTGCTGGTGACCGGAGACATTTCCTGCAAGCAGCGGCGCCTCACCGCGTCCAGACGTACGTGCCGCACGCGCGCACGGACAACCCGTACGTACGCCCAGAGCCCTCCTTTCACCCTCCTCCGACGGCCAGTCCGCGGTGTAGCCATCTCGAGACCTTTCATTTGGTTTAATCTAGCCGTCGTGGGACAGGACTTCAAAAAAAATAAAAATTACACAAAAGATTAGCGCACAATTTGCTGTGGGTGCGGCGCCACGGTCGTCTGATTTATTTTGTTTATGCCGATAAAAGAGCAGCAGCTGTTCTCGAGTATCAGCAAACCAAACTTGGCCGCGCTCAGACACTCGGGGCCTTCAGCTGAAATCATTTTCCTCTCTGCTGCGATGTGCTGTTCTCTCTTTTTGTTTTTTTTTCCCTCCTCCCCCACTTCAGACAAGATCTCAGAGCGGTAAACAATGGAGATTCGTCTGCCTCTTGGTGATTCGCAGAAGCGAGTTGAAGGGTGGACAGTAGACACGCGCCACTCTACATACCACCCGCTCCTCCCACCCTCGGAGGGGACTCTAATAAAGCGTAAGTGCCCCTGAAATATTAACTAGATGCTGCGAGCGAACTCCCTGCAGATCTGCTGGGCCCTGCCATCACCAATCTAGCCCCAAAACAAAAAGCACTCCTGCCGCCTCCTCATGCCTCGCTGCCCTCTGCCGCCGTCCATCACGGATTCCTACTTACAGATGACTGGGGCCAAACCGCTGACCACAGAGCGTCTAGCACCGGCCCCAGACCTTCTACTGAGCCATCGATCTGAAACTGGAACTGTCGACCCCGCCGCCCCGGCCGGACTCATTTTAATCGCACGCGATCGAGCTTTCCCTCCAAGAATCCAGATCCACCAGTCCGCTACGAACGCATTTATGACTTATGAGGTTTAAATAGACAAGGGAAGCCCTAAATGTCGCAGGAATCATTCGTGAAAGCTGCCAATGCCGTTTTTTTCCATTTAATCGCGCCGTTGCTCGTTATATCCTCATTATGCGCCGGCAGCTTTAATGACCGCTGGACGCTGACGGCCGTGATCTTGCCCCCCCGAACGCGGGCCGAGCGCCAGATATTGACGGATCAGATCCCCGAACAACTCCCTTCGGCCGTGACCTCTGGCCACTCATCCGTCTCTCCTTTCAACCTTAACCGTCATCCTCCTCCTCCTCTTCATCCCCGCTTCACTCCCTTTCCCCCCCCCGGCAGCGGCTGATCATCTATGGATTTCCCATTACAAGCGGAATACAAACATTGATCCCCCCACCTCGCACCTCTCTCCGCCCCTCCCTCCCGAGCACTAGAAAGTGGTGGTGATCTCATGCGCGGAGAAACACACAATCAAACGGAGGGTTGCTGGTTTGTGTTCGCGACACGTCTCTGCTGCTGCTGCTGCTGCTGCTGCCGGAGGATTTACAGCTCCGCGTGTGACTTTATGAAGTTATATCATAAAAATCTTCCCACCTCGGGCTGCATTCAATAACAAATAACCAAATAAAAGTGAGAGAAGAATACCCACCAAGGCGGAAGAAATGGATCTTCTTGAACGGCTCTAGTTGGTGTGTGTGGTTTTTTTTTTCAGGTGTGTAAAAATGAAACCTCCTCGGGCTACAGAGGAAGGGAAAAAAACAAAGGGAGGAAAGAGATGGATAAAGGGAAGAGAGAGGAAGGGAAGGGGAATCGTCTCTGCCTCAATCTCTGCTTTCCTCAGCCCCTGGTATATCACTAGGTAGCATCCTGGGGCTCGGCGATGGCAGATTGCATTAGAGATATGGGCCTGATATTTCATCTAGCCTTTATTACATTTAGTTCGCATCAATCGGCTGGCAGCCTGGAGGTAAGAGCTATTTGGCACGTGGCCGGACTCCCCGTGAAATGAAATCCCTGAATTAAAGTGCCACCTCGGACGCGGAGCGCCTGCGCGAGGCCCCGCCGATTTGATTGCCCGCAGTGGAGGCGCGCCGCCGACCGCTGACTGTTTGAACTCGTCGAGGGGGGGGAAGCGTCAGCTGGCCGGGGACGTCAGCGCTCAGAGTTCAGGAGCCGCGCTCGAGCTGACGACGCGCTTTTCTCTGTTTTTACAAAGGATGAAGCGCTCAAAGGGGGGAATGTGAGGGCAGATGAGCGCTTTTGCTTTTTACTGACGGGTTGCGTTATTTTTTTTTCATGAGCAGCATGAGTCTAGCTAGTTCGTGTATCAGGTAACACAAGTCCGGTTTTGTAATCCAGGGGCATCACTAGGTTTTAAGGAGAGGGGAGGCTTAGTCCCAAAAAAATTCACAAATGGCTAAGAAAGACTGAGAATTTATTCATTAATATTTTTTTGCAACAACAAACACAAGTTCCAACACTGACTATTAATAACTGATCAACATAGGGGCATGACTTTCGCTCCCAACACGATAATTTTGTTTTGCTCTCAAATATTTTGTTTACACGTGTGGCTAAAATGGTTGCAATTTCAAGCCCCGAAAAATATTACTTGATTACTCGAAATAAATTAATATTAATGAGTGGAATGGATTAGATAAAGGTGCACTATGACGTGAACATATATAATTATTTATTTGAACTCATATTATGACCATTTTATATTGAATTTGTCAGTCCTTTTGCAATACCATACCAACAATACCAAATTATTTAGGGTTGGGGTTAAGGATGCTTTAGGGGGGCTTCAGCCTCTTGGATCAATCAGGGCTCCGACCCCCCCACCCAAACTAGGCCTAACCACGGCAGTGCTGTAATCCCAGGTGTCATTCAGACATCCAGCCCTCCACCTCTGCACAACCCCGGGACCGTGAAAACATGCAAAAATCTACTCGCTGCCGTGCCTAATCATACAGCCGAGAAAAAAAAAAAGAAAAAAAAAAGGGGAACAGCGCTAAAGGGGCTTCTTCTTGGATCAATCCGGGTAAAAAAGCGTAACGCGGGACCGGAGAGGAAAGGAGAGGAGAGGAGAGGAGAAGTTGCCTTTTTCCACTTGCTACTTTTTTTTTTTGCGAACGGAAATGCTCCTTCCACGAAACACAGAAGTGCAAAACACATTAGAGGTCGCGCATTAGTAAATGTTGGGGCGATCCCTCGTTTCTCCGCTAATGGGCCTTCAAGATGAGGCTGCGAGGAAGCGACGCTCGCTCGCATGCTTGCGGACTTACTCACATGCTGACGCCCACTCGTTCAAATGACTCGTCCTCATGCACACACTCAGCCGTGCGGGATGAAGGGAGGTAGGCTGAGTGGGAGTGTGTGTGTTAAAGGGCAGGCCGTTGCCCTCTGGGTGAGTGTTAAAAAAAAAAAAAAAGGAGGACATATCCCAATAAAACTGTCTGGAGAGGATTTCTCTTCCTCCTCCTGCCCTGCACCGCCTTAGGCCGTCGCGAAATGCTTGACACGCTGTTCATCAACAGCTGAGCCGCCTCCCCCCTCCTCTTTCCCACTCCCTCTACTCCGAGTCTGACACTGGGAGCACGCCGCAAACGGAGCTAATTACGCAATAAACGGTAAACAAATAAATAAACGGGAAAGTGACAGAAACCCCCGGTGGCATCCGAACAGCGTTTCCAGTTCCGCCGCGGCGTGACACGGCGGCTTGAAAAGAACCAACAATCATTACAGAACCCCTTTCACCAAAGCAGCCATTGATGTGCTCATGAAAGTGACATTCTTCTCCCCGGCCAGACAGAGTGCTTTCTGTGAGAACAATGCAAAAAAAGAAGAAAAAAAAGCCAATCTAGGATTATTAATTCTTCAATTTACAGAGGGAGAGAGAGAGAGAGAGAGAGCAGGGGAGCGTGGAAAGGGGAAATAAATGGAAAAACTGCTCTGATAAATCATTTTTTCAACGGAGCAAATGGGCTCAGAATTTGTAAAATCCTCCCTATAACAATGGATTAAACATTCTCCCTCCTTCCTCTGACATCAAGGACAATAGGCGGCCGTATGATTCATATTATTCACGTCCCGGAGAAAATAAACTGACCACTGCGGTCAGACAAACATCTGCCTCTTCTTCTTCTTCTTCAACCACTTTTGGGTTATTCTTATTCTGCCCAAGTTTCAAAGGTTACTTGGCATTTGATTATCGGATGGATATGGGTGGGAGGATTACGGCTTTTATCGCACTGATGAAGACAGAAAGACTCTAAGTGCATTTCAGAAGTTTCGAAACTTCACGGGTTCAATCGCCCCCCCCCTTACAAACAGATTAGCTCCAGCTCCCGGCACATAGGACGTGCTCAAAACCAGACGAAGATGAGCTAATCACCGCGCCGCTTCATTCTTTCCACCCTCTTATTGTTTTACTCGTTTGCATCCAGCAGCGGCGGCGGCGGCAATGTGTGAAGGACAGGGCAAGACTGTGGGAAGTGGAAGCTGAAATGAGCAACACTTCCTGCTCCGCAACACGCTGCCCCTTAGAGCAAAGAATTAAAGCTGAAATAATGCCACTTTAAAACTGTACCGGTAGGATAGAGCTTTTCACTCAATAAATGGCGAAAGGAAAAAAAAACAAAAAAACAAACCACAGTCCACTTAATGGTCTGCATTTTACTAAAAGCGTGCATCTACAATTAAAATTTCCTTTGCCACTGACCTGCTGTGGTTAGAATGTTAGGATGATGTTTCAGCGCTGAATTATAACGGTACACTGTAAAACATGGCAGCTGAGTTATGTGAAAGCTTCTCTTCTTCTTTGACACCAATCAACAAGTTTTTGACATTGAGCTTAAGTTTTCTAAACGTAAACTTCTGAGTCGGAAGCCGTGGTGATGAGGAGGAAGGGTGACGTGATTTGAATACTGGGAAATCTAGAGGCTGCCACCACGCTCACATTTCTTTAATTAGACAGAACGATCGCCGTAAAGCGGGGATACCTTTGCAACAAGGCCCCGCAAAGAGGATTAAACCGCGGTATTACAACGTCAGCAAAAACGTTGGCACCGTAACCGTAATGGATGGGTGGATTTTGGAAGCCGTCCCCACCCCCCTCCTACCAGGAATGAATTCCAAAGTGGCTCTGAACGGCCTGAATGAAATAAATGTTGAACTCCTGGCAAGATCTGGCGCTTTAGCCATTAGTCATCAAGATGAGAAAGTAGAAACAAAGCCATTAGTGCTCTCGACTCTCAACAAACTTTTGGTTTCTAAGTGTTTCTGACTTGAAATGCTTTACAGCAGGGGTCTTCAACGTTTTTCAGGCCAAAGACCTCAAATTGTGAAGAGAAATTAAGTAGAGACCCCCTACCTACTATATGTGTTCTATATTAAACTAGTGCTATTTATAAATATACATTATTATTATTATCATTTTGCATTCAATATTAAGCAAATAATACACAGGTTCAAATACTCATTTTTTTATTTCAAACATGTGCAACAGTAGCGTGACCATGCCAGAAAATTTTAGGGAAAAAAACAAAAAACAAATGTATAAAAAATGTCTAATCAACCAAAAATTTTGCGACACCCCCTGCAGTACCTCCATGGACCCATTAGGGGTAGCAGACCCCCTGTTGAAGACCTATGTTCAGCTACGTACAGCAGGGGTCTACAACAGGGGGCTACTGAAGAGCTGGTAGCTAAATCTTTGGTTGATTAGACATTTTTTATACATTTTTTAAAAATTTTCTCCCACAAATTCGAATTTCTTTAAGCACACATTAACATGGATCCACCATATTTTAGTAAATGGATAAATGGAGGCAGAAGATGTTATCTTTCAGTCAGCACTTCATTCCATTGCATGTTTGACATAAAAAAATGAATATTTGAACCTGTGTATTATTTGAAAAGCTTGATATTGAATGCAAAAATACATATATTCATAAATAGCACTTTAATATACATAGAACACATATAGTAGGTAGAGGGTTCCTATTTAATCTCTCCATCAGTTTGGGGGGTCCTTGGCCTGAAAAACCCTGAAATCCATTGTTTTAAAGTGTGAGTAAAAATCTGAATCAGACTCTCGGATCTTACTTGCAGTCGAGCCTCTCGATCTCGAAGTGAGGGTTGAAGTTGAGGACGATGCGCTGCGAGGGTTCCGGCGCCGTTATGATCCAGTGGCAGTTCTGGTGAGGGGGGTACTCCAGGGGATAACCCGGGGAGGTGATGTAGCCGGCCTCGCTGGCGTCGAAGACGCCTCCGCACTCTGGAAGGGGAGAGACGGAAGAGACAGAAGGCTGAGCAATTTCGTCAAATTTGAGCATATGTTCTTATTTTAAACATCGTTTGGCGCATCCGCGCCGTTTGCACAGCAGACTGTCAAACCACATAAATCCCCCAGTAAACGCCGCACTGCCTAGGATATTGACTCGGAGGGCGCGTCTTCATTTACCGTGTTTCTCCATATGAAGATGTGATGAGCAACAAATGAACAGTAAAACAAAGAAAGCAATTTAGGCCGTCAGTTAGGAGGAAATTGGAAAAACTTCTCCATTGTGGATTGTCAATGCGAGCGGGTCCACGCGGGTAAGCTATTAAAACAATAAAAGATCATCACTGCTGCATTTGGTGAACACACACACACGCACACACGCACACAAGCTGAGACACACAGCCTTTTTCACCCTCTTCCACACCCAGGCTCTTATCTCTCTGCTTCCCCCCGTTGGGAGCGTTCTCCAAGTGTAATTGTTGCTCCTGCAAGCCAATCTGCAAACATTAGGACACATTCCCCGATTCCTATCGCGCTCTCCCAGGAACAATAGCCTGCCAATGGCGTCGCTCGGCGGGCTCAGACAGGAAGTGACACGCAGACGGCCTGTCTAGTGGGGTTCTGGGGGGGGGGGGGGGGGGGGGGGGTCACCCCGACTCTGTAATGAGAAGCTCGCGCGCCGACAAAAGGCCCCATTCTCCGCTCGCGCCCTCACAGCTCCGGCAGCCCTCGCGTTGTCTCCCGCAAACACGTAAACTCGCATGCACGCACAAAAAAAAAGGAACATATACACGGGTGCTCCGCACGCACGCACAATGGGACCCGTCTTTTATTGCTCTTGCATTGCAATAGATTTGCGGGCATTATTATTCTTTACGGCGGCGGAGGGGGAAACGTGCTCTCCATGACAACAGCAGGGGGTGGTTTAGCTCTCTATCCAGCACTGTGCGTGTGTTTGCTGATGCTCCAGCGGGGGGATCTCTAAACGTAATGAACTTTGTGGTACTGAGCTCAAAGCGGGACGGGCGCTCTCTCCACATTGCAGCTGGAGTTTTTGTGCCTAACAAGGCGCCTCCTTAACCACTCATACTTTTGTGCGTTTCTTTCAAATTTCCGTGTCAATAGAGGAAGCGAGGAGGAGGGGCCGGGAGAAGAAGAAGGAGAAAAAAAAAAAAGGCAGCACCAAAGGCTTGAAGTGTAATAGACCCTTCAAGTGTTGACATTTCCACTGCCTATTGTGCTTAAAAGGCACACTTAAGATTCCCTGACATTTGATAGAGCCGGCGACGGCTTCCTCACTTTGCTACCGGAGCAGGAGCGACGCCCACGCCCCGGCGCATCAGGGCCGCACGCAGCTGCCGGTGATTTCACGCGGGCGCGCGACTCCTGCTCGGCCGCCTACGTTCTCACGCGCACACAAACACACACACACACACATATATGTATTTTGGGCTGCGGGTGCACACAGCTTTGACGCGCGCCCACGTGTTTTTTTTTTTGTTTTTTTTTTAATCCAAAAACACACAGAGGGCCTGTCAATCACAAGGTGGAAAATAGATTTTTTTTTTAAGAGATAGCAAGGACGGCTAAGAAGAATGACAGACAGGAAGCCACACACACATGCGGACGTCTCTTTATCTGCTGGGTCCGTGCAGACAGGCGGCCATTGTTGGGAAGCCTATGGAGGGGACGGCGCGCGCGAGGGCTATCAGAGCCTCGGCAGATTAAGCCATTTGGGGAGAATCCTGCAGCCTCAACAGTTTTTTTTTTTTTTTCTTCCTCCCTGAGCTGCCCATTGAACGGGCCTCCGAGGAGGACGGGTGGAGGAGAAGGAAGGAGCGGGGAGGGAAAGGATTACACCGAAAGGGGGGGAAAACGAAAGAGGTGGAGGAGACGAGAGCAGGCGATGGATAAAAGACGGATTGGGGAAGAAGTGGGGGAGATTGATCGGAGGAGGGAGGCGGCTGATGCGCGACGGGCGTGGCGGGAGCGCAGAGGCGGGGGAGGGAGGGAGGGGGCGACGGGAGGCGACGGGGACGGCGAGAAGAGAAGGAGGGAGTTTGTGTGCAGAGAGCCTGACGAGCCTCATTAAGACATGCCTGCTATCCAGCGGCTCCCTGTAGACACTGACCCCACTGGGAAACCTCTGTCAGTCACACACACACACACACACACCAGCAGCAACTCTGTGTCCTTGTTTTTTTCTGCCGCTGCTCATATAGACACACAAACACGCACACAGGACTGTGTTTCACTCTCAAGCAGAATGTTTTGGTGAGACTTCGCCGTGTTGGATGAGCAACACGGGGTTGAAGAGGGGCTCCTCATGAATTACGCTGCCTCTTCTGCTAGAGTAGCCCATCTGTCTGTCCACACACACACACACACACACACACACACAAGTGCCACATATGCTCCTAGCATGCCAGGACCAAAATTACATGCTGGACACACACACACACGAGGAAGCGCGCTGCAGAAATACTTTCGACTGCACGGGTGAAATTAGCTAAATGTGTGACGTGCGCACATTTCGGAGTCGCTCCCGATTAAGCCGAACCCCAGAAACGTCTCCGCGCCTTTATCTTCATTATCTGGGAAAATGTGCGTATGTCTGCATGTCTCGGCGCGCGCGTGTGCGTAGGTGCGCGGCCTTGCTCTCATTTCTATTAGCCGCCTTATCGGAGGGGAGGCGGTGGTGGTGGGGTGGGGTGGGGTGCGTGGCGTCACGCTTCGGGATAAGCCTGGAGCGGAGTCGCTGATAAATCCCTCCATCATTCCTAGTGTCTCTCGCCCCCTCCTCCTCCTCCTCCTCCTTCCCCACCTTAATTAAAAAGTGCTATCACCCAGAGTGAGGGAATAAGAGAGGAGAGTGGGCAGCACTCATCCATTCAGTCAAGAGCAGAGGGGTTGTTTTAATCTCGCCCCGGTCCAAGCTGGACTGGACGGGAAGGAGACGGAGAGAAGGAGGAGGAGGAGGAGGTGACGATGAAAGATTCATTTCCATCACCCCGTGCTTTGAGGCCTTCATGCTGAGGCTGAATAAAAAAAAGTGAGTGTGCACCTTCAGTTTTATATATATATGTCTAAATATGCAGATTTCAAATTCTTGCAGCCTGATGGGCAAACCACTATGGCCACTTTGCGTTTTCTATTAGCAGTTTGAGTTGCTAGGTAGATTTTTGCCGACAACATACATAAAACCAAAAGAACAACGATGGGCCCAGGAATGCAGCGCCCGCCGACGAAAGCCTTTCGTTAAACACTGCTAAACGCGCTTAAAAGGGGGATTCGTCTTCCGAAAAGCCACATCAAAAGCAGATAATATCCCCCCCAAATCCTCTTTTCCTCTCCCCGTATCCCTTTTCTCCCCTCCACCCCCCCCACCCCTCCCCTAACAGGATAAGTGCCCCCATGCTAATCAGCTAAATGCACAGAGCTGGCCGTCGTGATCAATGGTTCAATGGATCAATCGGGGTAAGCAGATGGCCGCCGGTGCCTGCAGGGAGGTAGGGTGAGGGTGTATGGGGGGGGGGCTAATCCTAAACACTACCTGACTACGGTATCATGTCTCCCTTCTCCCCCCCGTCCCCCCACCCCATCTCCGGTGCACGCTCTCCATCAAACCTGCACCGGCGAAGCACTTTTCACAAAAGATTTCCCTCCGTCTCCCGTGGAAATGGCGGAGCCTACATCAGCAAGGGGAGAGGTGTGAAGAATCGAGCCTTGCTGCAGGAGTCTTGGTGATTTGTCGCCACACTCAACCCCCCCCTCTCCTCCCCACCTTAAGGAATGTTACCTTTCAGTAGAACTGACTGCTTAAAAAAAAAAAAAAAATCCCTTTTTGCGTGAAGTGCAGTTCTCACAAAAAGCTTCCTCTTTAACCCCCTGCTCCGAATTACAGTAAATTTAAAAACGCTTTCCCTCTTGACACCGCTAAACCCCCTCCGGCTCCCGTTCTAAAACCCCGTCCCCCCCGAGCGCCCGTTAAGACCCCCACACCGGTGCGGCTAATGCGACACGCTGAAAGGCCGGGCTCTGTTTTATTTATGGGGGTCTTGTTTTTAATTTCACCCCGAGTGCGGTAGGCTGTTCCGGGGGCTTTGCGCGAGCCTCGTACCTGACTGGTATTGAACGGAGAGCTCAGCTCGTCTTGGGCTATGAATGCTAATGGGTGACCTTGTTTTCACAGCTGATACCTTTGAGGCTCGGGCAGATTAAAATAAATGCAAAGAGTTACAGAGGGGAGCAGGGGGAGAGGAGAAAAACACAACACAAGTGATAAAAAAAAAAAGTTTCTTCACATTCGGAGAATAAATTAAAGAGCTCTGGAAGGAGTCAATAGGTGGAGACGAAGATGCACAGCCGCCCACTCAATAAACATGCAAATGAGCTGCTTAATGGGTTGAATATTAATGCTCGTGGAAAGGAGTAATTAATGTACATGTCACAGAGTCAAACTGCTGTGATTACAGTACAAGGAGAGCAGAAGACTGCAGCGATTTCCGTTTCCATCTCCTGTGACGGCGCCACCGGCACACGACGGACTAGCAGCGTTAAAGATTATTATTATTTCTGGGTGAGACACCTCAAGGCGTGGGTCACCTCGTTCCAGTTCCAGGAGATTACATTTTCAGTTATCCGGTTTCTAAAAACCCAGCTGGAGCCGTATCTCACTCTGGGAAGTGAAAACCTTTACGCTCAACTTTCCCCGAGTGTCATTTCATAACAGAGCGGCGGGCAGGCAGGCAGGTAGGTCGGACTTGGCCTCTTTTATGTCGCTCCCGCGCCCCCCCACTCCCTCGGAGCTCCGGCTGTGATTTCCACCCCGCTTTCAGCCGTGTCGCCCCAGACGGCAGTGTCACTTCATAAACCCTTAATGCGATCTGTTCCCCCCTCTGTCCGACGTCATTTTAACTCCGTGACCCCTTGCTCGCTTTGAAGTTGCCCTCTCCTCTCGCACTCCGTTTGCTGCTCAATCCACTACCACCCCCCCCCCACCCCCCGCCCTCAAACGTCTCCTCCGAGGCTCCCTTGTTCCTTTCTCTATAGGGCCTGGTTTGTGGCACGCTTGCCTTTCTGCTGTGCTTTGTCTGCCTCCTCTTCTTCTTCTCTGCAGCTCCCGTCTTTCTGCTGCACGCCCTTCCCTTCCCTTCCCTTCCCTTCCCTTTCCCCGGGCATCTGTGTGTAATGTGGCTCTTGAAGGGAGCGTGGAGGCAGGGACGTGTGGTGCAGTGTCTTGGCAGGAGAGTTGGAGAGTGAGAGTAGATGAGGAGGAGGAGGAGGAGGAGGAGGAGGGGATGTAGCTTCTTGCTTTCCTGATGACTGCCAAGAGGCCCACATCTGTCTCTGATCAATGGGTACATGGGCAGCCAGCACAACACACACACACACACACACATTGAGGGGAAAGGGTTGGGATGTCGGTCCTATTGAAAACTAGGAGGGCCCATGTGAAGTGAAGAGAGCTTGGCTTCGGTTTGAGGCTGCCGGGAAGACACAACAGTCAACATGGGGATCAGGAGCAGCTCCTCGCCCTAATGCTCCACATGAGGCTACGACAGCACCTCAAGTCCAAACATAAGCAAATAGCGCAAATAAGTTCAGCTTGGAATAGAAAGAAAGAACGAAAGAAAGAAAGAAAGAAAGAAAGAAAGAAAGAAAATGCTTGTTGCGCAAAAATTCGACTTGGCCAAAAACCTGATTCAGCTGTAAACGCAGCAACACGGGTGCACACATGGTAGAGGCCATGTGTCATCACACCAGTGGCGTCACTTCTCTGCGTGGCAAACCCACCTGAATAATACCCCATTCCCACTCACCGCTCCGAAACTGGCAGGTCTGTGGTGACTTTTTTTTCGTTTTCATTCAACAGATTGCTCTTATTTTGGCTGGATCTTTGGTTAAGACATTCCCAGCAAGGCAAATCCACGCGCAAAGAACCCACATCCCACATCCCGCGCTATAACCGCCCCGCTTATTGTTATTTGATTGCCGAGAGCGCACGGAGGTGGCAGTGTGCCGCCGCCTGCAGCTGCCGGCAGTTTTTTTTTTTTTTTTGCCTTCACCCCGTACACACACAACCCCGAGGAGCACGAGGAGACACTGGAGGAGAGGGGCGGGGGGTCTGGGGTGGGGGGGACCGGTGGCTAATTGAGATAATTGATATAATGGTGACCGTATTAGTCAAAGCCTACAGCGAGAGTGGAGCTTTTACGCACGGGTTTGTTGGATCTTAAAACAGTAAAATAGCAGTTTATGTCACAGGCTACATCCATTTTTTTTTTGGTTGGTTGGTTTTATTCCCAGTGATGGATAATTACATCAAAGGGATAAAAAAAATATATATTATGAGCTTATCCACAGCTGAGTGAGTCGATGGCCTCAGCGGAGCTGGAACAGATAACACTCTAAATATTTAATGAAAGCATCCAAGTTCTGAAATTGTCTGGCATTAGTCACCGACTAAGCAGTCATCACTGTTCCTATGACTTTGATGAAACTAACCAGGCCTGTGTTCACGTATAATAAAGCCCACACAGATCTATTCTCACCCCCTTTTTGTAGATTTGTAGGTAAATAAGGGAGAAGGGATAGAAATGAGCCACTAAACCTATCACGCCGGGCGTTTGCGGATTTTTACTTTTTAAAAACATGTGACCCTTGACAATTCTAGCCTCGAGGAGATCGGAACAAATGCAACAATTTATTTGATTCAAAGTCCATCTCCACCACGCGTCAAAATCAAGAAGTAAACGAACTCACCCCCTTCTCCTTTGACTCGTAATGCCAGATGACACGCAGCGATTAAAAATCCAATCAGCGATGACACAAAATCCATCTTGGATGATGCAAAAACTTGTGGAGAGCTTTTAAGTGTCTAATGTTTCCACCTCGTGTGACACAAACGCTGCCGTTCCTTTTTTTTTCTTTTATAAATAAAAAATCCCAACCCGTTCAGGAGCAAAAAACGCTAGCAGCAGTCAAAATAAAACTAAAAAAAAAAAAAAAAAATCCCACGGCGTTTGTTATTAAACCATCGAAGGAGAAAACATCGTGTCAACTACATGTTATTGAGGAAATTCAGAAAATACTAGAAGCGCAGCCCTTTTCTTTTTAAGAGAAAAAAATCGGAGAGATGCCACCGAACCTCATCCAAGAAACAGCGAAACAAACAAACTCCTTGACCAGCGCTTCGTGCGCTCCGCAGCTGGGAGGCTTCAGGGGGGGAAAGCGGAGCTTCGGGAGAGAGAGTCTGGAGCAGCGGCTCCAGGGTGCGTCAAGTTCCCACGGAGAGGCTTCCCCGTCACCGTATCCTCCTTTCTTCCTTCTCCGCGTCCGCCGCGTATTTTGCGCACACGAGGTTTTGGGTCTCCCGTACGGGCTTTTGAGGCTTAAAGTCCACGATGTCGAAGCCTCAAATGCAAATAAAAATAAAATAAAATCTCAGTCCGAGAGCAAGGAGCTGCTTCTCAATGAGGTAAAATAACAGAAGTATAAATAAAAAGTGCGCGCCTGCTTCTGTGAAACGCCGTTCATGTCATGCCTCCACCTCTCCGGCTCTGGTAGCGGGTCCGTACTGCGCTCCGCTCCGCTCCTCTCCTCTCTGACACCGACTTGCGTCCTGCGCGTACGAGTCTGCGAGGTGTGTGTAAAGTGTGTGTGTGAGTGATGGCGCTTTTGAGTCGAGCAGCTATCGCGTTACAGTCACGGCGCCTCGGCTCCGCCCCCTCCCGTCGCTCTCCGATTTCTCTCTCTCTCTCTCTCTCTCTCTCTCTCTGTCACACACTTTCAAAAGATACCACAGATATGAACTCCTCCACAGATAAGCCACAGATAAAGCATATTGTTATGCTAAACCGAGGAGCACAACTTCTCCCAGGGCTGTTTTTAAAAGAACAGAGGGGACAGATGAGATAGATAAATAAATAAATTAATTATAAAAAAAAAAAAAAAAACGAAAGTGAGCAAGAAGGGAGGAGTGTCTGATTGGGGAGGTGGGGTGGGCCCGAGCAGCGAAAAAACAGGCACGCGGGGCCGCGGAAAACACATCAAACGCACGGGCGCCGGTGTCGGAGCCCTCGACTCAGCTAAGAGAGAGCCCACCTCGGCCCTGCCCAATCTCAGCCCTGCAATCAGCAGGCCTAAATACAGAGCGGGAGGCCGTGTAATGACACAGTACGGGAGCCCAAAATAATCTGCTGAGAAAGGCCTCTCCAGCGTCCAGCCCATGTGCCCTGCCTATGGCTTGTGTTACCGTGTAATGTAATGGACCGGCTGAGGCCCGGGCCGTATAATGAGGTACAGTATGTAGCCTTGCTGGCATCTTTATTTGGAACGGCTAGGTGCATTCCTAAAGGTCAGGACACGTGGGAAACTTTTTTTCCTTTTTGAGGCAATGCAGCTTTTAGAGTATCGCACCGTGAAGAAATAAGATAAGTGGATCATTAACAAAGAAAAAAAAAAAGGCTCCAATGCCCTTGACGGAAGGTTGTATGACAGGTCTGTCTGTCACTTCTGTCAACTGTCATCTGCCACCGCTTCCCCGCCCCCCCTCCAGGTTCAGCAGATGCCGTCGACTTGCAGCTTTCTTACAGCCCGTCACTCACGTCTGAGCCCGCCTCTACCCGCGCCTGTCAGACGTCGCCCCGATTGGCTAATCTGAGCCTCCGGGCCGGGCTGTCACCACGCGTTCAAATTGCCGGATTATTCCCTTCCCCTCCAGAGCGGCGGCACACACTCCCGGGCGGCAGACGAGCCAATCCGGACGAGGACGACGATTGCTGATGAGCGCAGGTGATCTTTGCTGAACCCCCCCCCCGCCGTGACCCTTTCACGGGGATGAAGGGAAAGAGGGAGAGTACGAAACCTTCAAGCAACACCGGGCCACTTTCTGTTCCATCCCTCCCCACTCCTTCCCAGTCTCCAGGGGTCATTTGATACCCCTCTCTCCCATTTGTCAACATCTCTCTCACCCCCGCCCCCACCGTCGGCTTTCAACCCCCCCCCCCCCCACCTAAATATTGGGTCAACGAATGGCTAATGGAGGCCGAACCTGTGACAGGGATACCAGCATGCCGCTGGAATGTGTTTGTGTTTGTCCCTCAAGGGAAAGGACACGGTGCGGCCTTGGAAACTTGATGTGCGAGACTCACATCTCGGGCGAATCTAGACCCGAAATCAGCCGTTGATCGGTCTATCAATGGATTTGCGCGAAAGAATCCGAAGTAGAAAGCAGCACGTGTACGAAGAGTGCTTAAGATTGGTAACCCCTCGAAAGAACGCCACGTTCTTGTACTTGCTACGAACTGAGGGCAGGTTTGAGTTTTTAACCAACAAAGTGAAATGAAGGACATTTTGGCCGGTCCTCACTTATCTGGCCTCACTTTTTTTGGCTGTTTTTAAGGTTAAAACTCAGTTTTAGGGTAAAGGTTACAATTAGGTTAGGGTTAGGCATTTAGTTGAGATGGTTAGGGTTAGGGCAAGGGGCTAGGCATTTAGTTAGGGTAAGGGGCTAGGGTTAGGGTTAGGCATTTAGTCAGGGTAAGGGGCTAGGGAATGCATTTTGCCAATGAGTGTCCTCACTAAGATACAAGTATGTACCAGGATGTGCCTGCTATGAGCCCCCTCCGTTTAGAAAAGCCACAGGACGCTGCGTGTCTCGGTGTCAGAGGGTGTTTAAGTATCACAGCAGTGAAATCAAACCCTTAACCTGCAGCTGCAACGTGCGAACCCCCCTCCCGAGCCTTTCCATCTGTATTCGCTCCCTCTGCTCCAGAATACAGCTTACAAATGGCTGCCGTACAGTCCTCACCTCGGCACACCTGCGCCGTGTTCACTCATGGGTGGCAGCAGGGAACACAACAGGGTCTTTCTCCCCACATTGTGTGTGTGTGTGTGTGTGTTCGGCGGGGGCAGACAGACAGATACTGCCATACTGCCTCTCTTATCACAACCTGCCCCGGAGACTGACAGCATGACTGATAACTCCCCCTCCTACCCCTTCCATCTTCCGCACACACACACACCTCTCTACCTCTTCCACTCTCTCGACACGTCCCCTCCTCCCCGTCGGTGCGTTTCGCCAGGCAGCCGGCTGCGGGTTTAAGGCAAGGGGAAGTCTCTCTTTTGAGAGGCCGAGTGATCCGAGGCCTCCGAGCTTTCTTCTCTTCATCACCGGCAGACGCAGCTTTAGATGTGACGGCGGCAGATAAGCCCGAGATAGCCTCGACTTGACCCTATCAACATCTTTAAAGTGTGTGTGTGCGTGAGGGAGGGGAAGAGACGGGCCATTGTCAAGCCGGCAGAGATCCCCTTTGGTATTCATTGGAGTGACACCTCGGCTAATATCACAGCCTTGCAACATTTTATTTTCTGGGGACGGTAAACACACACTGAAACGATAAGAGAACATATATAAATCTCTGGATTAAAGCGACGCCCGACGCCGCCTTTAATCCTCGAAATGTTTTGTTTGTTGTGTATTTTTTCCCCACTCTTCTTTGTTCTTTCCTTTTATTTTTTTGTTTTTTTTTTACTGCACTGACCCGATTTCCCCTTTGGGATCATTACACATTCAGCTGATCTCTATCTCGTGATCGCATCCGCACAGTCTAACTTGGGAGATCTCCAAACGCTACCTCACCGATTCCAGGAGCGAACGGGATCACAAATCTCTCGCACCTTCTGCTATTTCTAGACATGCGCAAATTCCTGGTGGGCCACCCAAGCTACGGGCATGCCCTAGCCGGGGTGTAATAATTACAAACACTTCAGCTTACTGTAGTGCAAACACAAGTCCTAGCCTCTGCTGTGCTGTGTGCTGTGCTGTGCCGGAGTTGGTGGAAACATCTGGTGTCTGTCTGTCTGCCATCTCCTCCTCCGCCTCCTCCTCCTGTGCTACCTTCAGGACTAAAAACGGCAGCAAAACGCTTTTTGGACGCAGCTCGGAAGAAGGTCACGGTTCAGACAGTTTCCAGAGAGGGAAGTTGAAAAGTAAAGCGGTGGAAGGATGTAGCGTTTTTAGGAAACACCCCGAGGAAAACATGAGGATCTTCAGGTTTTTTCGTCCACTGTCATTTTGTGGTCGTAGCCCGTTCAGGAGAGGGATATGAAAAAAATAAAAAAAAAGCACACAGTCTGCAGCAGAGTTCCTGTCATTCCTTTGCAGTTCACAGCTGAGCCTAATGGGGGCAGGCAACCGCACCGAGCTCGGAGGGTGAGACATCCAGGCCGCAGGCAATCTTTAAGAACATGCTGTAAACACAAATAAACCGGATGCTAGATTACACATAAATAAAAATGATTAAGATATTAAAACCGAGACGCCGACGAACGGCTGCGCGCCTCATCCAGCGGCGTCCCATTAAACGAATTTATTAATCTCTCAGTAAATAAGTCACAGTGGTTGATCAGATCATTTATTAACCTGCTTAATAACAAGTCGCCGCTCTCGTCTCCGGCGTGACGCCGCTCAGAGCTGCTTCGGATGCACCGGCGCACAGTAGCTGTTGTCAGAAATTGCTGTTTGCCCACTTTAATTGCGAGACGCCTGCTCTATTCCCCTGGCCGCCTCTTGTTTATGATACAGCATCATTATCCTGCGTACGATGCAGAGGAACAAGGAGGATGAGCCTCCTCTTCCTTTGCTCCTCCGCCGGGGTCTATTTTACTCCCGCTCCGTCTCTTTCATCTCCCTCCACTGGCCTGCTGTGTGTCTTTATAGTCACATCAAAGTGACCTTCGCCACCCCGTCCTCCCCCTCTTCCCTCTCCCCTCCTCCTCCCCTTTTTAGTTTGAGGCACACAAACCCACTGGGGACATATTTTCCAGACGGCAATGCAATACCCGACAAGTTGAGCACTTTTCAAATTACAATCAAAACTTCGGCGCAGATGTCGCGATCTCTTTTTCAGGCCTCACCTCGGCCACTTAAACAAGTGTGCATGTAAACTGGCACATTATATTTATATTATAGGGTCACACTTTCCTGTACCTATGCAAGAGGCCATTTTTTCTGCAGGGCCTTTATCACTCGGTCTCTGGAAAGAAAGATCAGGGCTTAACAAACAGGGGAGAGAAAACACTCGGAGGACGAGTGCATGCTAATGAGAGAAGGTTTTTTTTTCTTGTTGTCGTTGGAGGGAGATAAAAGTGTTGCATGGCTAAGAGCTACGGGTAGGAAAGAAGGAGAGGAAGGAAGCCAGCCACTACCAACATTACAGCCTGAGTATTTTCACTATAGCGTATTAAATCTGATTCCAATCATGTTATCTAATGCCCATAAGTCGTTTCCCTTTTATTTATCCACGACTTTCTCCACCAGAGAGGGGAGAAATATGGAGTTGGACTATATGAAGCTCTGGGTTTCAAACATTTGTTCCCCCGAACACACACACACATACAAAAAAAAAAAAAAATCATGCCAGTAATTCAGTTAAACGGGACAAAAGGAGCCGCGGAGACAGATGGGAAGAGGAAGTTAGAGACGTAAAGAGCCACAGAGGAGATTTGCCGCGCATCTGCTGCGGGAGAGGAGGCAGGATGGAGAGGAGGGGAGAGAGGGAGCGAAGGTCTCATAAAAAAAGAAGAGGGAAGGCTCCATTAACAAAAAAATAGGAAAGACGGGCAGAGGAGGCCACTTAGGAAAAGATGGCCGACAATTTAAAAAAGAAAAAGATCTTTGAGAGAGGCGGCTCCCTTAATGTGGTTTAACCCTGATGCATTCACATTACCATGGTAATCTTATCAATATCGTGTGTGTTGGGGGGTGTGTGTTGGAGACAGGCGAGCACTTGGCCCCCATTAGCAAAACCTAATTGACTTACAGTCCTCTGACCACAAAGGTAACATCTGTGATAGCCGTGTAAGTGAACGGCCCATGCCACTACACCCAAAAGCACACTTTTAAATGACATTTGCTGGATGTGCATCCCTTGGCCACCGATTGACCTTGATATGCACCAGTGGGCGCAGTATGGACCGTCTCCTTTAGAGGAGATGGAGTGGGGGGAAAAAAATGGTATGTGACCTATATTTACGGATAGTTTTCCCCCTTTAAGTGGCTATAAGGTACCGTTTCTGATCATTCCTGATAGTTGTGAGAAACTTGTGAGAAATTAATTAAAAATTCCATGAATGAAACTACGGTTAAACCCGACATGGCATAAAGATGGACGGCGGAATAGCTCCTCTAAAGCAAAGGTCTTCAACGGGGGGTCCGCAACCCCTAGGGGGGCCGTGCAGGCACAGCAAGGGGATCGAAAAATCTTTGGTTTGGTTTATATACATTTTTTTCCCCTCACAAATTAAATTTTTTTAAATACACATTAATATGAAAATATAATAGCTGATAGGGGGTCCCCTCTTAATCTCTCCATCAGTTTGAGGGTCCTTGGTCTGAAAAACACTGCTTGAATGTGAAGTCAAAGTAAGTAGAGCTCCCCCTGCTGACTGGCTGCAGTATAGGTCATAAGCTCCACCTCTTCTTTGTTAGTGGACGGGACTTGGGTCAACCTAAAACACTAAAATACATGTGACATATTTTTGAATGTGGTCCCACTTTCTTATCGTACTGCACATCATACTGACTCAGACTGCAGAGTTACGAGATGGCGATGCCTGTATCCCCCGCGAAAATAGTTTGGCTAAAATAAAGAAGTGGCGACTAGGGTTTGGAAAAAATACTGATATGGCAATATATCGCAACACATTTTCTTCCGATACAATAATATTTTGAATGTCTTAATACTGATTTTAAAAGAAAAAGTCATGCTTTGGGCCAATCGTGAATGACTTCCACACCTCCACTCCTCTAGGTGTCGCTGTAGCGCCATCTAGCTGTGCAGCGCTGAACGAGGCAGTCGAAGAAGTGAATGGGCAAGCAGCAGAAGAAGCGAGCAAGTGGGAAAACTTGAAACGCAGTCAAAATTCAAAGCTGACGTTTGGAGGCAGGAACTACTAAGCTGGACATTTTGGTTCAAGGAGACAACTGTGAACTGTATTTTGACATTTAAGTGGCAAGAAACTGGATGCACTTCCTGCACAAGTGCCATAAACTGGAAATGGATACAATAATATTGCAATATATTGCACATTATCATAATCCATCATTGTCCATGTTTATATACAGTCTATGGCCAAACCTGTTGTCTTTTAAACTTCATAATGTCATTTTCCAGATGTACGTTTCCCTGATGATGATAGTAAATCACCAGAAAACCATTTTCACTCGGCTCAATAGAACTCCTCCATAGTAAAACGGGCTTCATGCGTAAAATCAGTGCAGCGGCCTCTTAATTTCAGCGCACACAGGAAGCAGACAAAGAAAGGAGGAATGGGCCGACAGGTGAACAAGACAAGCCCATGGATCCATCATTATTTAGCCATGGGTATAGAATATCAAATGGAGGACAGGAGACTCCTCCATATCAGCCGGTTATTATTGAAAATGACTAATATATTCTGAAGAAAGTCGGAGAGTGGAAGAGAGATGGATGAGATATGGAATCGGATGGAGACTGACACTCAATCTTTCTGAATAGCAATCCAATAACGTCTCCCGAGTTTCCTTATGGCTAATCAATTGTGCCGCAGCGCAGAAACAAATCACCATATCGCTGAGTCAATAACCGTCAGTCACGGAAATACCTCGCATCAACTGTCAGTGTTTATCAAGCTCGAGCCCGAGTCTCGTCTCACAAGGACAAGGGGAAAGGCTGACGCACACCGGTATAGCCGGTATGTGCTCCCGAAGCTTCCCAAGGTGGCTCGGGCTGGTTGTAATTTAGATAGCGATAAGGCGGAGATAGGAAGGTGCTGTCAAGCGTGCCCTGACCTCAGGTGAAACCGAGCTCAACCTAAGAGAAGATGGATGATGATCCGCGGCTGACAGGGCAAACACAACAAACAAGTTTATCAGGGAAGGGGAGCAGGCCATCTCACGCCCTCATAACAAACACTAGATATGTCCTTCAACGGCATTTTAAAGACATCCACCCAAAGTTTATCCTGATTCTCATTATCTTAATTTATTTGTCTGGTCCCAGGACCCAGCATGCTAATAACGTTTAATCAATGGGCCTCACTTCACAAAATGCACACGTAAACACAGATCTCACACTGACTCAACCCCTCAACAAAAAGTCTGCCAGTGCTCGTTGTGCAACCGGATCCTTACCCGGAATTTTATTATCAGCATCTCCGTTCAAGATAACACTTAGGAAAACAGGAAGCTGCTGCTCATAAATCAACGCAATCCAACGTTTTGGCACGGTCGGGGAAACGGGCGTTCTTCTCGCCTCATTGTTGACGAGTTCAGCTCTGGAAGTGCAAGGGAACGTGTGACCTCACTTGACGAGATAATAAAACCGTCAGAACATCTTGACCTAGACACAAACATTAGAGAAATCATCAGCAATGACGACTATCTCTACTGGCTCTGCTTCCTTCCACTCTGAATGTGGAATCCAGAAGGTTAGATGTTAAGGCCAGGGGGAATTAAAAAGTTAAAAAGATTTTTTTGTGAATGGGAAGCCCTTAGGCTGATGTCTGACATACGTATGCAGAGTTAAAAGTGCCCATCATCTGGGTTTTTGATAATGACCGACCAGAAACCTTCAAACAACCACTAGAAGCCACATGAGAAGTATTAAAAATTAACTTTGGATAACTGCAAACGTTGCAGTTTACATGTGCAAACTGCAAACATTAGCTAGTGGAATTCTCTTTAAAAACCTTTAATATGTTTGGGTTGTGTTTTCAGCTTTGTTCGCTGCACTAAGAACCAGCTACGTATCTACATATTAATGGAGCATTCACTAGCAAACCCCTGACCTGATACCATAGCATGTCATTTGTGGCTAACAGCTAAGTGCTAAAAGATACTGTATTTAAATGGACCCTAATTAGCAAACAGTAAGCTAGCCGAGCCACATAGCAACAGTGCACTTAGCCAAAACAAGCTAGTTAACATAATTAAAGGCCATTTTCTCACCTTCACGGCAGGTTAGATTAAATCAAGTCTACCAACTACCAAAGCTAGCTGAGGACAAAGTCTGCAGCGTCGCAATTGAGCTGGAGGTCTGAACCAAAGTGTGTTCAAGTTTTAATGAATTCTGATCTGCTAGATTAGACAAACACACCTCGACTTTCCTTTCCAAATGTCCCGATGAGCTAAGGTGAAGTGTGACATATTCGACTTTTTCCTAATTTGAGCTCCATCTCCACTGAGCGCTTCAACATGTGGAGCTCCTCTATTAAATTCAGACGGAATTTTTAATCGGACCAACTCATTTCACCTTCCAGGAATTTTTAAAAAATTTTTTGCACTGATATTGCCTTTGCAAGAAGGGAAACGATAGCGCTTACACTTTACTCTTGGCGTGGATAGACGGATAGATGTCATCACTTTGCCAGTTTCATCCCCCACGTGAGGACGGATGCCATTTCATCAAGTGTGCGGAGTATAACCACGACATATTAAGAGCCGTGATTAAATCTCTTAAAAATGTGACACTGGCAGAGTGGATAGAAGAAGAAAAAGAGAGGGAGTGTGGGGGGGGTCAAACCTGGCTCAGTGCCTTGGACTGAATGGAGAGACCTCATGCGCTCAATGTGGCCACATCGCTATGGTTTTTATATTAATTACAGTGCGGCGGAGCTGTCAAGGGTTTACCGCCGCGATGATGAATGAAACATTTGACTGCTGCCGCTGCCAAAACCAGCTTCGACTCATGTTGGTTCTGACCTAGATAAGCATTTGGTGATGTCTATTTGAAATTCCTGTCTGAAGAGACGTGAAAATGTTCACGCTCTGTTTTCACTGACACGGTGAACATAACCACACGACGAAATGTAAGAAATAAACCAGTACATATATGTTTTAAAAGACCTTGGTTTAAGTCTCGATTTATTAGTTTCATATAGTCGTTCGTTTTAATTAGCAGGAAGCGCCAAAGAGAGAATGTCTAATTTGTACTTCTAAAGCAGGGCTTTGTTAAGTTACAAGAAAAGCCTTTGTTACCAGATTAGCAGGAACCTCTTCTGCCTTAATGTTATATCTTCATAGCCCTTTATTATAAAACATAATAGGACAAGCTCAACTTTCTGACTTGTCATTATGGATAAATTCCACCTGACTTAAGGTTAATGGAGAGATGTTCTGCTATTGTTCCATTCTGTGTGAGATATTTCAATCGAATATTAATCCACTGTGAAACACTAGATATAATTAATCATTTAACTAATAATCCCATATTTAAAGGTCTAAGGCATGGGTCTTCAACAGGGGGGCCGCGGCCCCTAGGGAGTCCGCGGAGGCACTGCATGGGGGTCGCAATATTTTTGGTTGATTAGACATTTTTTATATATATTTTTGTAATTTTCCCCCACAAATTTAAACTGATTTAAATCAAAATTAACTCGAATCCAACATATTTTAGTAAAGGGATAAATGCAGTCTGATTGACAGTTTTTAAAGCATCTCTTGCTAGCTTATAATTTATACTGTGATAGCAGTCAGAATATTATAAAGTTCAGTAAATCTATTGAGGGAGGCACTAAAACTGGTGCAAAATTGACACAATGGGAATCTATCCTGAGGTCAAAAATCTTGTAAAATAATAGTATTTATTTCTTAATGGGTTATCAATTAATTAGCAATTTAGGGAGTCTCCTCAGGCGGCTTCCCCCTGATTGACTGACCCAGTATCCGGCTTGCTGATCTCTAAAGTAGACTCACCAGGTAAAAAAAAAAAAAAAGGATTTCTGGTATCTGTTAGTCAAGGCTGAACAGCTTCATACTTCCATCGCTGCTATTTACAGCCACTACTCCTGCTCTAAAAGGTGCATTTTAACAGCTCATCACCTTCTTCCGCGCACCTTTCATTTTCTGAATGAAACACTCTGACACTGACAAAGGCTTTTCAGAGCTTTCTCTCATGGTAAATACCCCTCAGTTGGCTCCGCCGCTGCTGCTTTTTGACCACCGCGCCGCTCCATTCAGATCAGTCGCGGCATTAAAAAGATGCTATTTATTTGATTTCTGTTCCATATATAAAGAGCTGTAAACCAGCCAATTATTCCTGAACACCTCTCCTGCCTGAGCGCCGCGATACTTCAGCATCTCAGACAGACAGTCGCCAATTAGCATCCTCATTAGCGAAAAGCTGCTAAATATACACTTTAAATCTAGCGAGAGGAGCTATGATATGTGTCAGTGTTCACTTCGGATACTTTCGAGATTAATTCTGTGTCAGAGCTGTGAATTGGAAGCGCCTCCGTCGGTTTGGCTGGATCTGTATGTGTGTGTGAACAGCGAGGAGCCCGGCTGAGAGTCGGACGCGGTTCGGTAGCTGCTAACCCCGGCGGCCATCTTTGAAGAAGATACTTTTCGCTCGTGTGAAGAAAGTTCTTCTCAGATTTGACTTGGTACAGTCTCATTAGCTGAATATTTCCACCGCTTTAAACACATGATTAGAAGAGAAGACTAAAATGACTCAATGCTTAGTTTTATCTCTTGCAGCTTGTGTGGTAATGTAAAGGGTGGGTATATCTATTAAAAAAAACAAAAACCTTCCTTTCACTCTCTTCCTCCACCTTCATCCTCTGTTTCTTCAGAAGACACAACAACAATGGCACCATTAAGTGTCTAGGGGGGGTCTTTTATGTGAATGGACCCCACTATATGGTCCTTTCAGCCTTTAGCAGCAGGGGGGAGGACGAAACAGGGGGGAGAGGAGGCAAGTTAACAAGTTGCTTCAAGCTGATAACTGTACTCATCTCCCAAGAAAGACAAACCACTGGAGTAGAAAGGAATCCGCCTTATTTTGTAATGTCTTGTTATCCATCTCGCTGCCGCAGATGCATCTCCTGCTCCTTGTCGAGCGGTGTCAAAGTCGCACCGAAACCCCTCAATAGCAGTCGAATGAGCCGTCAATCATCTGGCTGCAGAGAGCATCTCACGAGTCGTTTCACATCCAGCGTGGGGATCCTGGTTTCCTGGGCCCTACGGGTTGAGGGGCTGGGAGGGGCCTGTGTGGATTCTTGATCACTTTGGGATCTGAGGAATTGGGAGGTCAGGTCAACAAGATGCTATCCACTTCTCCTGCCAGTGGTTTTAATGTTGTGGCTTTTTGTTGAGTTTATGTCGCTGCCTGTGTATGAGAGGGGACCTGGAATAAAAGCAGAGGGAGGAGGAGGATGAGAAATAAAGGAAATACACAGAGAACGAAGGAGGGAAATATTGCAAGGAGGGCAGAAAGAAGGAGAGAAACTGTCATATCTTTGGCGTAATAGGGGAAAGGGAGCCTTTGCTGATTGGAGTTGCCATGGCGACGGTTGGCACCGAGTGTATGCGCGCGCGATTGTATTTGTGTGCGAGGCGCTGTGTGTATGCGAATGCGCTCCTGAGCATCTGGAAATGTTTGTTAGTGTGTCCTCGTCTCGTGTGTGTGTGGGGAGATGGAGTTTGAATGGGGGATCTTGTTGTGGGATTATCAGTGTTGTCAAAGGCAAATGAGGAAGGGGACCAGAGAGAGGCACAATAAAGCCCGCTAGCCCGCTCCGAGGACGGCAAGCGCAACGCAAACACGGGGGCTCGGGAGAGAGGGCATGAACGGAAACCGACAGAAAGGGAGAGATTCGGATCTGACGCCGCTCAACTTTTGTAGGATTAAAATGGAAACGAGAGGACACGGACGGGAACACAACATTACATGAGGAACACCGACACTGACGAGAGATGCTGCAAATTGTGGGGAACTGTTCACAAAATTGCCCACACACACACAAATGTAAGAGACGGGCGCCGTAGAGGAAATTACTTTCAAAACACACACACACACACAATGTGTAAACACAGAAAATCCGGTTAGTAACAACACCATGTGGGCCTTCAATGAGACTTTATGACACACACACACACACACACACACACACACACACACAAAAACATCCAAAATGTGAATGATGTTGAGTATATTTGTTATCCAGTTGTTTTCTGGGGTCTATACACATACAAACACACAGATCCTCTATGGATAATGACAGCAGCCAGACTCATTATTTTAAATCCCAGGTTCCAGGGTGGTTACCATCTAAAGGTCATGACAATAGCTTCTAAGTGTCTTCGGGGGGGTCACAAACCTGTTTGTCGAAACGTCAAAGCCGGCGCCTCGTGTGTCATGCTCATTATTAATAATGGCCACAACGCCGAGGCATGTCATGCCCCGCTCGGGGTCAAGGCGCTTTCAATTTGGGAGACTCAATGCTAAAAAAAAAAAAAAAAAAAAACGGAGATGATTTGGGAGCAGAACGGTTGCCGCGCTGCTTAAAACCCACGCGGCAACAGAATGATGGATGCGTTGAGTGTAATGGCCAGACATCTTGGACTGCACAACTCCATCTAAAAGAATTAATCTTTGACACACTGTGTTTTTTTTTTTGGACTTCTGCTTCCCACACTTCACACAGATCCTCTGTCAGTCAAACAGCGCAGTTTATTTGGATTTTTCAGGAGACAAACTGATATTTTGCTCACTTTTCTCAACCTGTGCTCAAAAAATTGCCACCAAAACAGCCACCGGTAAGAACACTATAGGCTGAGGCACTAATCTGTAATAGACAGGTGCATAATAAACATGTATTTATAGGCGAGCTGGAGAAAGTTTATTTATAAATGGCATGGCATACACAAAGGCAATTCAAAGTGCTTTTCATAGAACTTACATAGTATGACATAATGGGAAGTATAGGCTATTGAATCCAGAACTGCACCAAGACATTTGACTTTGTGGTTTTCACAAATAGAACCGAATTATGTCTTTAAACCTACCAATAAATATTTTAGTTTTGTGTATTTTGCTTAGTGGATATAAACAACATTAAATAATTGATTCTTCTTATGCATTTTATGCACAACAGTCTACATACATGTTGGTGTCACTAGAATGATGCCAGATACGTTTTTGGTGTTAAAAAGAAGAGGACCCAGGATTGAGCCTTATGGAACTCCACGGGTCATGCTGAGTCATAACACAAAAACAAACCAAAAATGCAAAATGGTTTTCAACTTTCAAACGGTTTGTTAAATACTGCTAAATACTGTCAATATCTTTGCACCAGTGGCACCAAGCCCTACTCAGCTCTTGTACTTCGTACTTGATTACGACTGCAGGGTTTTCAATATCCACACTACAAAGAAATAAATAGCGACAACAAATATGGCAGGGCTTTGCATGGTTTCAGTTTACACTCTGAATTCCTGCTGAGTAAATACAACAATCTGCCTGAGCCTGTTGTCATTTCACTTCCACTTCAAATCCTGAGCCGCTGTGGAAAAGCGCTTGCCTTCATAAATCATTCACTTGTTATTCTGCAACCCAGATTTGGAATAGACGAGCGGCATCGCAGTCTGCAGCCTCCCATCCCACATTATATCCGCCGTCCCTGCTCTCCGCCGCTGTGATAGAAAGTTTCCGTCTTAGTAAATGTCAATCTCTCTGAGGTTTGAGAAGAGACTCGCTTCCTCGTGGCTACAATAGTTTTTTTTTTATGACAGCTCCAGAACCATGATAATTAGCCAGAGGCTAGAGAGGCAGGCTAAAACTGGGATGCCATTTGCAGTATTTGTATGGGTGAGTTCATGTGGTGGCGGACGGGGGGAGAGGAGGGGAGGTGAGGGTAACTGAGCTGATCCACAGTACACAATGGACTGGCAGCTGCTGTAAACGATAGCAAGGTCATCACTACTGCAGCCGCTGAATGTGTGTGTTGGAGTCTGGGAGAGAAGACGGGTTAGCGAGGCAGAGTGCAACTACATCCATCCATTTGTGAAGAAAACTCTTATAACTTTTCTAATAAAATGCAAATTAAATGCAATTTTAGTCACTTCATTTGAGAGCCTTAAATATCTTATATGGGCGAGTCAGGTTGATGGCAGCGGTGCACAGCTACACTCAAATGCCTAATAAGGAGACAGCAGAGTTAGGAAAAAAAAAAACCCTAAGCTGAACCACAGTGAGAAAAATAGCAGTTGAATTGCTGCCTTCCTTTCGTGTTGCCATATCATATTTCATGTTGTCTAGAGACTGTTATGAGAATATCTGGGATCACAGCCAAAAGAGCTCATCAGTCATGTTAGATGTCTGTCTGGGTATCCGTTTAAAGCTTAAACTCCTCACCAACAAAGGGGGGGAAAAAAAAAAAAACCCAGACTGGAGCGGGGATTAAAACCATTTCAAAATCTGGAATCGCCGTTTTGAAATGCAGTTTTTTCTAATGTGACACTTCACGATGTGCAAATAAAAAATAAATAAAGAAATAAATAAAACGTGGCTAGTGTGAGAGCGGGGTGTGAAAGAGAAAATGGAGAGATGTGTGCATAAACAGGGGAACAGGCTGTACCTGCGAGCTCCGGTTCTGACAGATAGCGCTGCTGCTGCTATTCAGGTGTTTTCCCTCGGTGATGGAGACTGACCCCCGCAAGTCAACTCCTTATTCACACCCCCCACACACACACACACACATCCACCGCCTCAACCCACACTAAGAATGAATGGGGTGTGGGACACAGTGCACTAACAATACCTACCAGACCGCGAAGGAAGTGTCAGCGTTGTGGACGTGCAGCCAACAAATCTGCAGCAACCGTGTGATGCTGTCATGTCAACATGGACCAAGCATTAGGTGTGGGTGATATTCATCGATCGATCCGATACCACATAGATACAGGGCTAGTATTGCCGATACTAATACCAATACTTTTTACTTACAATGTCATGATCATTGAATAACTAGTAATTTTGCCTTTAGTTAGTTGATTATGATCATGATAGGACATACAGAAGAGAAACTGCAACAAAAGTATCGATCTCATCACGCTAGTATTGCTCCGATACCGATATTAGCACTGGTATCGACACTATCGATATTTAGATTGTGCCCTACTGAGCATCTCAATGAATCTACCAGCAAGGTCTACCTAATAGGATAGTCATTGAAATATATTTTTAAAATGTGAATGTTTACTAAAAGGTAGGGACACCTCTGGAAATCAAGGGACAAAAAGGAAACATTTAACCTGCTACAGAACACATCTTTGAACCTAAATATGTCATTTTAATCAATGTCTAGAAACTTAATGTGAAATTGAGGGTTGCTGCACACAAACCGAGGGAGCATCGACTCCATCCTTCCATTAATGCCACTTTTATGTCCACCAAATACTAAGTACTTGCTAGCGGCGTCTCTGCTGGAAATTAATGCAAGTTAATGGCCCGAAAAAAACAAAACAATGAGCTAAAAGACACCAAAGGAGTACGGGAAAGAGATCTCTGTTGGTTTAAGAGGGTTTTGCTCCACAGTAGACATACAAATATATTGATCAGAGCAGCATTTAATTGAAAAGATATCAACAGATCTCTCAACAGAGGCCATTAGTAGATTGCTCTTATTCAAAACGACAAAATCGTGGCTAAGTCATTTTCGTGCCATCTAGTGCATTTGCATTTGCACATCCCGGAAATAATCAGGTGTTATTTTCAGCGGCATACCCAAAACTAATTGCGACTAGTCCATGCATAACAAATGGCTCTTAAATTTTTGATCACCGCCTTTGTAATGATCATAAAAATCACTCTGAATCTAATGAACTCCGGAAACTAAGTAACATATGAGAGCGGAACGAGGAAATGGCTGAAGCCACGCAGAGAATACCATATCCAGCATGTAAACAGAGAAGTAGGCTAGTGAAAATGTCACATTAGCTCTATTTATTTAAATTTCCCCCACATGCCTCGCTGTACTCTGGAATTCCTTCTGGTGTGATACGTTTTTTAATGAATTGGCCAGCATCCAGCAGCACAATATTACCGCCAACAATGGCAGCCATAGCACACCACTAAATATCTGACGGGCTCTGCTGATGCCTCCGCTGATGTGAAGCGCTAAATACGGGGATGCCATTAGTGTGGGCCATGCAGTCCCCAGCCATTATCTTAGCAACGTCGTCCTGACATAAACATTTTGGAGGCAATTAAAGATCATATGTATGTGTGCGTGCGCATGTGCGTGCGTAGCTGCCAAAGAGCAATTACAGTGACAATGTCCTCAACGTGGTTCCGGACGGCTCATTTTCATATCAGAGCGGCCCGTGATGTTTCACGATTTGATTAATGTGTTTTGAGAAGGACAGGCGCGGTGCAAGCTGGGGGGGGCGTATTTGAAAAAAAAAAAAAAAAAAAAACACACTTTAAATCACGCACAGGCACAAACAAACACGCACGCGATGGAGATGAGATGGATGCGAGGCAGTAAATGGCTCTTAATTGATGCACTACACCCTTTGTTTCATTATTTACAGGCCTGCCTCATTATTCTAACATTCCCAACTCTAAGTACTCCACGGAGCTGCTTCCGCCGTATAAACAAATAAAAACGGGAAGCCCCAGAATAGCAAACTTCATCATTACGGGGAGATGGTGTGAGCGTGAGGCACTATTGTATTATTTTATAAGTGTGACAGCATGTGGTGAAAACAGTCAGCAATCTGTGCTTGACCATAACTAAAAAAAAAAAGAGATGTATGCATGCATTCATGATTTGACCAGTAGGGATGCGTGTGCAAGTCAAAATGACGTCTTTAAGGGAGACAAAGAGGATGCTGCAAGAAAAATGAAGGAATTCTGAGTTTAAATTCAAAATTCCGATGGAAAAGTCATATTTTGGAGATAAATCATTGACATTAAACTTCAATGATGTCATTTTAAATAAGGGAGTTACATAAGGGATAGTTTCCATAAAAAGGATCATTCTGTGAGAAAAATCTGGGAAATCCCCCTGGTGGGTCCAGGGAGGTACTGCAGGGGCTCACAAAATCTTTGGTTGATTAGACATTTTTATGTATATAAATTTTAATTTCGCCCCACAAATTTAAATTTCTTTAGTTACACATTAACATGGATCCAACATATTTTAGTAAATTCAGCGATACAGGAGCTCCCTCAACAGCAGAGCGCCGCACTAGCCCTGTCAATCTAAGCCTCCTGTACACAGTAGGCCCCGCCCCTATCGCTGCTGAGCCAATCACAAGACTGCATATTACACACCAACTGTCAGGTTCCAAGAGTCTGTTCAGTCTCCAGATAAAATCCCAGAGACATGCTACAACATTAGCAGAAAAGAAGCTGTGTATTATCTGAATAGCTTAATATTTAATGCAGAAGGATGATAATAATGTATATTTATAAAAAGCACTAGGCCGAGTTTAATACAGAACACATATAGTAGGTAGGGAGTCCCTACTTAATGTCTCCATCAGTTTGGGGTCCTGGCCTGAAAAACGTTGAAGACCCCTGCCTTAAACCATTACTTCTTTCCAGTGAAGGTGTTAAAATACCTTATAAATCGAATAATCTGTTTTAAATTCCTGCCAGCTGTCATCTCAAATGAGCTGCTGCAGGTTTTTCCAAATGACGTAAATGTCACTTTGGAGGGAAAAAATGAAAAATGTAATTAAAGCTGAGTTTTTTTTTTTTTTGGGGTGAACACATCTGAGCGTGGGTGAGATCACATTATTTTGACAGGGCTGTGTGACACAGCGGAGCCCTAATTGAAGCGGGGTGCCGTGGCAGACCAGCCATAATGGGGCTGAATCTAGATCTAATCCGCAGAGTTAGTGCCCTTAAATAGATAATGCTCCCGCGCCGGGGTCCGGTCACTGGGGAGGCCAGAAACATATGGTCCATGTGAGCATGTGTGTGAAAGAAGGAGAATGGGAGAGAAGTGCATGAGTGTGTGTACACATGTACAGGAGTGGACAGCTGAAACCGAGCCAAAGGCAGAGCGGCATGCCAGTAGCATGAGCAGCAAAACTTTCCAGAGAAACTGAGACCCCCAGCTGGTCTGTGCGGGGTAACTTTAACACCGCTACGCTACGCTAACACGATCCGACACCGTGGATCCGAGAGGAGGAAAGTTTGGGTGCGACCTGAGGAAGATATACAGTGAAAGAGAGCGACGGCGAAACAAACTGAAACAGAAGAAAAAATCAAAAAGCAGCAAAAAGAGCTCCAAATTGCAGAGTTGGGGCATTAGAGCGGCTTGTCAATCACAACCCCCCTCGGCGCCCGCAGAGCAGGTGAGCCGAGGTTTAACTGATACACACACCGATGAGTCAATTACAGGCCGCCGAGGCAGAATGTCACGGCCGCCCGGACACTAAACCGAAGGCTTAACCTCCTCACACCGCATCAATATGCCTCACCGGACAGAGAGGAGGAAGGAGGAGGAGGAAGCAAAAGGAGGCCTGGATGCTGCCGCCGAGCACATGCACGGCAGCCATTTTCACGGTTCATAACCCACCAGGAGCACCTGGTTTAATATAGCCGTTATTAAAATGTGTTGGCATTTGAGATAAAACTACAGCCTTCTCTCGGTTTAGCAGCACAGCTACGAGAAATGCTATCACGGTGGAAGCAGATGTGACGGCTGCTCCGTGCTGGGAACCATTTGCCAAGAAGCAATTAAACCGCAACCTGATGAATCTTTGGTTGATTAGACATTCTTTATATTTTTTAAAAATTTTCCCCCACAAATTTAAATCCAACATATTTTAGTAAAGGAACAAATGGCGTTAACTTTCAGTCAGCACTTCGCTCATTCAGCGATATAGGAGCTGTCTCAACAGTGCACTTTTTCACACCCTGTCACCAATCTGCACCAATCACAAGGCTCCATATTACACTCTGACTCTGTCAGGTTCCCCGCAATTGGCCGAGATCCCACTCAGGGCCCATGTGAAATCCAAGTCGCACGCTGCAATATTAGCAGAAGAGAAGCTAACAGTGCAGCTATACATATATGTATAAATGAATATTTGAACCTGTGTATTATTTTTACAGTTTAATATTTAATGCAAAATGGGGAGTTCGTACTTCATCTCCCAACTGTTTGGGGGTCCTTGGCCTGAAAAACGCATATTAAGCTAGTCTGACTAGCATTAGCTCATCACTTTAGTGTTTCTTAACTACAGTGAGGCACATGAGAAGGGTGTTCAACTGTGAAGACTATGCCAAAAATAAGAAATTAAAGAAGGAAAAGAGTTGTTAGCAAGGAAAACATAAATCAGGGTCGTCGACACCGAGACTACGATCGGTGACACCGAACCCAGCCCGGGCCTTTGTAGACTCATCCAGTATCAATGTTTTGTTTGGCGAAGGGGCTGAAATGAAAAGTGGCAGCAAGCGTACGGGAAATTACCAAAGTGACTCTTAACAGCTGCTACTGCTGCTGCAGAGCGATGTGATGAGCAAAAAAAAAAAAAAAAAAAAAGTAAATCCATGTTGAAAATAACAATTATCATTTTGCTTCCAGCCTGCGTAAGCTCAACATGGTGAAAGATTCCACAGGGAATAATTACAGGCTGCATTCATGTTTAAATAACAGCTCAAGATATGTATTCTCTGCTCTGCTCAGATATGGCGAAAAATGAAGCAAACATTGTGAATAGTATTTAAACCTAGAGTTTGTGAATACAAAAGTTCTGCAGCACCTTGGCGGTCACTAACTACCAGTCACTTAGTAAAACACAGGGCCAGGTTCAAGGACAGGGTTATGATGTAGAAACGTTTCACAAATAGACTGTATAAAGTTGGAACAGCTCCTCAAAAGTGAGCAAGTAGAGCTCCCCCTGGTGTCTCGCTGCAGAATAGGTCATAAGCTCCACCCTCTCCATGTTAGTGGGCGGGACTCGGCCAAACTAAAACACTAAATTACACCTAAATTTTTGTCATTCTAGGAGTTAATATAATGTCCATACACAATGTCCATATTTATACAATCTATGGTTGGTACTCAGTTGGGATAAATATATATAAAGTCCAATACTACAACTAGACGCAGCTATGCCCACATGTCATGTTGCCATGGATACTTGTTTTAACATAAGAAACCGTTGGATAACTTAAATATCTTTCATATCTATGTGATGGAGCTACTGGACACTGAATGTCCCTCAGGATAAATAAAGTATCTATCTATTTAGATTAAAAAATGAGTGCTGAGGTGAAGAAATGAAACTAAGTAAGTGCACACACTTGTTCAGAGAGGTCACCGAGCATCATACCACCACAGAGGAAGTTCCACTTCCACTGTGGTGGTATTGAGGATGTCAGAGGTCAGGTCTAAGAAGAAGTGAAACTTATTTTAGAGAGGTTGCCCGAGCATCATACCATACTCTGTGGTGGTATGATGCTCGGCGACCTCTCTGAATAAGTTTCACTTCTGCCTCTTACATCCGACTTGCGACATCCATCATCCGCTTTAACCATTATTTTGTGCTGAACGACAAGGGTTTTGTTCCTAAATTAAGAGTGCCCAAAGATGGCAAAACCCAGTAAAAATTAAACTCAGCTGGAGGAAAAAAGGAAGAAGAGTTGGTTTCTAAACCTATAATAGCCGTGTGTGGAAATAGTCAAATTTAAAAAAATAATTAAACTCGGTGGAAAAAAGTGGGTGAAAGGTCCTGAGAGTTACACCTTGGACAATTTCCAGCCTCACCATTTGAAACTAGATTCACTTGAGCTTTGACACACTGAAAATGGACACCTGTTGGACTGTCAAGGCTCTTTTAGAGTACTGCGGGACATAGATGCTGCAGACGCCGGCGCGAACCATTTATACTTATGCGAATGTTGATCTGGCTCATTCTGTAACAACTCCACCCAGACGCTAGATGGCGCTGTCTTTTTTTCCGAGCCGGGTTCATTTTTGTTTCCACTTTCAACAATGGCGACTGGAAGTTTCAGCGAAGACGAGTCGCGCAAAAATTCGTATCGCCGAACATCCTCAGTTAACCTTTCCTTTATTGGTCGAAAATAATTAATTAGAAAATTGTGGAGACAATTTCTGGGGAAGTCCACGTTGGTGACAGTCCCTAGGGTTCGCACTGTCGCCGTAGCTTCTGCTAGCCCCGGGCTTTCGTGCGATCGGACCCCGTGCCACTTCTCTCCGGGACACACCGATGCGACAAAGGCGACTCTATTCTGCTTGAAAACTGCTTGTGTGCATGTGTGTGAGAACGCGAGGGGTGTTAAGACCGGGACCCGAGCGAGAGCACGCAGGGAATCCCCGGCTCAGCCAGCTCTGCCTCTGAAGTGGGGTGGGCCGAGATAAGGCGTGCTACGAAAACACACACTCTCTCTCTCTCGGAGGGTGGTCAGAGAGGGCAGGACACATATCTGCACTGTTTACTGGGGAAATCCATGATGTGTGTGTGGGTGGTTTATTCCGTGACCTAGGGCTGAATAGACATCAGTTTTATCTCTATTTGTTGTGGAAAGACTGTCACTGTGAGGCAGCGCCAGAGAATATTTGAATCAGGGCAGAGGTCGCGCAAGTGCAACAGAGTGCCACAAAGCCTGCCCCCTGTAGGAGAGCGTTAGCTCGCAGTGAAAAACAAAAAATGAAGAGGATTTAAATAAAACTTGAATGAATTCGGTCGACGCTCGATCCCGACGAAAAGTTTCGTCTTATAGCGAGTTGTGAAAGAGATTGGCTGGCTGTGTTTCCTCCCTATCAGAGAGCTTATCTCTGGACCGCAAGGAATTGGGGGGAGAGGAGTGACGGGATGGAAAGAGGAGACGGAGGAGTGCGGCGGAGAGAAACAGAGAGACGGAGGGATGGAAAGTCAAGCCGCCGAGTGAGAAGGGCAGGCAGTTGGTAAGATCTGGTGGTGGCAGCTCGGCTGTTATGTCTAGAGAGGAGGCAGGAAGCGACTCGGTAAAACTTTCTTTCTGCATCGTGTGATACGACGTTCCAAAAGAGGAGCTCTGAACTGTCTCAAACCGCAACAATAAATAAAAAATTATGCGATGAAATAAGGTGTCAAATTTTCCGCTCGTCCACAGGAAACTCTTCCCCGCAGTAAAAAGAGCCTCGCATCAAACAGAGACAAACAGACTCCCTATGCTTTCCTCCTTATCTGCCTCAGGCAGCAGCTCTGTAGTGAACAACTGCCTCAAGAAAATGAGCTGGAGGTGGACTCCAGATGTACAGGCTGGTCAAAATGCAGACACACAACAGCAGCTGGAGCAAGGCAAGGAAGCAGGTTTGTCTTCGCCGCAAAAAGCTTCTCAATTAGCCGCTAATTGCCTCTCCTTAACGAGCAGGACATTTCTTAGCGCTAATGAAGCCGGTGGCGTGTGTGTGTGTGTGTGTGTGTTTGTGTGACACCGAGTGCGCTCGTGTGTTTGCCGAAAGACCGAACGACGAGAGACGGAGCAGAGATCTAATGGAGTCAGGTCGGCAGCTCATTTTCAGCGAGCTGTTTGGCATTCTCTGGAAGGAATGTGTGGATGGATTACACTGCTGGCTGCTACAGCGACTTTCCAATGAGGCTCCACTTTGTCTTCGCCCTTATCTAATCCACGCTGGAATGGCCATCTCTGCAAAATGAAAATGAGGCCGGAAATCAGATGACCGGCCTGTTTGCTGCAGCCGCACGGGCCGACTCGTGATCAGGGAAATTAAACTGCACTTGGTCGAAATGTTACGTCTGCTTGCTCCTCATATTGTTGACTCATTTCCAGCCTTTCAGCTAAGCTAGGCTAGGCTAAGCTAAGCTAAGCTAAGCTAAGCTAAGCTAAGCTAAGCTAAGCTAGGCTAGGCTAAGCTAACTGACTGACTGTAGAATCCTAATATGTGAGATGGACACAAGAGTTGTATTGATAAAAAATTACTTGCCAAGTATCAAACTCTGCGGTTGAAATAGTGAAGTCAACAGGAAGTGCCAAAAACTGCTGTTCCTCCAATGACCACTTCAGGCCTCCACATCACGTCAAACTTCATGTCACACAGCAGAAACACATTTACAGCTTTAAAAGTTACAATGTCGACAGGTTTGGTCATGGCAACTGTGTGAGGCGAATGTTTTTCATCAACTCACCCTGTATTATTGCTTTAAGGCACAGGTCTTCAACAGGGCGTCCGCGACCCCTAGGGGTCCGCAGAGGTACTACAGGCAGGTCACGCAAAATCTTTGGCTGATTAGACATTTTTTTTTCATATGTTTTAAATTTTCTCACACAAATTTAATTTCAAACATGAATTTGCCCGTAATAGGCCATGGGCCTATTCAGTCTCCAGGTGGAATCCCAGACGCACGCTTCAGTCTTACAGCCACCCTGTTATTGCACGTTTGAAACAAGAGAATGAATATTTGAACCTGTGTATTATTTGAATAGCTTAATAATGAATGCAAAATGACAATGATGATATATATTTATAAATAACACTAGTTTAATATAGAACACATATAGTAGGTAGGGGGGCTCTACTTAATCTCTCCATCAGTTTGGGGTCCTTGGCCTGAAAAACGTTGAAGACCCCTACTTTAAGGATTCAAATTGGGCACAATTAAGGGCGTCACCACTTTGAGTGACAGGTGAGGGGCGTCTCAGGCCACTCGTTGTTTACCCTCAGCTCCACCTCTTTTCCCTTTTTTTTTCAAATTAGCTAAGAGTTAGCCAAGATGGCGACGACCAGAGCCCCCGCGCTGAGCTTCAAAACCACTCTCTGGGAGTCAGTGCTACTCGTGATTACCTCAGTTTAGAGTGAAAACGATCCATCTCACACTGTTTTCGAACTCATACTGAACCTAAGCGGCCTCTAATTCCTCTCGAGGCTGGGCAGCGCTCCTCAGCCAAGGAGGCCGGGCTAACGGGGACACACATTACCTCCATCCTTTCCCTGCCGTTCGTAGCAACCCAACACTCCGGACAAACGCCTCCCCCCTCCCACCCGCCGCCATCCTCCTGACCGCCAAACAAAACACCTGGCATCTGTATGAGAAGGGCGCCAATATCGCGGCGGCTGCCAGGCGGTCAGCTGAGCCGCTGCCACGCACATATTGCTGACATGTGTGCGCGAGGGAGGAGCGCCGCGGATGCGCCGTGTGTCAGTTTGTGCGCGTCTGAGCCGGGCAGCAGGTGTGTGTGTGTACGCGAGGCAGCGGTGAAAGTATGCATTCGAACTTAGTATACGAGGAGTGCGTGCATAACAGACAGCTCAGTCTGGGCACACACAAAACCACAGTCTGGCAACCGCAGCACTCCTGGAAACATTTATAACTTTATATTCACATGCACCACCGCAGGCCCGTTTGTATCGGACACATGTATAATTTTATTTGGTTCCAGTGTCTCGCTGACACTGATGCGTTTCCCAGTTGCGTGCCTCCATTCGCTGGCTGGAGTTTTGTGCGTGTCAGAGGCCAGGGCTGCTGCTGAAAGCCTGATGGATGGGGTCCAGGGGTCACGGACTTCAGCTGTTGTTGGCCACATCGCAACCCAGTGAAGCACACGGCTAGCTCCGGTGTTTTTCACCGGGGGGGGGAGCTTGAGAAGGTTCGAGGGAGATATGCGAACGGGGTCCAATCGTCTTGGGATTCGCTTCTGTATTCAGGCGGGATCCCACGGGGACGCGGCCCCATGCTGATGTTGCACCCACTGGTTCTGGCTTTCTGAATATAGCTTATGTTTATGCAAACTGGCTGCCTCCTGTACGTGACTCCGTACGACGAATAAAGGGTTTTGCAGCGCGTGAGGTTCCGGGGCATTTACTGACCCGGTCCGAAAAGAATGAAAAGGAAAAGAAAAAACAAAAAAAAACCTGCTTCTCTCTATAATGGGATGTATGAACCTTTCATTGTTGCCACGACGATGTCATCAGCTCTGAAAGGGGGCTGCTGTGCCAGGAGCGGCGGCCGCGTTGCCATGGCGACGGTTGGTGTAAAAGATGGTGGTTGGTGGCTTGGCTGCGGTGTGTGGGCGAGCAGAGAGGCAGCCGGCGAGCCAACATTGCTTTTAGGGTAAATATGGTCTAAATTAACTGCATAGCTGTATCGACTTTGCAAAAGGGAAAAAAAAAAAAAAAAAAAAAAGGAAGAAGACATTAAGTAAAAAATGGATGTCTTAAGCACAGCGCAAGGTGAAGCCGAGCAAGAATACAGCGCGGGATATGAAATTATTTCCAATATCAGCCCAACTGTGGAAATTCAATTTCACAGTTCATGAACAATATCAAACAAACATGCTGGCTGAAGGAGCACACTCCAACTTGAGTGATACTGTATCAAAAGGCTACACGGCAGACATAAAAGCGAATGAGGTGGGTGAAGGGCAGGCTAACGGGCAACGGTAATCCATAACCGGACCAATCTCCATATTCAGGCCGGTTAAACTGCGCATTAGCCACCAGCTATTCCCATGGCCTGTCGCGGACCCGGTGGCGGAGAGGCGGAGGGGCGGAAGGGTGGGGGTTTCTAATGAACTGTATAATTAAATGAGAAGCTCCGCTCGGCTCGGGCCTGCTCCGACTACACTCGAGACCGCGGAGCCTTTAACGAGGGCTGAATTGAAATGAATGGCAGCAGGTGAAGGACGGAAGGACAGCGGGGCTAATACGGCGGAATGTGCCTTTAATGAAGAGCAAGGGAGAGGGGGAGCCGGGAGCAGGCCGGGGTCACGGCGGGCGCTCACCCGTGCCTCCTTTCCGCAGCGTAAGGGTGCACAGGCGCCCCCCTCCCTCCCCCTTGCAACTTGCTCTTTTTTTTTTTGGGGAGCTGTGTGGGAGAGAGATAACCGCTCCAGCTCTCCACTTTGCCCTCCCCAGAGCACAGCTTTTGATTGACACATGCTAACAAGCCGAGGTGTTCGACAGGGGCGCCGGCAGAATAGGTAATGCTAAGAGAACATAACCAGGGAATTCTCCCACAACCCCGCGATTCACGACAATCGGCTGGGGAACGGCGTGTGCTGATGCATTTTTTTTTTTACCTCCCGAACTGCAACCAAAAAGCAAAATTATGAGGCGTCAAATTAATTCACAAAAAAAAAAGTAAGAAGCATCAAGGAACAAGAGAAGGACGGGCGTGGAGAATGGGTAAATAGCTTTTAAGGTTCTCGAAATCGAAAGGTCACGCCGTGTGAGGAGGGGAGGGAAACTTCTTCACATGGCGAAGTGTGCGAGCCGACATGAGGCGTGAAAATAAGTCTGTCAGCGAATCGGCGGCCGTGACCGCGGCGCGCGTGTCATGTGACTGCACTCAAGAGTTCCTTCTGGGTGACCATGAACAAAGGGGAGACACTCATAAGACACGCGGAGACTGTAACTGATTACATACGCCACGGCTCGATGGACGGATGGATGGATGGAGTCGTTTCATTGAGGCGGCTGTTACAGCCAAGCGTTGGTTTAATGGATGTAAAATGCAATTAATTCTTGGATATCAGTCGCTGTTGTTTATTATCTTTGGCAGCAAACTGACCACAAAGCACTTGAAGGAGGCTGTTTACTATGTACTTATTCTTTTAAGCGCAGCGAAGCCGGCTTAAGTGCTGTAAGTTGTGTAGCCTTCAATGTGAATGAGAGGCAACGCGGCCTTAACTGATCTATTGAGTTTAAGTCGACTGATGCTTTCAGTTCCTTTTCATGCGCATGACTTTCTGAATACACGCAGATTTAAGTGGCGTCACCCATTAGTCTCCTAAAAGAGAAAAAAGAAAAAGAAATGGAGCGGTTTTGAAGCTCAGCGTGGGGGTCCTGGCCGTCGCCATTTTGGATGTGGGGTCTTAACTCAAGGCTTATCCAAATATGGACAAAGAGGTGGAGTCAGGGAGGCCTAGATGGAACTGCCAGTCACTCAAAACACTTTAAATACAGTTTAAACTGGAAAATTATAAATCTGTTTACAGTAGGGCCGGGCGATACTGGGAATTTTGGTATCGATTCAACACCTAGTAAATACAAGGCTAGTATCGCCGATACTTTTTCTTGAAATGTAATGATCACTGAATAACTTTGTAATTTTCCCTTTAGTTGAATATGAATATGATAAATACAGGACAAACATTAAGGCAAATAAACAGTTTTTTCTTAACTAATTACAATATAAAACATTTTAACAGTATAAAATTTAAATAATTTGCATGTTTTAGGAAAAAAGTAATTTCTGCAAAAGGAACTATGTAATATAAATATAACAATTTAAACAACAATGGAATATAAAGTGAGTAACAACAGTGTTACTGACTTTATTTGCTTATTTTACTTTTTATTTTACTACAGGTGTGGATGGAGGAGCTGATGCCGTGTATAGAATTGAAGAGAAGTATCGCAACGAACAAAGTATCGATCTCATCATGCTAGTATCAATCTGATACCGAAACCGGCCTTGGTATCGATATCGACTATCGATATTTAGAGCGATACGCCCAGCCCTACTTTACAGTAGTTTTGAATGGCAAAATTAGCTATAAGGAGGACATTTTAACATTACATGGGAAGCTTTGTCACTTCCACGTTGGTTTAAATTTAGATTTTTAGTCAGAAGTTGTCCACAGGCACTTTCAAATAACACCTTTTTTTTTTTTTTTAGCTCTGTAGTTCGTCTTCGGGTACAAAACACACAAAGTAGCAGCATTAGGTCCTCACAGGACTGACTGGACTGCACCTTCTGCGGAGGAGCCACAATCTCACAGCTTGAAGCCCGTTGGGTCGGATTGACGTGTGATCTCCCAAACCTCCGGAGAATCCCCGCCGCCTTAAAAGACGCCATTAAGGACGACTGGTTGTAAAAATAACCCCTTGTTGGTGTGTTTATCATCATCAGCTGACGGCCGCACTGACGAACCTCGACGCTGGAATGTGTGTTATTAGCCAGGCAAAGGGAGCTTTTTCACACTGTACTACATTACCGGGGCATAACACCATTACCATACCATCATCATGGTATTATCACAGCATGCCTCTCATGATGGTAAGGACACGCGGGGCAGTGTATAATCATGCATGTGACTGCTAATTAACTGAAATATGCAGACTTCCTTTATGGGAATAAAAGTGTGAATGTGATTGAAATACTTCTGTTTGAAGAATGTCACACATCTGCATGAGCTGTATTTGTCTTTTTCTTTTTTGGTCTTGTCAGGATGACCATCAGACAGCCGCCGCCGTTTCCCTTTGTTGTTTATCCAGCTTTCATGTGTTCCCATTTGTGTGAAAACCCTGCACCGACCCGACCTCAGGAAGCAGGTTAGGATCATCAACGTGTGCCCGAAAAAAGATTAAATTTGTGTGAAATTGGTTTAAATAAAACGAGTGATCAGCGTTTAGTTGGTTTGCTCTGAAAGGTCTATTTCAGCCGCGACAGGTTCAGGGCCAGGGCTACGGAGAGCTGAGAGGGATCAGCAGCTGCCCGGTCTCCGTCGGCCGTGACGCTAATTAAACATTAACTGATAGAAAAAGCCTCCTCCACACTCTAATTATTCCCCATTTCAAGTCTAATTTCACCAATCAGTGCCATCTTTATTTCTGAGAGCAAATTTGGCAGTAATCATTTTCTAGTGGAGATTTCCCTGCTTCTAATTGTTGAAGATGATTTAGTCATTATCAGGACGCTGGCTACCCTTATCTGTCATCGCACGGGGCAAATTTATCCAGAGATTGCGCTCTGAGAAATTAAGCCCAACGCTGTAATGAATTTTTAAAGTGATGACTTATGTCGTAGTTTGACTGAATATCTCAAGCAGGAAATGATTTCTTTCTTCTTTTTTCTTCTTTTTTTTGCAGCATAGAGTAGAAATCTCAAAACATTTAATGCAAAATATTTGTATAAAAAAATCATACAGAGCATGGTGACCATCGACACAGTTTTCGGTGCAGCGACTTTTAGCAGTGGCATGTTAATTCAGTTCTTTATTAGCTTCGTTTACTTCCTAGCTCGCGCGTGGATCAGAATTTCTACCATTTATTACAAACACCACAAAAATATCAGCGCAGCTATACACATAGCAAATTCACATTCAAATAATCAACGGTAAAAAGTACAAAAGAAACACCGGGATGTGAAGGAAATCCTAGAGACAAAACATCAAGGACGAGAAGACACTTTGAAGGGGAGTTACTTCCTTTTCCTGTTTGTCAGCTTCAGCTTCCTGTTCCTCCGTCTGGCCGGTCAAGGTGATCCCTTCTTTATTTCCTCCATTTTATTCAGACTGTGCAAAATGCAGGTCAGCGCCGCTTTCGTTGCCGGGGCGTCGGTGATTTTACAAAACATTTGGCACTACGCTACTTCCGTACATCTGTGTAATTCATTTAACCGCCCTTCATTTCGTTTCTACATATAAAATATGGGTCATGTGCTTTCAGCTGAAAATATTTTCCAATCTTAACACATCATTCATTCACACACACATACATATATATATATACACACACACACACACACACACACATCCTTATCCATAAATCTTCCTATTTGATGATTTTAGGCTATTTTAGTGTTGTTACGTATTGCTTTCAGTGTTCTTGGTCTCATAAATTAATATGGAAAAAATCTCATTTATGCACACTGGCAGTCCGGCTCATAACATGTGGAAACACTTCAATTCAGAGCTATGTTTATATCCTCTGTATGTGAGTGGTTACATGTGGGGGGGAGCGGGGGCTACCTCTTAAACTGCACCTATCATGGGCTTTTTCCGCCTCGGGTCGGGCTCTCTTTCATCTCCGTAGCGGTAGCGCTCTGGGCTGGCGTAGCGGCCGGGGCTGGCCTGGCGGTAGCCGTCTCCTTGCCCTCCGACGGCTTCGTAGTAGTGCCGCCCCCTGCGCCCGGCGGTTGGGGACTGCGGGACGTCCTGCCTGTACGCCGAGCGGTGGTGCTGCTCGGGGTTTTGAGATGAGGGGTGGTAGTAGCGTGGGTTGCTGGCGGCCTGCTGAGACTGGGTGCCCGCTTGAGGGAGGGGCATCCGGCCCTGGTGGCTGGAAACCGGAGGGTCTTGGTAGGGGCCCGGGTAGGGGACTGGCTCCCTTGGCGCTGGTCTGGAGTTTGTGGGGTAATCATACGGATCCCTCCTGGAGGAGAAACATGGTGAGAGAAGAGTGAATTTACCTGATGTTAACATAAAGCTGAGCTGTCAGACATCATTAGTTGAGACACGTATGTATTGAGAGTGAAGTGCATGACAATATTTAATACTGGTTTAAACCAGTTTGGAGGGGAGGACGTGATAGAGATTTGGCCCTCCCTCACGGTAAGCCTCCTTCTGTTATTCAGTTTATGTGGCGAAGCTGTGGCCTTGGCAGGATCGAGTTGTGTGTGTGTGTGTGTGTGTGTGTGTGGGGTGGGGGTGGTGGGGGGGTGGGATGTGAATGGAGAGATGCCAAGAGATAACAGCAAATGCCTTGGTAAGCATATATGAGGCTGTGTGTGTGTGTGTGTGTTTAGCTCGCATGTGGAGGAATCTGTGACTGTGTGTGTCCCAGGAGGTCTGCAATAACGAGGCAGCCAGCTGGAAGTCTCCGGTTCCCTCCCACTAGCTGTGGGTGATTAGGGGCTAAACCCCTGGGTAAGGCGACACGCGGGGCATCGGGAGACGGAGAGCGAGCGAGCGAGACTGGGGAGGGAACCGGAGAGAAAAAGACAGGGGAGAAAAGGGAAGGAGGGGGGGCTGCTCACCTTTCATTCAGGCCCAAATGTTTTCCATCTTATGTGCTGTTTCCAGTGCTGAGTGACACACAAGCAAAGCTAGAGCGAGTAATCAAATCTAAAAGTCAGGTCTTTTCTGGCCACGCTGGAAGGAAACTCGCCTATTTTTAAAAGTGGCGAGCTGCAGGAGCCCTGTCAACATCGTAACTGATTACTTTTGGCAATTGATCCGAAATCATTTTGTCTTAGCTCACACAAACCTCTGGTGGCGCACAAACAAACTCTCCTGCCAACTTTATTACAAACTGCACTCCAGCCTATCTGTTTCTGACCAGATGTCAAAGAGCTCATTCACACTAAACATCCTAAGGCTCGATGTTAGAGTGGGCATGTTGCTACAGATTAACCCGAGCTGTGGGAAGTTACTTTCCTCTGTTTTTCATCCTTGTGAAGTTTGTTAGCTAGCTAATACAAGCTACATATCTAAGCACAATGCATTCATTATTACACAGGATAAGATGATACAATCCCTTGTGCCAAGATCTGAGGCAAAACACGTTTAGAAGTCCAGCCCAGCTGAAAAACCGACCAGCAGGCTAGTCGTCAGCTATCAACTAGCAACCAACAAGAAGACACCAGCTGACCAGCCTAGTAAACAGCAGTAGGCCCACGAAATCCCACCTTTTGGTAAGAAGTGACGGGATATGCGATTACATGTCAACCAACACTTCTCCCTTGCGCCAAGACTTGGGGCAAGACACATTTGGAAGCCCAGCAGGCTAGCAGTCAACTATCAACCAACAAGAAGATGCCAGCTGACCAGCCTAGTCAACAGGAGTAGGCAATATACAGCACATCATTGGGGTTTTCAAGAGGGGACAAATGTGGCCCTTCACAAATGTTTCATTAAGTTAGGCCCACGACACCTCAAGAAGGCTCAACAGTGAGTTCCAGCTGCTCGGTGTCCTCATTGGTTAGAGAGAGACATGCATGTCAAAGGCTGTGACATACTCCGTGAGAAGCGAGAAGTTTGTTCTCGCTTCTCGGCTTGTGAGAAGAAAATTACGTCATTTCGTTCTCACAGCCTGCGGGTGCATGCTGAGCGTGATCCGACGGACACGGTGGACAAAAGTGCCTCTCGTCATGTCTCTCCAGCATCTCCCACAATGCTTAGCGCATCTGACATATGCTGCAATGGGAGACCCCTAAGAATACTTGGGAGCCCGGAGTTCGGTTCTTGAGTTTCTTGTTGAGTATATGGCCAAACAAACTTTCTTCGTGTCCTAACAGCCCAAATGTCTCACTTCTCGCTGCCTATGTAGCTTAAGACCTCTTATATAACAAGATAATCTAAGCCAAACCAGATTTTCGGAGGTGAGAATCAGGGGGTTAATCAGCCCAAAATGACTCCCCTCTCATTATAGAACATGTTTTTTTTTTTATATAGATCATCAATTAATTATCTGCAGATGGCATCAGAAAAGTAGCGGTAGCTGAAGCGCATATAATCACACGACTCCCACACATCAATCAGCGGCAAAGAGCAGCAAAACAGATTTAGACATTTACTTCCCACCCTTCAACAATGGCTCCCACTGTAGCTATTATACAGAAGCCTTGAGCTTAGACTCTGCCTTGTTCTGTAATCATATCCCCGCGTCTCCCCTGTCCAGTCCCTCGAGTTGAGCTCAGCACCTGTTGACTGGCCAATTAGAACGACTCACTCACCACAGATTAGGAAGCACACAGCTCGGTTGTGACTGAGTGTCTGTACTTGTGCCTTTGCAGACTTCCCTCAGGGATATTTGTGGGCCGTGGTGACGAGAATTTCTATATGTGTGTGTGTCCCACCATGTATCAGTATAGAAGTCTTTTTTTTTTTTTTTTCTGACCACCCAAACACACAGAACAGGATACACAGGTGGTCCCAACAATGAACAGCGCTGCCTTGTCAGTCAGCAGAGTAGGAAATGTGGAGTTGCGCATGCACACACACACACACACAACCAAGACTTGAGATAAGGAAGAAAAATAGGTGGAGGATGACAAAAATGAAAGGGGCGGAATAGAAGAGACGCTGAGATTTCATCTGAAATGAAGATGTGGGGAGACAGAAGCAGATGTGGAGTCTGGGTAAAAACAATGTTTTCCTCTCTGCGAAGGAGAGAGAGGAAAAGAAGCGAAGGTCAACTTCCTCATTAATCCAGATTAAATAGAGAAGGCCGCCATGGCAGGCAGTGAGGCGAGGTGTGCGTGGGGGGGTGGTGGAAAAAGAAAAAGAACAGGGATAGAGGAGAGGGAGCACCTGGGTCCTCGACCTGACTCAGGGCCACCCAAACAGAAAGAAACCTCCGCCCGCTTCCCCCTCTCTTCTCTCATCATTCTCCTCATTTCTCCCCCCCCACCCACCGCTGCGATCTTCAGTTTCCACTTACTCCTCTTGTCCTTTATGCTCCACTTGTCTCCGTCTCACCTCCGCAACCTCTCTCCTTAATCAGCTCTTTATGCACTTCCTTATTTCGGGTGCCTCTGCCCTCTCCACGCCTCCTCCTTTCTTCCTTTCTCATCTTAAGTGTTAGAGGTAGGGTAGTTAATACAATAAATAATAACTCTTAGCGTGGAGTATTCCCTCGACCCTTAAAAAGAGCGTTTCTGAACATCAGAATTGCTAATTAATCTTAAACATGTGCTTTTTTTAATGGACGCTGGTTGGGACACAATCGGATGGGAGGTCCCGAGCTACTGTGGCTAATACCATGACTGCCTGCAACCATATGACAGTATGTATCTGTGTGTGTGTGTCCGAGCCAAGCAGCTGGGGGATTAGGGGGTCCACGGGCCTCAGCGACCCAAGGGGAGTTCCCTCCTCTCCGGGTCACACAGCTGGCTGCAGCCTGGTTAGGAGACGGAGGGAAGTGTTTTTCTGACGGTCCTCCAACCGTGTCGGATGGCCACGATATTTGAATTCGACACAAATTTTGATTGAGTTCAGCGGAGCCAAATAAAACCACCAGAGTGACTTGTATGTTCCAAGTGTCAGAATGAGATCTCCGTTTAATCGTTAGCTTACGTAACTAGCGCGGTCAGGGGATTTGTGTCGGGAGTGTTGGACGTGGAGGAATTGCGAAGGAAGAGAAATGAATCGAGGCTTAAAAATCAAAACATCTGTGTTGCCGTTTCCTGAGGACAAGTTGGAAATTTCCTCCACAGACTTTTTGAATCTTTGAAAAAAACAAAGACAAAAAAACAAAACATGCCCAACGTGGCAGATTCCCACCGGATTAAAACGTTGTTTGCCGTCGCTAATGACAATTAAAAGGAGCTCCGCCAGTGCCGCTAATCTAGTTTGAAAGGAGCTTATGACAACCAGAGACAAGTAGACAGTCGGCGTGTTTCTGTTCGGCTGTCAAGCAAGTTTCACACGTCAAAATAAAGCAGCGCTGAAACAAATAAATAGATCTGAAAGAACGTCAAAAAAAAGAGGAAAATTGACTTGTTTTTGGTAATTTTTGCTATTTTCCTTTGTGTAATTATTTAAAGTACAAGTGAAATTGTAATAGAGCCATTATTAATACAGCCGGAGCGACAGAAGATGTGGCAAAAAGATCCTTTACACGTGGCATTTCACAGTCAGTTACTGAAACGACACCGTGTCATTATTCGCCAGCTAATGCGTCTCCATTCTTCGCGCGCCTTTGTCGCGTCTCCGCGAGCGTGGAAGCCACTTTGCCCGCTTCCTCTGTCTCTTTAAACGGACAAAAAGTCGCGGGCGGAAAACGGAGACGGCAAACAGAAAAATAAAACCGAATGCCGGCGTTGAAAATGGACGGGCTATGTTTAGCAGGAGGACGGCCAGAGAGGACAGATGAGACACTCGTCTGTCTGTCCCCCCCAACCCCCCAACCCCCACCTCGAGGGCTATATGGAGCAAAAGTGCAAGGTGTGATGTGAACCGCAGGGCCCCGGCTAAAGTGGAGAGTCGTAATGACACGCTGCACTCGGAGAACATCATCGCCGTGCGCTGCACTCCCACACCGGCCTCCCAGAGTGTCCGGGAGAAAATGATAGAGCGAATATTACATGCATGCGAATATGTGGACATGATTACACAGTGAGAAAAAAACCCCCGTCCATCTGGGAGCGCGAGAATGTGTGTTGCCGCTCAGGCCTTCCGCCTTATGACAGTGAGGAATTTGGTGGTAGGGTAGCGGGGTGAGGGTTTATTCTGCACCTGCCACTTGGAAACGGAACAAGGAAATTAGTAACCCCCACCAAACCTCCGATGCCTTATTACTCCCCCGCTCTCACCAGCGTGCTCCCCTAAATGCCCCCAGTCCTCATAAGTGCTTCCCCTAAACAGCTGGAAAACAACCATATGTCTCTGTCAAACGCACACACATGCGCACAACGGACTCACATTTGCAAAAACAAGACCCTTGTTGTGTTTCTCGCGGATATTACCTCTGAAATTGTGTCAGGGTGACGGGAAATGATTGATTATAGAATGATTCTCACCGTAATCATCGCAGAAAAAAAAAAAAAAACCCGCGTTCACGCCTCAAGAAAAATTCGCAACATAAGACTCTTTAAATTATTAACTGCGCTTCACACCTTGCGAGGAGTTGAACGCCGCGACTCAGACGACACGAACGTGCGCGGCTGGATTTATTAATGCCCTCGTTGCCGAGTTGTCGGGAGCACGCGCATACATATGTAAGCAAATCTGCCGGTTGTGTGCTCACCTGTTAGCCGACTGATGAGGTGCACACGCGCGTCGCATGCAAAACGCATTAATTGCTCGGCGGGAAACAGCTGCAGCACCTCGCTGCCAAGCGCCGTCGTTCGTATGCGTGTCCACGCACGCTTTTCGGGGGAAAAAAATGTTTAATGTGCCGTAATTCTGAGAGGTATCAGTAGTCTTTAATTACTTCATCCAGTCTGTGGTTCTGGGTAGTGATACTGCACCGCTGTGTGGATTCAAACCATTTCTCTTAGTCTTTACTGTAAAAATTGGAGGGTAGTACGCAAAACAGTGTCGACTCATCGATTGTTTTCAATTCTAGATCAATTAAATGGTCACGACACACCTGAACTGGTCACATTAATAGACAAATTTTATATTGAATTTGACCATTTTGAGACAATTCATTGTTCTGCTGGGAAATGACCGGATGTGGCATTCATTTATGTAGATGTTCCAAAGACCCCCACTAACAACATTCTGTTGCAAGATACCACAGAACACCCTCAAACATGCCAATGTCTTCTCTGATGAGTCTGTTTTGGAGGCACAAGTGAGACCTACACAATATTAGTTCATAATGTTATGCCGGATACTTTCTACAATTAGAAATTCTCTCCACGACGCAAAGAGAAACCAGATTCATGTGGAAGTGGCCTTAGGTGCCAAAAACTGCAGTTCCTCAAATGTCCACTTGAGGCCCGAGAGCGAGTCAATCTTCTTCGTAAAAGCTGAACTTTACAGGAGATATAATGTTTATATCTTGGTTTTAAACATGCTTTTGCTCTCCGGCATAACATTATGACCTAATATTTTGTAGGTCTTTCTTGTGCTTCCAAAACAGACTCATCAGAGTGGACATTGGTCTTCTGATGCGTCCCATGCGTGGTGCTGTTTTCTTCCAGAGACTACAGCCCCAAAAACAGGAAGAAGAAGAGGAAGAGCATGCACATCGGACCTAGTCACCTAACCAGGGTCAATATCTGATGCAGCACCGTCACAAGCCTTTAGTCCACCACCCTGGGACCTGGATTCAAAAGGGTGCGGTTCCAGTCTCAGAAAGATCTGGATCTGTCATTGACGGCAGGCAGAACTGTCCAAGACCGACGTAGTCTTACCCAAAAATCTGTTTCGTGTAAACGTGGCCTAAGTGTTACCATAAGTTTGCAAGGCTGTAGTTGCCACTTGGTCCCTTCCATCCGAAAAAACTGTTGAATAACCCTAAATGCTACTCATGCAACTTTCTCTAGGAGCAATGAGAACCTACCGTGGATCAACAATCTCTCGAGAAACTACAGCTATAAAAACATGTTTAGCAAGTTGACATATTCATTAGTGCACAACGCATTCTCCAAATTCATCCTCGTCCACACACACACACACACACACACACACTCATCCCTGCACTAATGGCGCTGTGCTAGCTGAGTGCTACAGACACACAGCAGACCTGGATGGTGGAGGAAACCATTAGCTGCTCCAGCCTTGCCCGTGGAGAGGCAGCTCTGCTAATCAACCCAGCCTATGTCAACAGCGCCAGTGGAAATTGGCTCTCACCTTGACGCACGAGCCTCATCTAAATGGACCCGTGTTTACACTCGCTGCGACTATATACCCAGCAATGATGGGTGAATGTGTACAGTATCGGTGGCAGGTAGCCGTCGGTATGACTGCAGAACGGGTTAGAAATGAGCAGGCGACGAGAGATGGGAGGCACAAGGGCAAAGAGTCGGCACGTGAACTAGGACTAGGTACTCTCGAAATTCAAACTATTTAGCAGCCAGCAAAAGTAAAAGAAGTCATTTCTAAAAAGGTCGGATTTACTCCCTGGACTGAACTCGCGGAAGGAGCGCAATCATGTATCATGTATCGGAGATGTGTCGAGGGAAAATCAAGTGAAGCAACAGTTGACGACAGAAACAGATCTTTCTTTTTTCCGCTTTTAGTCTCTCTGCAACAGGGATTCAATTTCTGAACAGTTCCAGATAAGTTCACTGTATGTCTACCGGATTGTGTTCTACGTTGTTCTGGGCGAAAAAGAGAACATCTGAATTCACGGCGACTGCTGCGACTGCCCGTCCGTCTGTATTTGCGGACCGAATGTCACGCAGACTCGTACATGACAGTCTTTGTTATCCCCTCTCCGAGCTCAGAGGGAGAGCCCAGGCCTCAAAGTGTATATCTTTTGTTTTATTTATAATGCGATGATTTCATTTTGCCGCACACCGACCTGAGAGACGGCGGGAGATAGGGAAGTGGAGGACGGAGACGAGATACAGAGAGACGCGAGAGAGATATAAACAGAAGTGACAGAAAAATGCAGACAAAGGGATTGATGGAATCAGGGGGAAAGCGGAGAAAGAGGAGTTATTGTAAACAGGTAGAGCCACTGGTGCCTCAGCTGCGCATGTGATAGAGCTGGTTAAAGCCCTTTCATTTCCTTGTGCTGATTCCATTACATTCTTTCATGTCTGAGCACAAACACTGTTAGCCGGACAAACACCGCCGGAGCCTCTGCACGCCGAGGGGCCCGGCGCTTTAAAAAAGGCCCCCGCAAAAATGAAAGGGTCAGGGCACCTCTCGGGAAATCAAACTAAATGTCTTCACGGTGCTTGGGCTGCTTATCTTTTGTTATTATTTAACAATAAAAGGTGAGTCCACATCGACGTTTAAACCAATAATTTAGGGTCTTGAGCCGGCGGTTGTGGAGCAAAGTCAGAAAAAGTAATCCTTGAATAAAAAAAGAAAACTCCACAGAAGCAGAGAAATGAAATGACTTACGGAGACAATAACTTTAACTGAGTCATTGGACAGCTGGCCGGCAGCGGGTGGGAAAACAGATGATCACTTATGAAGCCGCGAGAAGCAGCACTGGGCTTTAATAAAGACGGGGCGAGCGCGGCAACAATTTGATTTCTCTGCTGACCTTGAAGAAGCCATCCAAATTCATCCGCAGCTCCAAACTAACAATATTACATAGCTTCGCAATAAGCACAGCAGTCCAACTGTGCCAGGTAGGACTGGAATACCGGGAGCTTATTTCCAGCTGACAAAATGAGACAAAGGAGCAGCAGTGAAACAGTAAATATGAGAATTTTCTAAGAGGTTTCTCAGGTTGTATACTCCAGCCATTGATCCACCTGGTGTGCGTTGCTAGGTGTGTCCGGTCTGGACGTAGGTCATTAGGGCCGAATTCGCCAGGGTGAAAAGGTTCATGTGCTCAGACGTGGTGGGGAAAGCCAAGTGGCTGTAAGTCTAAGGATGAGTGCGTGCACCCTTTTCACCAAGGTCAGCTGAGAGTCCTTAAGGGACACTTTTCCACATACCAGTGGATACTTGACGTGATGAGGACAACCAAGAAGTTGCCTTCTGTTTTTTCAAGGAGAGGTGCTTGATAAGAGACCGAACCTTTAGAAATGAGAAGCTTCTAGCATGACGGACTGCAAACAAACATGCAGGAAGATGTGTTTACCAGAGGTCTGCATGAGTTCTTAATTTTGGACCTTGTTATCAGAGGTAATATGCTAAAGTCCGCCTTGGCCTTAGAGATATACTTTGGAACCAGACTGACTTGGCTCCTGTGTCGGTGTTTGCTCACAAAGAACCAACACACAACTCCTCATTGGGTCATTTCCATTGTCCAGATGTGACCGGAGCATTCACGAGGCCAGGATGGCCCCTGATTGGGACCCTGTCTCTGAATCACTGGCCATCAGCTACACATTAATCAGCCAATTATCAGCCCCGGCCAGCAACGCTGCCGCGCCAACCTGGCCCCCTAATCCAATCACCTTGGGGGAGCGGGTCAGGGGGTGCTCTGATTGGATAACCCGGGGCTGGGTCATCACGCCCGTGACCTGCTGCTTTGAATTGGTAATGACGTTAATATTTTCCATATGGCCCATGCGTGCGCCTGTGCAATTTTTTGTGTGTCCCGCAGCACTGAGCCTACCCGGAGGCTGAGCTGTGCCCCGGCGCTAATGGCCGGTGGAGAGGGAGGCGAGAGCCAAAGTATCACTCTCCCCAGGGCAAAGCTCTCGACGCTGCCACTTCCAGCCCCTCTTTTCCAAATCCTCTTTCCCAGACTTGAGCTTGTCTCGTTGGCTGCCGCGCAGGAGCCCGCAGCACTTTGTCCCAGGCCGAGGGCCACTTTCCTTCCATTGGCTCTACTAGTTTGGCATCCTCTCTTTCAGGTCCAGAGAAACTCTTAATTTGGGAAGAGGGAATAGCCGGGCCGATCTCGGTATAATGACTTCACAATCTGCGCTTATGCAATAAGAAATATGTTCCATTACAACAGTATGGAAGAAGGTACCAGTGCATACTTGGACTTGCTAAAGGACAAAGACTCCAGCAAATACTAACAGAACACTCTTGTGTGCAGCATAATGTGCAGCTGCAAACTGACAATTAGCAACACAATACTGAAAGTGAAAAATTCAACACCTTGACTCTGCCTCAGTTTCATCCCCAACCTACTTTCCCTCTCCTCTCCATATGCTCCCATCTGTGAGACGCCTTGCTACATCTCCTGTACTATCCACGCAAGCACACACACACTCACCTCCTTCACTCCCACCCCTCCAGCTGCAGCCCCAGCCGGCTCCACACAAAGGCAGGCCAAATGTATGCTAATGAGAGCCAGGCCAATGGTGGAGCCGCACTCATTTTGAGAGGAAATGGCTTTCAATAATGGCGGCCCCCGGGGGGATTTTGCACAAAGTTCAGCTCCACTTTGAAAAATGCATTCAATTCACTGCCGTCTCTGCTCGCTCCGTTTTCTCCTGTTTCTTCGCCTCTCGATGAAGAAAGAAAAAAAATACATATCCAGGAATATATTTACGTCCCCTCCTCCTCCTCCTCCTCCTCCTCCTCTCGCCTCTGTATTTATGCTACAGAGAGTCGGAGAAGTTTCAGGGACTGAAGAGTCGCGATTTATCTTTACAGAAACATCAGAAACCAAAAAACACAAACATGTGAAGCTGACTGGTGTTCGGCTCCTCTTGCTTTTGCTCTTCTTCTGTCCCCAGGAGCATGTTAACTGTACCGTATGCATTTCAAGCGGATGATATCCTGTGGGCGTTGGGCCTAAAAATACTTCAAAGAGGGGATGAACAACTGTTAAATAATGATGAGAACGTTTCTTGAAGTAATGAACATAATTCGAACCTGACATCTTAACATGTGATCATGTAAGCCGGAGAATGTGACGGCTGCTACTTTAATGTAGAACATTCCTGCTGTCGTTATTATTTATCCTCTCGAAAACGCTGCTCATGCACCAGAACAACACCAAAGATGATTTTTATTATAAGTTGATCCACAGATTACTTTTACAAGTCGTCAATAAAATGCCAGAGAACAGAGAGGAAAGGCTGGAGCCGCTTCTCAGAACTCAAGATCAAGATCTTCAAATGGCTTGATTTGTCTAAGCGGCAGTGCAGAACCCAGCGACATCCACATTTGATGTAAATGGAAAAGCTGTAAACCATCGTATCTACAAAGGGGGAGAGATCAACATGCGATGGGATCACACCAGCTGTGACGCCCTTCACATGATGACTCAGACCCCACCCGTCACCCGGCACTCTGCCTTCGTTATGATCTGAGCTGCAGATCAGAAGAAGTTTTGCATTTGAAACTATAAGTAACGCTACTAGATTTGGAAAAAGTCCAGCTACGCCAAACTCAAAGAGACGCCAATCGGAACATTAGTAAGTGACGACACTTACTAACCCTAACCCTAAGCTCTAACCCTAGCTCCCAACCCTAGCTCCTAACCCTAGGCTCTAACCCTAGCTCCCAACCCTAGCTCCCAACCCTAGCTCCCAACCCTACTTCCCAACCCTAGCTCCCAACCCTAGCTCCCAACCCTAGGCTCTAACCCTAGCTCCCAACCCTAGCAGACTAGAATAGAAAACATTTTTCTTTCTTACTTCATAAAATGATGGTTTCAACAATAAAACGCCACTCTGAATGGAAGTTAAGGTTTGGTTGTCAAAGGTCACCCTTCTGCTTGTCTCCATTTGGGTTCATCTCCACAGCTACACTCGTCTAATCTCTCTGTCCCTGCTCGGCTCGGTCATGTCCTTCCCCTCTTTTCCCCACTCTCTCCCAGCATCCTCAGTGTGCCTCGTCTTCCCCCTGAGCCGGTGCTGATGTCTGCGCTCCCTGGTGCCTGTCATATCAGGAGGGGCAATAACCCGTGAAATGACTGTTCTCTTTTTTCCCCCCCTCTCGCTCGCTTCCCCGCCATCCCGGTGCCCCCCCACCCTCCCGCCACTTTCCTCATTCCCCACCTCTCACTTTCCTCAAGCGCTCCACGCCGCTTCACGCTCCACTTAGCCACCGGGCCCGGGAACATCACGGAGGCGCCGTTTGCTCAGCGTGTGCGCACACATGCTTACATGACGACCGAATATTCCCGTTCGCCCGGACTGATGCTGTATAATTTGACAAGAGGACGGTTAAACAAACAGGAGGAATGTGCAGTTTTACTAAACCCACACTGGAGGTTATACATCCTTCATAGGAGCAAACTCAACGAGTGTGTGTATGTGTGAGATCCTAGTGCCTGGGCTCTGCTCTCTGGAGAGCTGATCAGTCCTATTCCTGGGATGAGTAGACACTCCCAAGGCAAACACTCCAGATTTAATTATAAGCTCCAAAGAGGATTAGTCTGTGCCGTGTGTGTATGTTTTTCTGAGTGTGTGAGTGAGTGGGGGAAACACAAAGGGAGGGAGTGGCAAGAAGTTGTCCTTTCATTTCCTGCATTGAGGAATAAAACTCATGCAGCAGCGGCCGTCTCACCTTTGTTGAGCGGGGTATCGTCGGTCTAGCTCGTCGTACCGGGGCTCAGGTCGGAATTCGGCTCCTCTGGGCGCCATCTGTGAGGAAACACGTATTTAGACACTGGACATGGAACTGAACCCCGACTTCAGTAGTCCTGAAATGCAGCATAAAATATTGACTAAAATATTGAGTGTACATGTTTTCATATGCAGCCTCGTAGTTCCAGTAGAGAAAGATTGAGAAAAAAATAAAGGGAAAACAAAAGAGCTAGGACTCGTGGAATGCCCCACATGTGGTAACATAAATACATGCACCCACATGTAAGCGGTGTACCCCACTCATGAACATGTGCGCGTACGGTTCATGCGCCAGTCATGTTGGGGGGAAAAATAAAAGAAAACGACATATAGAGTACGGTTTGAGACTCACCAGGAAGTGATTGATTAAAGACGTGCCTGGAAACGCTTACTGCAAATGAAGACGTTCCAGAAAAGATCCACACTGAGATCTAAGTGTCCTATTTTTATTGAGCAGCAATGGATTAACCCTTAGACTTGCATTGTAACCACATCTTTTTTGTAGTAGTAGACAATGAAATGCTTAATTTCTCATTTTGTACCCGTTTTCTAACCATTGCTAGTCATTCAGTTTGTAAGATACATAAATTTGCCCATGTGTGATTGTACTTTTTGAGATATAGTGCTTTTGAACAGATGACCATAGCTCGAAAATATACATCATACTGCTTTAGTATTTATATTGTGTGAACCTGTAAAATCGTGTCAACATTTTAATAATGATATGTCAAAATCTTCAGTTTGCAGTGCTATTACATATAATAAAGACTAAAAGTGAATGATGTTTAATTGTGATTAATTGTATTTCTTAGTGTGGAAGTCAATGGATTCACACCTTATAGTCTATTGTCACAGATGGTTAAAAGGCCGAAGCGTGGTTGAGACATCTGCAACAGATTGAAGTGTACACAAGTTGCTTAGACCAAGTTGCCAAGTATTTATACTCGGGTAAAACGCTAGTCTGCGGTGCGACATCTACGCTAAACAACGCCAGGAGGATGTGAGTGGATCATGTTCTAGCAGGAGAAGGAGCTGATCAATGTTTAGCAACAATGGCTTTTTGTGAAATCGCGGGTTTTTCCTAAAAGAGAAAAGACGCCAGAGTAGAGGACGAATTCTCCTGAGAGACGTGGGCGAGGACACGCAACCACGTTGAGCTGTGCTGTAGGGACAACAACATACCTATGGCATCAAAAGCAGAAGTAAATCTGTTTTAAACTGTGTGATTTGCTATCGAAATACGCGGAACCATTCATACATCTCAACCACGAAGGTCCACCTATGTAAGATTTTAGAGTGACATCACCGTAAACAGAACAATTACTCCCTTGGATCCTCTTGCTGATCCCTCCAGCAGAGTTCAAGGAACTTCCACAGAAGGTTTTTAGTAGTGTGATGGATCTCCAAACTAGCTCCAATCCTCTTTGGCAGAGATTCTCTGGAACTCTATTTATTGGCTAAACAAGTGAAACCGTCAAATTAGCTGCACGCATGTGGATGTGGTCAAAGATTGCAACATAGCGAGGGGGTTTAAACAAACCATCCCTGAAAGCAGAAGAGGAGGGAAAGGGGGTAAGGTGGGGTGGTGGTGGGGGGGAACATACAGTTCTAATTATCTGTAATCTGGGATCTGAGCTCCGAGTTTTCGCATACAAACGCAGGCTGTTTACTCAGCGGACGTTTGTACGGACAAGCGCGGCCCCGCTGTAGCGTGATACACGAGAGCGCCAGTCAAATACACAAAGTAACTGACAAGCACATGTGCACATAAACAAGCAATCCTGAGCTTGACAGACACAGGGAAATAAAGAGGCAAACAGTCGCGTGTTTGAAGCGGGCTATCAGAGCGGCACAAGCGCAGCATTTAATAGTGCAAACACACACTATTAAGAGCTCGCTCTGTTTTTTTTTTTTTTTTTGTGTGTGTACGCATGAGTCCAAACTCATTCTGCATGTCAACGCTGCAGAGGCGCATTACCAGATATCATTAGCATGTCTCTGTAATGTCAGGAGCTCTAATGTCTCTGAATGGGAGCCAGGAAGTGAAAGTACATCAGAGCCGTGGCCCCTTGCAAGGCTGCCACCCTTTTCATTAAAGCGGCTTTGTGCCTGCCTGTGTGTGTGTGTGCATGAATACAGTATGTTTATGCTAACGTTGTGGTAGTTTTGAGCTGTGTGTGTGTGTGTGTCTTTTGTGTGCAGTTTTAATATGATGTCTGGAAAGTGAACGCTCCATCTTTTGGGTAGCAGTGTGTGTGTGTTAGATAGAGGCCATTATGCAAAGAGAGGCATAATGTGAGGTAAAGGGGGCATTAGTCTCAGCAAGGAGCTGGGACTCAGGTGGAGGACCTTCTGTGTGTATGCGTGCTGAATAAGGCGTAATACATCTTCTGAATATGAAAAAAAAAAAAAAAACAAGCAAGAGGAAAAGACTGATGAGGAGAGAGGGGGATGTATGTTTAGATGAAATGAGTGAAATTCTTTGTCCATTGATTGTATTAACATAATAGCCTGCAGCCATAGGTCTGGATGATGTCTTTATTAACTCACACACATATTACGGAGGTCTGTCGTATGGATGTTTTTCAGGCGGAAGCCCATTTCCCCTAAATTAGAAAACCAGCGGCGGTGCCAGATGATGTGAAATACTACACACAAGCGAGTAAACACATACACGCGCGCGGAACGACAAAACAAGTCTCGCCATGGCAACTGGTAAAACAGCAAAATGAAATTCATCCAGGTTAGAGAGGAAGCCGAGCAGCCGGGTTTTTTTTTGTTTTTGTGAGGAGGCGGCCAGCCTCGTCTTCTTCACGGCTCTCGAGAGGTGAAGAGTGACGAGCTATCCCTCGCACGCAAGTTCACGTCCTCGTCCTGAACCCGCTGACATCATATGCAGCGCCGCGTGGGTCTGCTTGCTGCATGTGTGCGGTTATCAGCGGAAAAGTTAATGTCTTGAGCAGGCGGTAGCTGACAGAGAGACGGACGAGCCGCAACACATGCACACACGCGTGATGTGGGATTTCCCATTCCTCACGAATGTCATGTGGTAAAACTTTAAAGTCTCAATTGTTAATGTTGGCGTTCGCTGGCTTTTGTGTGAAACTTAAAACTCGAACCTTGCAATCAGAACATCTTCAGGCTGCTACTCGCGCCGTCGTCTCTCTCCATAAAGTGCATAATTGTGCCGAGTCACCGCCTGCGCCGCAATCCGCCCGCTTGACAAACGCCCTGGCAGGATGGTTGGCGTGCGCGCGGTCGTGAATGAGCAGAATGTCACTTTTCCATTTTTCCAAATTAGAAAGCCATGCCTTGACAGCGCCAGATGATACGCATTGAAACGCGGCGCGAGTGCGTGCGCGCGCGAGTGCGCGCCACTCGGCTCGAGCGGCACAGCTGTCGCATTCATCAGAAAGTATTGCCAGAGCTCAGGAAATGAATTTCTCCGAGCACTTTTGGCTGCGCTGGGAATTTGTGATGTTCATATATATCCACAATAAGCCTCAAATGAGAGCCCAAGTGCTTTGACACAATGCCTGAGCGCCGCTTTCATTCTCCGACTGAGATGCTAAGATTCGCCTTTTTTTTTTCTCCTCCGAGGCGCTTTGCTCCTCCGTCTCTTTCCAAACGGCATAATTAGCCTCCTGTATTGCCATCCATCCATCCTTTTCCTCCTCCCGCCCTCCATCCATCCATTTTGGATGCTAATTAAGCATGTGTCTCGGTGAGGAGCCTCTGCCTGGCACCGCGTGCCCACCTCCTGTTGGCAAACGTCACCCCCCGTGCCCTGCATCCGACACGGTGAGGCGGAACCCGCCCGGAATCCATCTCCTTTTTGCCGAACTAGGGAGAGCTAACGTAAGTGTCTGCTCCTCGAGAGGAACCGAGCGACATGCAGCGTAACACATGGTGAAACTTTAGGGCCCTAGCTTGCCAAACTCGAATGTGGCTTCTGGATGTCAACAGTTGTCTGACGACACCACTTGAATGTCAAGCCCTTCGCGCACACGTGGCCTCCTGTGTTTCAACCATGAGCTCCAACCCACTAATACCAAAAAAAAAGAGAAAAAAAAGGTCAGAGCTCTCTTTCCAACGTGCCCGTTGGCGCACGAGATTACGCCGATTATGTATATCTCAAACAGGAGGCTCACTCGCCCCCCGGTGTACACTAAACACTCCCACACCTGGACCCTGCGCACTCTGAGCTCGTTAGCAGCAGATGGCGCACACACACACACACACACACGGTGACCAAAGGTTACACACACTCAGACTGGAATGCGGCCTATTTTTGTAATAGGCCAATCTGCTCGCAATTGTCTTCATTGTTGGTGTTTGTTTAGGCCTCAACTCTTGACCTTAGAATGGCTTTTTACATTTACATACAGTTGGCGAGATGCGCCTTTAAATCCCCTCCACGCAGGGGTGGAAACCGGTCGGGTCAACAGAATGTTTATCTCATTAGCTGCATTAAATACATAAGAGTTGGCTATCTCTTTCCCGTGGCTCCACTCAGACCCATCCATCTGAATAAGTCCTCTCTGGTTTGAACTTCCCAAGTGTTTACGTGGAACCTAAACAGACGGGATGTGTTTACGTGTACACGAGCGAGGAGACGATGGGGAAACGTATGCTAAAGAATGTTTTACACTTTTTCGGCGCGGAGCGCTGATGTCACTGGCTCGAAGTGGAAGGGCTAAAGAGAACAAATAGTGCTGCAGCCCCGAGAGGAGAGGATTTGATTTGTTTAAGTGTCTATTTGCCAAAAACAGTTTTGTAACTGGACGATTTATATCCCTCTTCAGACTGGTCTGGTTCTGCTGAGCGGCTATATTTTGTTGACTGTTAACAGGGAAACTTTCATACGATCATACCCCTGATCGTGTGCCGCAGAAGCGAACGTTTTAAACAGCCTTTGATGCCATAACCAGCCCCACAAGTGTGTATTTTGTTATCACACGAATCGGCAATCAACGCGGACCCCAAACCTGTTCCATATGCGTCACCGTGTGTGGTCATGGCAGTGGCCATGAGCGCTGTTTATTTACTGGGACCGCGTCCTCGTTCATGTCTTCCTCTTCCCCCGCCCCCCCCCCCCCAAAAAGGTTCGCCGAAAACACACCCCTGGGGGAGCATGTGTGCGGCTGGTGTCGAGAAATGTGCAAGCAACTCAATTTCAGTTCAGTTTTTTGTTGTTTCGCCCAGCTGGACGCAGCTTTGAAGTCTGAGACGGGAACTTGCAAACACATGATGCAAAAAGGCACAACGCCACCGCACCTTGTGACGGCTCCGGTTCTGTCAAGTCACGGCGTCGCGCAAAGGTTAAGCAGCCTTCTGTTGTCTCCTCCTTCCAGTCGCAGATTCGAAGGATGTGGGGGCTGACACCACCACCAGCGCCCGAGTCTTTGATGACTGAATCCAGCTCCTCTCGCCCTCCAATGGCCTGCTGCAAATGTCACGAGGTGGAACAGTTTGCCCTTCAGATGCTTTGATGTAACTCCTGCCAACTTCAGAACCTCCGAGTGAGCCACCGAGGCTTCAAAGGGCCCCGCAAAAATTTAAAGTGCAATCACGACCAAATGAGGTGACACAAGGGCGTTTGAGCCTATTGCCCTATGTTGCAGCTATGTCAAAAGTCCTTGCACTGAATGAATATGGATCTGTGTGTATACAAAGGCAGTTACCGCTTCTTACCACAGGCGGCGCCAAAGTACAAGATTACTCTGTAACTTCAAAGTTTTTTTTTTTTTCGCTTTTCGATTTTCTTCAAAAAGTCTTTGAGATTGTTGCCAGCGGTGATCAAACCATAGAAAATGTTAACTGGAGTGTGGAGCAGTCACAAAGGTAAGACCTCTACCTAAAAAAAAAAAAAAAAGCCAACTCTCCGACGTGGCGATTCAACTAGCAAAGATGCTTCTTTCTCTAAAGGAAGCGGCTCTTGCAGATGTTTGCCAGCCTCTTGGCCCACGAGGTCCACTTGCGCCTCCGAGCTCCCTGCTGGCGTCGGTTTTATTTCAGAAGAACAGACAAAGGAGAGAGAGAGGAAAAAAAAAAAAAAGATTTCTTGGAAACTGAGGGTGTTTGTGTTTGGGTCTGTGTTTGATGAAGTGGTTTGTTTAATGTTGCGGCCAGTCGATTTAGATGGCCACTCGGAGGATGTCATGACGAACAAATGACCAAATGTTATGAATTTTGCCTCATTTGCAATGCTGAGAGGCAAACTACAGTTTAGTTTTCTTCGGTAACATATATCATGAGTAATCAAGTATTTCCGGGGCTTCCAGGGTTCTCCGGTATCAAACCTATGAATGGTTGACAGGACTTGTATAAAACCTGAAAATATCACCCCGAAATTGCCGATGCAACTCCAACACAAACTCTTCTGCGTTACTTGATAGCTCTGAGAACGACGCTAGAAGTGCGACCTAAGCGGAAAGCGACCACAAACACGGCCGACCCCGACGAAACTCCTCTCCTTAAACACGAACGCGGCGCGCCGAGGCACTTTGAAGTGGGAACGGGCGAGAGCGAGGAGGAGAATGGGAGATTTCTATCAACTCGCAGACAGATCACACTCTGCAGTTTGCCCGTAGGCCCCAGACAAGCTGTGGGGATAAAGACAGACACCAAATAAATCCCTGCAGGCCTTTGTTGGCCCAGATGGAGAGGAGGGAGTGGAGGTACGGGGGGGAAAAAACCACCCGTTTGCTGCGCAGCATTGGAATGAAGTGACTTAAAACAAAAAAAGAAGAGAGAGAGAGAGAAAGAGGGGAGGAATGTGGAGCCTCGGGGATGCGCTGGAGAGACAAGGACAGAGAGGAGGAGTCCGTGGACGGAATCACTCATTGTGACTTTGCGAAGAGAAAAGAGGGAGAAAGGTGCTGAACGTGTGTGTGAAAACTCTTGATGGCGGTGGGCAGAAACATAATGCTGGAATGAGATGTTGGCTCTCGCCTTCGTCTCCCAGGAGCGTGAGCGAGAGTTGAGCTTGCGCCCGAGTCGGCGCTTTTTATAAGAAATGAGAGAGAAAGTGCTCCTGTCTGCACCGATCAAAGAAGGGTGAGAGCCGGTGGTAGGAGTAGGAGGTGATGGGAAAACAGCACGGGTGGTCAGTTGGTAGGAAATGAATCAGAGTCTCTGCTTTCATCAAATTACAGCTAAACAAACAACGACATCAGGACGCTAGCAGCCATTATGAAATCCCAAAGTGGTGCAGAAAGTAGCATCTTAGATGCTTGTTTGCTTAGAGATGGATGGAAAGAAAGGATGATGCTACAGGGGTCATTCATTTAATTCTTTCCAGCATCCAAAGCTGCTGTTCCCTGTCAAAGGTTAAGATGTTGCATGAAAATGCCTTAAGGTCCATCCACATATAAATCAATTTGTTTGTCGTCCATAGCCTTGTAGCCGACGTTTGGTTGCTAGTGGATGTTTCGAGCTCTGGTTGACTTGGTAACCCTCTTGAATATATCCCACTGTTTCTTGGTAAAAGAAAAAAATCATTAAATACTATTATTTTGTTGATGGAGCCAACTATTTTTGCCTGTAAATGGTGTTTTCCTGCAGCAAACCTTTGGGGAAATGCATTTGCTTAATATACTAATCAATCGAACACATTGGTGGTTGCCTAACTGTAACCCTAACTCTAGTCCTAACCCTAGCGGCATCCCTAAGCCTAAAAACTGGAATTGGTTCAGCCTGGTATACATCTCAACAATTACAAAGAGTACACCCTTGGTTGTACACGTTGGTAGTTGCCTAACTGTAACCCTAGTCCTATCCCTAAAAACTGACTGAAATGATTTCATCCTGGTATACATCGCAACAATTACAAAGAGTATTCCCTTGCTTTCCAGAAACTTTTGAGGTATCACTGAAAGAAGCATTTGCATCACAAACCATTAAATTATCTCACCTCACTGGGAAAGTATAAAACGACGGCTGCATACCGGACTAAACTGCCGGCTTGTACGTAGGGACGCTCTCTACGGCACGACTTTCCCTTTGTAATTATCACCTCAACCCATACATTAACAGAGAACGCTCTCCCGGGCAGCTCTACCTCCCGCTCCTTCCTCCTCTGTCATTTCCCTCCTCGTCCAGCCCGTTTTCCAGTAGCACAGTAGCTTGTTCGGGGGTTATTCTGGGGTGCACGGTACAAAAACACAAACTTGCGGCGGGGCCTGTGTAATTTTACGGGCCAGAATAGTCCTCAGTCCGGTGCGGCCTTTAATCATCTCAACTGCTGCACACAGCGAGGTGGGCAAGGGAGTGTGTGTGTGTGTGTGTGTGTGTGTGTGTGACGCAAAGTCTAGGGCGCTCGGCGTTGTTAAGGCTGCAACAGCAATCCCAGAGTGGGTTAAAACCGGGAACGGGAGTCTGCATTTCTTGTAATTACAGAATTATAGGCTTTTCCTCAAAAAAAGTTTGTGTGTGTGTGTGTGAGAGAGAGAGAGCTGCCAGCCTGGATTTGGCTGCAGCCTCGTGCTGTAAAGTGAACTCTGAGAACAGCTTCATTTTGGCCAGCGCTGGGGTTTTGCAGCCCTTTGATGGTGACTGAGAGAGCGTGTGCGCGCGCATGGGCGTGCGCGCCGCCACGGTTAATCGCAAAGCGGGTTGTTTTTATGTGTCTGTGGTGTGTTACCTCCTAAAAGTCACTTATAAAATGTGCGCGGGCTTATGTGTTGTTTTAATGCACGCACCCTTTAGGAATTTGCTAAAAATTTAAGTCAACCAGTCACATGCGTCCAGTAGCCGGTCCTTTCTTTCTTTTTCCTTTCCTCATTAAATTAGGCGCAGGTGCACTCCTAAAAAGGGCGCACACAGGGCATATGCTAACCTGATTAACACTAACATTAGGCTAACATTAGTGCGACCTCCTTCAGAGAAACACCCCCGGACCAGCTGCTCCAACCAGCGTCTTGCTCTCCCACTCACTCGCTCTCTCCAGTTCCAGTTTTTTTTTTTTTTTTAACTTTAAACTTGAACAAAATAATCTGAAATGGGAGCCAAACCCACAACTTCGCGTGCTACGCAGCCAGTCTCTCGCTTGCTCTGTCCCTGCGATTTCTTTGCCTCTTTCATTATAGCCCCAAAAAAAAAAAAAAAAAAAGAGATGTGCAGATGAATTTCTTATATACTTAAGAAGAAAAGCTTCTGTGCCTGAGTGGGCGTGCTGCTGTGTGGGTTTGATTGACAGGTGAACTAGTAGCGGGGGGTGCAGAGAAACAATGCAGTCGTAAATGCGGCTTACAAGCCGTGACATCCGACAATTTGTCAGCATCCAAATGACTAAACTTAGGAGTTGTTTCCGAAGCTGGATTGACCACACGGTTCAGGAGGTTAGGGTGGAGTCAAAACGGGATTTTTATTTTACTTTCTCTCACGCCGCTGCTGGCTATTAGCCAACGTCACCGTCGGCCTATGACAGAGTGATGATGTTTACGGCTCCGTCCTGAATGAAATGTTTTGATTGGCCGCGAGCCAAAACGTATGTTCCCTGTCTGTGCGGCAGCGGCTGCCTTTGAACCGGTTAATGCACAGTCGTAACACATTAAAACGCCTTAGAAGGAAAATACCACAGAATAGGAATTCAATATGTCTCGGTGGAAGTGTTACAGGATAAAGGTAGAGATTTAATCCTGCGCTCAAGGACGCCGGAAGAATGTAGATGCTCGCTTCAGTCTGAGACCACCTGAAAGTTCTTTCTCCAACCGCTCGCTCCATTCCTTTAGTCTTTTATGCGTCTGTCAGCTCTTCCATCCCATCTGTCTCCCCCCCCTCGTGCCAATCCAGCTCCTCGTCCTTCCCGTGTCTCCCCCCACGGATCCTCTTTGAATCTCTTAGCTGTGTTTCTTTTGTCCTCGTCCTCATAAACACGACATTTTCTCTTATTTTTTTTTTTTTTTTCATCCTCCCCCTCGCCGTGCGCTCGGCTGTTGGTTTTGCGTCTCCAGCAGCGGGGCCGGCCGGCCCTGCCAGCACGTCCATTACACCTGCTCTCTGTGCGAGAAAGGGGGGGGGGCCTTTCGGTGAATTGTTGATGGCGGAGGGTGTGTGGCGAGAGCTCGCGCTTGTCAGGTGAGAGCGGCGAGTAAACAAACCGCTCGCAATCCACGAAGGGCCCCGCAGATACAAGCGCGCTAACAACACATCTGGAAAACCGCCGTCGATAATAACTTTGTGTTGTGTACGCCAACGCTGAGGTGGTGAATACGCGTGGATTCATTAGGATGGCGGCGGCGGAGGGAGGGGGGGCGTTTTTCGCCCGTGGGCGCCGCAGCACCCCAGCGCTCGTACGTACGTGCGCGCGTACGTCCGCGAACGCGTTGCAGGCCATCTATCACCGTGACAGGCCGGTGCGTGTTTACTTAATGATGTGGGGGGTTTATTTATGAAGTGACGGCCGACGTGTGGGAGGGAGAAGGGAGAAAGTGTGAGGGAGGGGGGGGGATTGAGACAGCCCGAGGATGTGACATTAAAATATCATCAAGGTGATGGATGTCCGCGTGCACGACATTAGAGAGAAGTACAAAAAACAGCTGCGCAACGGATGACAAGCCGTATCTGGACTTGTGCGAGTGCCTCTGTCTCTGTGTGTGTTTTCGTAATGACTCCGAGTGTGCAGTTGCCGCGCGTGGTTTTCCAGCGACTTCTGTGTTCATTAAGGTGTCACATGTGCTGCCACTGTTGTTTATGATTCACGGGGTAATGAGTTGAAGATAAGACGCGCGGGTTCATGTGTGTATACGTGTGTGTATGTGTGTGTGTCGCCTCACTGCGGCATCATTTATTTTGGCTGACCACGTTACGCGCGGTTAGATGTGGATTTACGTTACAATGAACACATCACGCACACCAGAAGGTGGAAAAGTGACGTTCAGTTGCGTGACCGGACGGGAATGAGGGGTCAGAGTAGCAGCTGTAGACCAACAATCACCACTAGGGGGCGGAAGAAAAAAAATAGAGGAAAAGACCACAGGAAAAATGTTCCTTTAAATATGAGTGAATAAAATTCTCTTTGTCAGATAATGTAAGCACTTTCAAAGGACATCACTGTCATGGGGAACTCCACCAATACACACAAAGATCAGTCACATACTCATGACTTCACGCCTGTGAAATTAGTTGTATGACATAGTCTGTCAGCGCGGAGAAAAAAGGAGCTTTTTTGACGCGCAGTCTAAAACAGACGCTTGGCAAATCAAAGTGGAATGTTTTTTCCCAAAAAAAAATAAAAATTAAATAAAAAAAGGAGTCAGAAGACTCTTAGATTTAAGGACAACATGATCTGATCCAGCGTGAATTCATGAAGCTGGAATCTACTTGACATAAATTCAAGACCAACAACAAATTAGTGGGAGTCCTCCCGACCCAGTTAGAACAAAAATAACTTCTGGTGCAATCACGCTACGAGTAAAGGCTCTTTTAGAGTACTGTGGGACATGGACGCCATAACTTATACATGTAGGCTACTCTGGTATGAGCCAGTTATACTTGTGAGTTCGTCAGTCAACCAGAGACTAGTGGGTGCTGTCTTTCTTCTGTCAGGTGGGTTCATTTTTGTTTCTACTTCCTGTTTCACTTTCAACAACAGCGACTGAGAGTTTTGCTGAAATTTCACCAAAGATGGGTCATGCATAGGCCGGCTTGTATTTCCGAACCTCCTAGGTTAATCTTTCGTCCACGTGTTCCATCTTTATTGACCCAAAACTATCAATTTGAAAATTGCGGAGATGAAGTAGCAGCCAGAAATACTGAAGCATCAATTTGGCACAGAAGTCGCCTCCAAGAGAGCGGCAAGCTAGGACACGAAGCACCAAGCTAATGTCGGAAACTTGCTCCGGTCAACCGATCATAAGGTTAGTTTGACCTGTTCTCGTGTTCTTCCAACCACCAACCACAGAGCCCTTGGGCAAAACTCAAACGTTAGCGTCGCTCCCACACCAGGTGGAATTTCAAGATACTCCAAAAAGAGTGGATCGTAAAGGAGGAGGAGCTTGGTTCAGACTGATTATCTTGATTGCCGTGGTATTGAGTACAATCCTTTACTGCTCCGTCCATCCCAACACGAAGACCACCCAAAAGATTCAATCGATCTCTCAGACATAGTTAACTCCCAAAGGAGTGACTTCAGACCTTACGCAAACATGTTTTGGGCTCGCAAACATAGAATATACTGTACTCTAGTAACACAAAACTACAGCTTATCAAGACCAGTCTCTACACAGATACTAGTATTCCACTAATAATCAGACTAATACGTCAACTGAGTCGGATTAGGGTGGACGGGTACCTCCCTGACAAAGCTTGAAAAGATACCCCGAAAAAACCGTGGCTCCGTCTTGGTCAATAAAGTTCCTGTGGACTCAAAGCTCTCTACGTGCTCTCCTTCAGAAAGTTAAGTTAGAATCCCTCAGAATAATTTCAGTCGCATCGAGGGAACATTGTTAATGCAGCCGCTGTCTGATCAGTGGTCATTCCGAACTCATCTCATAGAACAAAGAAGTCTATAAAAGTACGTCTCGCATGTACTTTTGCGGCTTAATTGGCCATCAAGACATTACAGAGAGCCTATCATTAGCATATAGAGAAAACAGACAGAGAGAGTGGGACAATGTGATTGGCATAATTACAAGTGTGACCTATCCCCAGACAGGGAACACGGAGGACGGGTCAAATTAGAGACAGATAGACAGACAGGGACACGCAGAGGAAGAAACGAGGACCGGGACATTGAAGTGCTTTCCGAGGCCTAGCTGCACGTGCGCACTTTAAATAAAAGCTAGCGACACGCTCTCACATGTGGCTGGCCACGCACCCACACAAAAGGACTCCACCTCCAGATCATGCACACAGACGAAACCGCCGAAAGGCTAAACAGAGACGTGAATAGACGTCCTCACCAGTCTGTTATCACCGCGTTTGTTTACGTCAGTTTAGGCTGGTGCGCTGACTCGCCGTCCTCCCCCTTTTCAAAGCCGCGGAGACGGAGAATGGCGCCCGTGGCCTTGCGCGCAGAGCCTGGGGAAGCCTTTTTTTTTATTATAACCGTTCAAGGCTGCAGGAACGGCGGAGTATAAAAGAGCAGCGCGGCGTGGCGGAGGTGGTGGCGACTGAGAGGCTGATCAAACGAGGCCGACGGGAGAGAGGGAGCTCAAGTGGTCTGCTTTTACGATTCACAAAGAGAGAGAAAATAGGTAAATGTGGAGTAATATCTCAGTGATTCAGCAGAGCCTCAAGGTGATACGCTGAGGATAGAGATATTTGATTAGGGTTTTATTTTCCTGTATGTGTCTCATTTCTAGAAATAAATAATAAGGACTTCACTCTCTTGCCCTTTGATTTGATTAAAACATCCATTGAGTTATTGTCAATATAAAACTCCATTATTATCTTTTCTCTCCTTTTTTTTTGTACGTCTTCCTCCATGTTTTACTGTTTCTATTCGCACTATGTATGTGTGTGTGATTGTGAGCGGAGTGTTTCATTATCGGGCTCCTCGGGGGAGGAACCCACCACTGAGTTTTTATTTTTTATTTTCCCACCACGGACACCGCTGTCTTCCTCTATTTTTTTTTTTCCCGTGAACAATAACAATCTGATCAGAGGTTGCACCTCGAGCTCGCTGCGCTTTAATTGCGGCAGAGTTTTTGGAGGGCCCGGGCTGAAAAGCCATGCCGCACGGGGATGTGCAACGAGCGACAAAGTGGCGTGCGTGGCTAATGAAGACCGCTTCACGGAGCTCAATAAATAGAGGGCTACAATGAGCGAGGAAGTGAGGGCAGGTTGCGTCAGGTGATCGGCCGTCAGTAAATCCATCCCATATTTCCCAGATGCCTCCGCGTCTCTTTGCTCAGTTGTGTTACTCAAAGAAAAATAAACCGAGCTCAGAGGAAATGCCTTTCGCAAAAAAGGCCGCGGCCAGACGCGGCCGTCCTGGCTCGGATCAAAGTGTGATTTTCTGCATCTTTGGGCTCGCTATTAAAAAAATCCCATTTTAAAATGGGTGATAAATGGCTATCGATCTCCACAGCGAGTCCGCGAGTGTGCGGAGGTAAATGAAATGATTGCTCAGTCTGGATCAATAGAGGTTCAGGGGCGTTTAGCGGTGCGGCGGTCGGCCGGGAGCGGCAACCGCTGCAGTCGCCGGCGCTCTTGGAAAAACAAGAAAGAAAAAGAATTCGCCAGAGGAGGACGAGAAATGGAAAAGCAATAGGATAAACGAGAAAGAGGGAGACAAAGCTGGGAAATAGAAATGGAAATGTCACTGGCCTAATAGATCTCTCCATAAACTAAATGAGGAGGAGAGCGGGCACCGCCTCGGTGGCACGCTGCGCCTCAAAATGTTAACAAGAGAGCTGGAAATAGCCCGAGAGAGCGGGCTGGTCTCAGAGGAGACACGTACACAAACAGACATCCTTCAGTTTAACGTTTCGGTGTTTGGAGCTGGTGCGCGGGTGCCAGAGGATGTGTCACTTTCCGGCATATTTTAAGACGTCTGCGGTGGACGCACACTCACCCTGTTCGGGTCATACTCCAGGGCTCGGCGGCGCGCCGCTTCAAGTTCGTCGTAAGCCGGAGCGGCTCGGGCCGGATGGGGCTCCCTGCGCTGGTGGCGCTGATCGCTGCAGAGACAGAGCAAAGAAATGAGGAATTAAAAAGCAAAGCAAGAGGCAGGTGGAACACGGTGTGTGAAAACCCTTGACAGATAATGTCCACAAAGTAGTGCTTCACTCCCTGAGCTGAACTTTCTACAGCTGACTGAAAAAGAAAAAAAATGGCGCCTTTTGACTTGAAAGTCGCACAGAGCAAAGGGACGCGTTATCCCGGCCAGAGCGACGGCCAGCTAGCTCGACAAGTCAATACACAAATCTTAGCACTGCGCCCGACCTTTACAGAAAATGACCAAAAAGGTGAAAATGAAAAATAACTGCCGGCGGAGAGATAAGAACTCAGGACAGAATGGGGACAAAACTTAAAGAGAAACATCATCATGCTCACTGGACCTTAATGCCAGATAAGCTGCACACACCTTAAAAAAAAAAAACGGCGTGGAAGCGCACACACGCACACGCGCACAAAAGGCGACAGCGCTCGCCCGAGTGAGCACAGCCCTAGAGGACGTGGCGATGAATCGGCGCTGCCGTTTATCTGTGTTTACTGGCCGGCGCCCGGCGCTGACACCGATGCGCTGCCTCCTCGGTAGATACGCGCCGTGTGAGAATATCTCAAATGCACTGTTAAAAACTTTCCACCTTCAGCGGCCGCAAGTAAACACCTCAGATTCTAACGGCCCGACCTCCGGGCAGATATTGAACCGGCAGATAGAGAGGTTCATTAGTGAAGTACATAGCTTACATGTTTAAGTCTCTCCTGTGACCCTTGCCTTTAATTAGAAAGTCGGCGCGTGTGCGCTTCCGCACGTGCAAATACAATCTCAGGAACGTATAAAATCGATGCCTGTAATTTGGTATGTGGGACACACGGCGACGGATTTAATGCGAGCCGGTCTCCTACCCAACTCAACGGGGACGTAAGGCTGAGTCACGCACTTCTCTCCCAGACGCGTTGATATGCAAAGCGTTGCCATCGTTCCCTGCAAATATGTGCCCATCTCTGCCGAGCCCCTCCTCCTCCTCGCCCTCAATCGGGCGCCCGAGGCTCAAAACCCCTGAATTGCCGCCACGAGGGAAGAAGTTTCTGGAAACTTTCTCCGCCGCCATAAAACGCCGGCGCAGACGCTTCATGAAGACGGATATGTCTAATTGTTGCTTCTCGAGACGGATTTAATGGCTGGTTTCAACGCACAGCTAATCAATACTAATCCCCCCCCACCACCACCACCACCACCCTCCGCCCCCAAATCTCTCGGATCATTTACTTATTCCCTTGCTTTTTATTACTCTTACTTGGGCTCCGCCGCCCACCACCAGCCCCTGTCCGCGCGCAAACAAACAGATCCTCGGAGAAGGATTCACGGAGACAAAGTTGAAGCTCTTCCTTTTTCTTTTTTTTTTTTTTCCTCCTTTCACGCCACCCCTCTTCTAGCGATCCCATTAACCAATCCCTGGGCCCGTAATTAGGCCTGCCATTTTGATTGAGCGTGCGTGTCGCTCTCCAAATGAAACAACACTGTAATTATCTCATTACGCCGCGGCCTCCATCACTGACAACGCCAAATATTATCATATTAATGGCTGAAGACGGAGGCTGATTCTGGATAAAGCATTAGCGAGGGCAGAGGGGGAATTGTGACGGGCTGACAATTCAACAGGTTGAAAAGAACTGAGTGGGTAGCCACGCACATTTACCCGTCCTGTCCTAAATATACCCTGTGTATGTGTGTGTTAAGTGAGGGACAAGTAGGCTACCCAGTTGTCATCAGTAGCTAATAACTGCTGCTGTTTGCTTGTCTTCAAGCTCGGCGGCTGAATGCATAAACACAACTGTTCCACGCTACAATTTTCTCATTAGAACAACTGTGATGTGAGACCTTCAATGACAACGAGAAACTAAAACAGAAGCTTGAGGAGTTCAGGTTTGTGACTTAAATGAACCTTAAACACTGATGCAAAATTGAGGGGTTTAAGAACAACAGCGTGTTCTTATTGTATGGACGCACCAAGATGACATCAAAGAACCCACTGTGGCCGATTGTGATGTCACCAGTGTCTGGACCAAAAAGTTGCACGTGAACGCACCATAAAAAGTTAGCATACATTTTTGTTAGGAAGCTAGGAAGAGCTATGAACATAAGACAGCTATAAAAGCATGACAGCGCCTCAAAGGTGCAAACCAAAGCATGTGGAGCTCCCCCTAGTGGCTGGCCGCCGTATAGGTCCTGAGTGCTATAAAAGCAGGATGTGACATCACGATGATTGACAGCTGCCACAGGTGTGAAGCGGTCTCGCACAGTACTCAGAAAGTACTGTGTGAGACGCTGGTTTCAAACTCACAAGAACACGACGACACCTGTTTTCCTGGGATACTAGCTCGAGTTTGACCCATTGGGGGAAGTGGAGATGCACCATCCACATTTACGTACAGTCTATACCAGAGGTCTTCATTTTTCAGGCAAGGGACCTCCCAAACTGATGAACTCTGCCTAATGTTATTGATAAAAATATACATTATTATTACCATTTGGCATTCAATATTAAGATAATCAGATAATACACAGGTTCAAATATTCATTAGCACTGTTAGCTTCTCTTCTGGGCTCTCGGAACCTGATACGGGGCCTTGCGATTGGCTCAGCAGCGATAGGGGCGGGGCCTACTGTGTACAGGAGGCTTAGATTGACAGGTCTTGTGTGGCACGCAGTCTGCATCGCTGAACGAGTCAAGTGATGACTGAATGATAATGTCTTTGGCCTTCAGAAAATTTAAAAACATATATAAAAATATCTAATCAACCAAAGATTTTGTGACCCCCTGCAGTACCTCCGTGGACGCCCTAGGGGTCACGGACCCCATGTTGAAGACCTATGGTCTATGGCTACTAACCCTCGTAAAGAGAGCAGTCCTTTCCTGAAGCATGCTGATAAGTTACATAACAGTTTATTCATTGTAATTGATGACGTCATTGAGAAAATATTGCATTGTGTTGTAAAGTTTAGATGAGATGAAGATGAAAAACAACCCTTTAATTTCGATGTTTTGCACTGGTTTGCTAAGGTGCGATTTAAAAAAAGCCTCTAGGTGATAAATTAAAATGAATGAGATTCTGTAGGTAGTCAGGGCTCTGTAGTAATTTTCTGCCTCTACGCAAATATTTCCATATGACAGCCTGACATGTAAATGCCGTCAACTACAACTAAGCAATCAATCAATAGTTTTGTTTTGCCGTATTAACTCAACCAAAGAAATTGATATCACTCAAGCGTGGCGTGTTTTTCCTTCAAATATCCCTTTTCATCCATATTTCAGCGTATCTGACTATGCAGGTTGATCTAAGAGCGCCCCGTTAGAGCGAAGATGGAGGAGGATGGAGATTTAGGGAGGAGAGGGGGAGAAGATGAGACACGGGAGCAGGAAATGAAAGATGCATCTGAAGACAGAATGAGAGCAGAAGAGCGAACGGAAACATAAAGACCGAGATGGAAACTTGGAAAGGCGTAAAAGAAAGAACAGGGGAGCTGGAGTGAGAACAAAACCGTCAGTTATATGAAAGTGAGCGGGGAGAGAATGTGTGAGAAAAGCAACTATCCCGTGGTGTGAGCCAGTGTGAGGGCAGACTAATTAGGAAGTGTGCACTGCCGCCGGCTGGTTTGGCGACTTCTTCTTGCTGTGGCCAGCTGATTTAAACACAACACACTGGGGGGAAAATAGCTCAGGCAGGCAGGATTTTCTTTGCTGCTCGCATGCTGGAGGTAAGCACACATCAAAGTGCATGGTCAATGTTTGGTTTCCTGGTGCAATATTGGGAATAGACTCAGACAGAAGCTCAGAGGAGCTCCAAACTGAAAGTGATGGGGAAACAAAGCGGTTTTCGCTCTGAAAACACAAGAAACGAGCAGATACGTTCAAGCATTTTGAGGAACCGAGTACCTAAAGGAATTGTCTTTGCAATTTTTGCACGGATGACGGTTATGACTTGAGAAATGTAGGAATCACACGAGGCCCGAATACGAATGCTCTCATAAAGTGGTATTTTTATGATTTAAATTATGCTCTAGAGAAGACATCCTGACCTTTTGTTCTCTAGAACGGATCAAGCTTAAAACGAAAAAAAATACAAGGAAAACCTCCTGGGCTTGAACCGAGTACACAAGAAAAGTAGTACCAACTCTTGACTAGCAACGTGATCTCCGGCAAATTGGGCGTACAACCACACCAACATATTCAGAAAAGGAAGCAGTAATTTGGTACAAGGGACTTTAAGGGACTTTAAGGGATTGTGGTTCCCAAAACTGTTGGGTCAGGTGCACCCTAGCCCTAACCCTAGCTATCTAAGTTAGCCTCCCAAAATACCAACAATAATTTCTGGCTTATGTCAATTAAGCAGTTTTCCTTTATGCTTTCGAACAATACCTTCAATGATTTGGGTTTAGGGTTATGGTTGGAAAAGGTTGGGTTAGGGCTAGGGTTAAGGTTTAGGGCTAGGATTAGGGTTTGGGTTTAGGGTTATAGTTGGAAAAGGTTGGGTTAGGGCTAGGGTTAAGGTTTAGGGCTAGGATTAGGGTTTGGGTTTAGGGTTATAGTTGGAAAAGGTTGGGTTAGGGCTAGGGTTAAGGTTTAGGGCTAGGATTAGGGTTTGGGTTTAGGGCTATGGTCGGAAAAGGTTGGGTTAGGGTTTAGGTGGCTATTCGAGTCAACCGTTTCAACCAATTAGCTTTGGATTTACGTATAGCAGCAAGGGCGACTCTTAGCTTATTGGTGGTATGTAGATTCTATGTTGTGTGCATTTCCCATAATCTTTCAATCTGCGCTTACGCATACGGATGCCAACGAGTAGCTATAAAAAATGCATTTGCGTCCCTCCCAAAAGGCAGGGAAATGAGCCCAACTATCTAAACACGACATATATGACTTAATAACTTCATTATCTCGATTGCGAAGGAGAAGTGTTTTAATTGCTTCGACACAGGGCCAATAAAAGAAACGCCATAGACAAACAACAAAAAATAAAATCAGGCTTAATGCGCAGTCTACACTAATGACGTGTTGTTTTCAGGGGAACAACACATCCGCTCCCTTTGAGCTCTTCCTCAGGCAGATGCTGTCTGACAACTAAATCCGTGGCAGGAAACAAGAAGATGTTTTTTTTTTTTTTCTGTTTGCGCTACAGAATAAATGTGTTTCAGCTCCTGTTTTAATGGGTCGTCTCCTTATATAATGCCTTATTTGTAGCCATGTCTGCTGCTTCTGTCTTTAGGGGAATGAAGTGTGCTACATGTTCAACCAGGGGCATCTATATCTAAAAGGCCCTTTCTGAAATATTTCTACAATTACGCAGCCTTGCCTAACGTGATCAGAGAAGGCGTGTAATCCTCGTGACACCTCTCAAACCATCACAGAACGACGACTGCACGCCTGCCGACGTGCCGTTTACTCACGAGCTTCATCTTCCTTTTCTCAGCACAGCGGCGCGTTTCACAACGCGGCCCTCGTGAGCCTTCACGTCTCTGCACTTTGGCCTCCCCTTCTCCTCGCTCCCCTCTCATCTCATCTCGCCGTCTCCTGCTCCGGCGCCGAACACCGCCTTCCGGCTAATAAAGTTTGACAAGCATAGCTAACCTTTTTTCTCCACAGGTCAGCCTCTAGCACAGCTCTAATCAAATGTGACGCTCATCAAGGTACACACCTGCCATTGAAGGCCTAATGAAAATGTCCGACAGTAAATTAGGGAGACAGTGCTGGAAGTCCAGCGTGGAGGGCCTTGACAAGGAGGGGAGGATGGGGAGGGGGTGGACATGCATAGCTCCAAAGGCATGAACATATATTAGCTAAAGTAACATGAATTCTTCCTGCGCAGTCATTAAAAACAAGATCTTGCATATTATAAAAGACTAGTTTTTAGGAACATAAGGCATTTTGAAATTAGAGCTAATGGCACGCTTGTTTGCACTTCAACTTATAGGTTTACAGAGGGAGTAAGATTAGATTTTTTTGCTTTAAAACTCCCGAGACCACACACAGGATGGTTGCTAGGTTACACCGGGCTTCCTCGCCGAAATATTACATGTGGGTGGCTGCGCGTGTCTATTTCTGACCGTGTGCGTGCGTGTGTGTATCTGTGTGAATGAAAGGCACAGAGGTTCCAACCTCACGGCTAGCTGCATGTGTTTTAACAGATGCACAGACTTTGTGAATGAGTGCCCTCGTCCAAGCCGCGGGCGGCCAACCCAGCCAGCAGCGAGGGTGCATATGCGAATGCGTATATGTGTATGATGTCAATTTAAAGAGAGAAAAAAAAATATTGCTTATAACAACTTGTTCCTTATTTTTTCAGTCTTCTCTTTCACCAATGGAAAAAAAAAAGGGAGTTTCAACTTTAACAGCTGGTGAGTGTATGGTCAGACTGGGAGCGATTTACGCCCACGAATGAAGATTTTCCTCTGGATAAGCCCCATTTTCCCCCCATATAACCAAAACATCAAGTTATTTATAACATATATGGGCTAAACAAGAGATATTAAGTTGCTTCTGTTGTTCCAGAACCATAAACAGATCTGTCATGAGGATTAATCCACCTCTGGGACCAAAAAATGAAGCCCAAAGCTGTGCCAATACCCTAAAAAGACTTGGTGGAAACCTTTTCATGTTGTTTCACTAGCTGTCTGCTTTTAGCTTGATTCAAACTCCACAGCTTTGCACATTTTTAAATTTGCCTGCATTGAAGTGGAGTAAGGCCCAACCAAGATGGCGGCAGCCAGTGCCACCGCATTGAGCTTCAAATCTTCCAAAATCCAAGATGGTTGCCTCAATCTTTACATATAGTCAAGTGGATAATTTTGTAAAATACATATCGAGGCAGAAAAACTGTTTTTGTACCATGCTTTTGGCTATTTCTGTAATAAAATTGGAAATTTTAACATCTACGAGCACTGACGCACTTTTGCGGTAAGCCCCAAGTGGACATTTGAGGAACTGCACTTGGTAAATAGCTCATTTATCACAGATGATATTCAAACATGTTCCTAATAACATTATTTAAGCTACTTTATATCAAATGAAATAGTATGATAACTGCACCCTTTAATTTGCCACTATGTTTCTTGACTCTCTAAGCAAAAGACAACAACAAAGAAAAGAACGCAACTTTTTTTGACAGTGTGACCTCCCTTTAACAGCATTATTTGACATTTATTTGTATCTTCCTACGTTCCTACAAAGGGCAGCATCGCGTTCACAGTTAACAAGCCAAAGAAGGCTCCTCATCTATCATGCTAATGCTAAACACTATCTAATGCACATTATGCGCAAAACATGGGATGGTTGGTGGAGGGTGGTTGGTGGCGGGGGGTTGATAAGTGACACACCAAGAGACACAGAAAGGGAGAGAAAGTGAGGTCGAAAGAGAGGAGAGGGAGAAAACAAGCTGGTAATGAAGTACCCACCACTAGTGGATGAGAGCTAAAGTGGTCTAACAGATCTGTCAGGCTGCTAGACTGTGGCTAATTATCCCTCCTCCTCTTTTGTCTGCATCCTTTCCTCTGCCACTTCTTCCCTCGAATTTACTCGTTTTTTTTTTCCCCCCTCTCTCTCCATTTTGGCTCTCCGCTTTCCCTTGTCTCCCTCTCTCTCCCTCCGTCTGTCGCTTCCATCCATTCCCATCTGTCTCCTTCCCCGTGTCCAGCCTCACTCCTCTTTCTCTTTTTCCTGGATGAGATTGGGTGTCTGGGGCTTAGTTTTTGATTTGCAAGTCAATAGTAATTTCTGTCAGGGAGTTTAAGTTGAGGGAAGTTTTAATGCGGCCCGCATTATTTCATACGCGGAAATGATACATTTGCATCAGAATCCCCCGTAGATTTTTCTCCCTTTTTCCTTCTCCCTCACATACAAAAGCGGCCGCGAGTTAAGGCTTTAGAAACTTCAGCAGTAATGATATATAATATGGAAGGAATGACAGCATTGATTAGCAGTTATGCAAGCGTAAACCTTTTGTTAGAATGAAGCTGAGGAACTCAGACAACCGGATATTACAGCTCAAATTCGAGTGCATTTTGTCACATAGGTGGCGGTCTAGTCATGCTGTAAGAATTAAAAAAAAAAAAAAAAAAGTAATGTTTAGGATATCAAACTGCTAAGCAGTGGATTTGAAATTCATATCTTCTTATCAAGACTTGGCTGCTGGCGACTGCGCCGCTATAGCGCCAAGCACGAACAGACAAGGATCCAGCTGGTAGCCGGAGAATTTTGGTCGGCTTGAAATTCAAGCGGCATTAAATTGAAGGGCGGCGGTAACCTTGGTGTCACAAACATTTCCCAAATTCATACCAATTTGGAAAATCTTAATTATCGCCCATAAATAAATCATTTCCACTCCTTTTTTTTTCCTTTTGAGATTTTGACGATTTACACGGGCCAAAACTACAACAGATGTAAAGTTAAAGTTACATGAATCATGCATGGCGTTAGGGGGTGTGTGTGCTCGCGCATATGCAGCATGAGAGTATCACAAAGGTGTAAGCATGTGTTCATGTTTTATGCAGTCGGCCGCTTGACAGAGCGTGAATGACGATTCCGGTGGAGCCTCAGGTCGGTGACACGCGACAGAATCAAAAACAACTCTCACCTGTCTGCCTGCGTCTGAGGAGGCCTGGACTTGTTGACCTTGGCGTAAAGCCCGTCGAGGTCCTCGGCGGACAACTGAGGCGGGTTGGGACCCCCCGTGGCGGGCGCCCCCGGCGACGGCGTGCGCCTGGCGAGCACCTGCGGCGAGGGCGGCTGCCGGAAGTTGCTGATGCGAGCGTAGTTGGGGTCGCTGTCGTCGTCCTCCACGTCGGGGAGGGAGGACGACGTGGCGTAACGTGGGTCGTGCCTGTCAAGACGGGGCGGGAATGAGAATCTGTTTGGCGACAAATGCTTCTCAACGGCCGTGTGAACTTTCCGGATCCGTCGGCACATTCCTGCGATTTAAGCCGACAAAACCCGACAGTGATCCGTACCTGTCTCTGCTGTCAGGGATCCTGTCCAGCTCCTCTTCACTCAAGGCCTCCAGTTTGCCCTTTGACGATTTCGCTGCATCTTTGGCCTTGTCGTCTTTCTTCTTCCCGAACCTGGACAAAAAAAGAGACACAGAAAGTATTTAGGACTCTGTAGTACCCACTGGTGTCGTTAGGCCCATTTTAGGGGGGGTCTTTTTCTTTTTTTGGCAAAAAACAGCTGACGAATTCAATATTAAATGGCCAGGATATGAGTTTAAATAAATAATTATATATGATCACTTAAATATGATCATAAATCTGTCTATTGTTGTAGCAATATATTTAAAAACAGACTGAAATAATAACAATTAGTAAATTCCCAGTCTTTGTTAACTGTTACGTGCTACGTTCGCTAACATCCGGTGCACCTCCTGGGGCTTAGCCTCCCCTGTCCTTAAAAAGCTAGTGACGCCCCTGGTCACACCTATATGAAGATTTCTTATAGAACCAAAAGTTCTCTAATAGGTTTAAATGCTTTAACGCGACTCTTTCAAAGACAATCACCTTATACGAGCTTTCCAAAAGTTGACCCACTCATGCTTCGCTACTCAAACTCATTCTGCGTGTTCATTAGGCTCCTCGGTGATAGATACGGTTGTAATGTCACAGCAGGCACCGGCAGTCCACAGAGTGTGTGTGGGCGTAGTCGTCACGTAGCATATGGAGAATGAATATTTTAACGCGATGCTCGGCGGAGTAGCCGTTAAGCCGAAGTGTGTTATGCTTTCCTTTCTCAACTTTGCCATTACGGCCGTCATCATCATTATCATTTTGCAGGCAAAATATACCCGTCACCTCCGTTTCGAGTTATAATGAAGCGCCACTTCGCTCTTTCAAGAAATTAACCAAGCCTTTCCTGGAAATCTCTCCTTTGCATCGGTTTCCTCACCACCACCACCACCACCGCCACCTCCTCCGTGTCATCCTCCAACCCACTCCTCTCCTCCACTCACCCTCTCCTCTCCTGCTGAGACAATCTAATGTCTGTGTTTATCTCATTAACAGCGAGGCACTTCTCATTACTGCTACAGGCAGATACGTGGCCTGAATGGTAACCCGCTGGCCCGGCCAAGTGGAAACCTGGACAGGGTTTGCCACGTTGGCCTGGCACCGTCCTGCCAGCCAATTAGTGTTGTTTTTAGCTAATCTACTCGCTTCGCTTATACCTGCGTGGGTTACTGTTGCCGGCAGCAGGTCAGAGAGCCGCCTTGATTATGTTTGGCTGTGAGGAATGCAAAAAAAAAAAAAAAAAAAGAGGTGGCCAATCTAATTATCTTGTTTTGATACAGTCACTTTATGGCACCGTGCAAACATTTCACATACTTACGGCCCACCTACTCCTGTTTGCTGTTTCCCACAGGATGCATCAATATCCTCTTTCCCTACATATCAGAACTTTCTTTTAACCAGAAAATTAACCCTACAACCTATCATTTCACCCAGGAAGGATGCACAGCCTTAAGCTTCGCCCTGGCCCATAAATTGTTATTTTGAAATCTCAACAAATTAGCATTCCACCTACACGTAGCATTGTCGACCAGGCACAATGCACTGTGAGCTTGCTGGAGGCATTGACTGTATAAACTATGGACAAACCCATCATGACGTCACCCACTGGATTCTGAAACTCGAAAATGAAGCCTCAAGTGTGCGGAGCCTGCGGTCGCCATGTTGGATGAGTTTTACTCCGCCCACACTCAGATACTCCAAATATGGACATGGGGGTTGCGTTGGGGCGGAGCTAAAGCACCCTTGACGTTGAGACCCGCCCACTCAACTCTCCGCTACCTGTTTTAAACCTTAACCTCCTGAGACATGAGCTGTTATTAGCAGGACCTAAGATGTATAGTAGTCAAAAAAAACTGTCCTCATATGTGGACACTGGTATTATTTTATTATTTATATTATAAAGAAATCACCCAAGTGTGACAAAATATAAAACTGTTTATTTTAATACCTGAACATGACTTAGTAAAGACAGAAAAATTAAGTCTCATCAGCCTCAAACGAGTTCTTGCTAATTAGCGACATTGGAGCTCGTTGCTGGTGACAAAATTTGTTTAAATTGTGAGTCATGTCGAATTAGAAAAGGCATAAATAAAGAAGTTTTAACCTTTGCTACAACTAGACGGCAGGCTAAATCATCCACTAATGAGAACAATGGGTTTAGATAAAGCAGAAAGCTTCATGTATCCATATGAGGACGCAGGGTCTCAGGAGGTCAATAAAATTACATGAATGAGTTACAAAAAAAGTTGTCATGAATAGTGAAATAAACTATTGAGACCAAAATAGTTTTTTTCTGTTAACATGTTTAATAATCGCGTAAAGTTGGGCTTTTTAACATGAAGGTCGATGGGGGATTTGCTGCCATTTGGAGTCAGTCTCAAGTGGCCACTTGATGAACTGCAGCTTTTTGCACTTCTGTATGGGCTTCATTGCTCAGACCTGGAGGTTTCTGTCTGGTCAGGAGACAGGCCTCTGCACCCCGGTCTCATGTGTAAACTCTGTGGAGCTTTCCTTTAAACAAATCTGCCTCTTTTGAAACGTTTAAACACTCCTATATTTTCCATACAGTGATATCACCGGTGCCACTGTAATAGTTTCCACCTCTCTTCCTTAAGATCACTCTCCACAGAAACAGTATGGGGGCTGCTGCTGCAGCATTTGTTTTTCTTCCTGGAATTATTTAGATTATTTTTGAGCCCAAAAGCAGCACTACCAATTACCTCAGTGGTAACCATATAGAAATCGTCATCGTCGGAAACAAAACATCCGCGCTATTTACCTCCCGTGCATCAATAGACATGTAATTACTCTACATAAAAATATATGATTATTCAAAATCCAAGGTTTATCTGGCTGAGATGCTCGGTAGAGTCGTCCCACCCCCCAACACACACACACACAGAGCGCCTTAATCAACATTCTGAGGGGGCAGAGGTCCACAGTTGGACCCATCATTATATCTGCATTAATTAGGAAAGCTTCTTTTTCTCACCGCATTGTCTGAGAAGAGATGGAAGAAAAGGAAGGGGGGCTGGCACGGAATTGGGGGTGGGAGTCCCAATTAGAGACATGTACCTGCCATGAAAGAGGTAGTTATGCCCCACTCTACTGGTATCTGGTCCCTTGTTTATCACCAAAACGCACAACTCTCCCGACTGCTTTGATAGCGAGCCAAATATCTGCCACAAATGTCGCTTTCTCTCCGTCTCCCTCTCATTCCATTTTTCACACTTTCTCATTTTCTTTTTATTAATCCCGTCTTAGGACCGCCTCTGCTCTGTCACTCTTTTCAGAAACCTGACAGTTAATTTCCTGTTGATTGCGAGTCTGCGGCACGCGTGAACACAAAAGACCCGTGGCGCACGACTCTTGGAGAAATAAATACCGCAGGTAAGCAGCCGCGTGCACAAGAAGACAGCAATATACATCAACAAAGGAGACGCACACATACTAACTCTGTGGGGAGCCGCAAACGCTCTCAAGGAATAGGACATCTCATTAACTTAGCATTATCTACCTACACAACCACTCCATCAAACTCTCATTAGGGGGAAGTGGGGGGTCCGGGTGAAGTCGGGTTGCTCTCGTGTCCCGTTTAATACGCTCCCTGCTGTCACGGGAGCTACCGGGAACCATTATTAGTGTGTCGTTGTCATCATTAGCCCAGAGCTCCCACCGTCGCCTCTTTGTCACCTCAGTGGCCCCCAGGATGGTGAGAGGGGAGGACGTTGAGCTGTAGGAACGCTCGTGCATTTACCGCAGTATATATATTTATATAAGAGTCTAGAAGCCAAAAAAATAAAGCTTCCCTGCCTATACGGTTGATCTGGAACCTCTCCGTTGGGAACAGATTGTGCTGGCGCAATGATCTGCAAGTAGCTTGGGCAATAGAGTTAACACCCAATGGCTTCGATTGGTTGTACGACTATTTGCGTGTTGAGGTGTTTCACATAAGTTGAAACCCCGAAATTAAATCTAAATGGTGTAACGCATCAGTCTTCAACGTTTTCAAATAGTTATTCAATTATTACATAGGTTCAAATATTCTTTTTTTAAATTCAAACATGTGCAACTGGGAAATTGTGGGGAAAAATTAAAAAGATATACATAAAAAATATCCAATCAACCAAAGATTTTGCGACCACCCCTGCAGTACCTCCACAGACCCCCTGTTGAAGATCTATGATGTAATGTGTTCATCTGCTTCCTGAAGAACCAATAACATCCGCTCCTTTTCTTTACGTTTGACTAGATTCCTTAAAACCGTCACAGTCGACCCTGACTTAGACAAAAGCCGAAGACGTCAAAGATCGACTCCAAAGCAGTCGGCTGGTAAGAAACTGGACTGGCTGTAATTACCACAGCTACTGTCAGGGAGGGGAGGGGAGCTAGCTCAGTTTGCCGTGCTCTAATGAGGCTCTATATGTAACATTGAGATCACAGCTGGCCAGTGAGGCGATGTCACCAACCTGACCTGTGCAATTAGCCCCCCCAGGATGGAGTGAAAGGGCCTAAAGGTGCAGGAGAGCGTCCCTATCAGACAAACGATTACACATCATTTCCTTAACAAACAGCCTCCGACTAAATATCTGCAGACTAAACAGCCTTTTCTGCAGAACGGGGAATCATCTCCTCCATTTTCAGCATTAAGAGATTCTTTGTTCTCCGCAAGTGTGACAACAACTCTGACAGCATGCTGTTGTGTGTAGTCTTAATAAGCCTTCCTATGTGTTGTAACGAGGAGTCAGTGGGTGGCTGGGTATCGCCAGGCATAACGAGGGGTGTGAGGATGCAGCGTGTTGGCGCAGTGGGTGGGTGGGTTGGTTGGTTGGTGGATGACGGGGGAGGAGGAGGATGGGGATCTAATTTGCGAACGCCTCGGCGTGCTGCGTTCCGAAGCGGAGATCGTCAAGACGGAAGACGTCTGGAAGACGGAAAAGCGTAAATAGAAACCGACAGAAAAACAGATTAGAATAAAAGGCCTAAACTTCCTAGCATAAAAAGCCGAACTGCAGTTCCCTAAACGGCCACTTGAGGCTAGTTCCAAAAGTGAGCCACAATAGAGACCCATGTTTGCAGCGTAGGTCAAAAAAAAGACCATTTTGATCTCTAGAGCTAAGTCAACTCATCTGGTTGATTTGGCAGTTTTTTGAACATGAGAACAGCCAGAGGCACCACGCTGAGCTTCAAAACCACTCTTCATCCATCTTTACACCCTTTTTTACAGACTTACTCGACCACGTGACGTCTGGCTACCTTAAAAGTTACCAGTTAACGCTTCTAGTCAATCCACAATCATACTGGAGGCCTGTGATAAGAGCATGAAACAGGCATGATGTGATTACACCTTTTAAGGTTTAGGTGCATATTACTTAATACGACTTAATAGGAGGTTCCCATGTGGCCTACATTTCTTTGGAGTTAATTAATGTTCCATCGATAAATTTTTTACATTAACATCCAAGTCTCCTTGAGTACTGCTGCTACTTTTATGCTGTGCGAAATCTGAAGTCAGAAGATATCCCGGTGTTTACCCTGATCTGCTGCCACGGTGATAGGATTTTCTTTTTTTTTTCTTTTAATTCTCCAGGTACACAGAAACTACACGGCAGCCTCTTATCCACAAGTACAGGCTGGTTTCTTTTTTCAGCGTCTCATAATGCTTGAAAACGGGTCTCACTTTTGAAACGCGACGGGATAGACGTCAAGTCGTGATGCTCGAAATTTAAGTTACCCTTAACGGGAATGGGAAGACATCTCGCGACTGGCATGATACGTTCTTTGGAGGAAGAAAAAGAAGGAGGAGGAGGAGGAGGAGGCGACAGATAGCTAAGAGTAAGTGAGAGGGTCGGCTAAATATCCTATTTGCCTTGGAGAATGAGCGAGAGTAAAGAAAAGCAAGCGCGAGGCTGAAATAAAGAATGACTAAGTAAGAAAGGGGGAATTAAATGAGCGAGGCAGGAAGCTGGCTGAACAGCCAATCTGCCTTTGAGAATAAATGAGGAATAAGAAACAGAGAAGAAGAAGTAGAAGTGAGAGAAAAGACGAGAGATGGATGGGTGAACCAAAGCTCCCGTGAAAGTACAGCTCGGCTGGGGAGGAATAAGGAGCTTAGGAATATATAGAAGGAATGGCGCGGCGTTCAGAGGCACGGGGAGAACAGTTAATCAGCCAAGCAGAAATGTTATCGCAGTAATTAGATTGCTCTGTATGTATTTGGAGAGGAGCGCGCGTATCTCGGCGGAGTTTGCAGCAAAGACGGGGGAGAGAGGGAGGCAGATACGGGCAGGGCGGAGGAGAAACAAACTGCAGACGGAGAGATTAACACTATAGAGGGGCTGTGATGTAACGCGGGGCCTTCTTCGCCTGCTCTGGCAACGCGGCGCCGCTTCGCCGTGAGACTGCTCGGAAAATATTCCGAGCCCGAAATAGACCGAGTAGCATCGCCGGCGGAAAATAGACAACGTGCCCTCTTTAAAATTGGTGCGGTTTCCTCCTGGAAGCGGGGGATCGGGCTACACGGCGGACCTGAAAGCCGGGTCACGCCAGGTGACGGGGAGCCGCCGCTGACTGGCGAGGGGCTCCGGCCAATCGCGGGCCTCCTCGGCGACGGCGCCGCCTTTGTTTGGCAGCGAGGACAGCCGGGAGGCATCGAGTTTTCCCCACAGGGCATAATTAAATCTATTTATCTGACTCCTTCCTCTCCGTATGCCCTGCACCCACACACACACACACACACACAACAGCAATATGGCTCAAATCAGCCTGAAATAATAAACAGATAAGTGAAAGCTCATAGTCTAATTTTAACTGTATGGGAGACACATTTGAAAACCTAGTATCACGTTTTGTCTTTTTTTTAAGGCTCTGTTGTCCCTTAATAAGTCTAGAGTAGAGATTTTTAAGACTGTCCTCTGCTGATGCTAATCGTGGCTGAAACAGCTTCATTTAGTAGATATTAATAATGCACAAGGGGAAGAGTGGAGGATATATCCGCTTTTTTTAAAAGTATATCAAGTCAACAGTGGAACACAGTGCAGCTTAGTGGCAAGAAACCAGCCAAGGAGCTCCTGTGTGAATACATAATAGTAAAAGGAGAGGAATCATTTTAATTTCCTCCTTAAATGAGTCTAATTTAACAGCCAGAGGAGAGAAGATTGAGACCGACAGGTATGAATGCGCTGCAAGTTGCTCTCGGGGGAGCGGGAAGCTGATATGGGGAGGCTCGTCTTAATCAACGCCTACGCCGGTCCCTCGAGTGCGGACACAAAAGAGAGGAGAGGAAGAGAGGGACGGGAAATGATGAGGGGGAAAAGGCAAGAGCTCAGAGAAAGGAAGAAACAAAGAAGAGGTGGGGGACATGGCAAGAGACAGAAGGGGTAGCGAAGGCAGAAAGGGGATGACCAAGTTCGAGGCAAATACAGAGAAACACAACTGCAGAGAAGAGCATTAACGCGAGGAAGCAAAGGAAAAGGAGAGAAGGAACAAACAGCGAGGGAGGTGTATGATATGCTTGAGTGCCGAGCCTTCCAGGGGCCGTCTGGTGAAAAATGGTCCCCCCTTTAATTGTTTGCATTCTGATATGTGGCATATTTTAGCAATTCCACATAAAGTCCGTCGCCACCGGCAATTTGTCTTGTCTTTCCTCTTCTCTCCCCACTTCTGTCAGGGGGAGCCATTAATATTTAACTAGACCCACCGAGCCGCGCCCCTCCTTCTCACACTCGTGTGTTGTCTCCCTATGTGTGGACAGTAAATACAGTTCTCCGTCGACCCTATATGTCCAGTGGTCATAGCGCTTGTAGTCGCTGTAAATAAGGTGCGGAGGATGAATATGGCAATACTCCAAAGCCTGGAAGTTGTTTGTCATCCATTTGTGTGAATTGGGCGTTTAGGTCACAGCATTGGTGCTTTGCGTGCTGTAGGTCTCACCTCAAAAACAGTTGTGACTCATCAGGGAAGTCTCCGGAGGGTGTCTCCTGTGGTGTCTGGCACCTAGCGGGACCCTTTGGGTGCAATAAGTTGAGGGCAGGCTTCCGAGTCAAAATGTTCTACCTACATTAAACAATGCTAAAGCACCTTGCGCAAGTGCATCGTCCTCATCCTGCTCCGCATGGAAAAGGTACGTTTTGGGAGTGTTTACTTGGTCCAGATCTCTCACCCAATATAAATTGAGAGGCAAAACGACTTAGCGTGCTAGAGATTTGCAGCAGCTTGAGAGTTTGACTTTGCACAAAGACATTTGAATGGTACCCAACCTATTGGCGCTACCTTTGCGATCTACCGGTTCACCCCTGCGGTAGATCCTCAAGAAGTTATGAGGTATATGAGGACTTTAGAGACCTGGCCAACACCTTTGGCAACATGTCATGTGTTTTTTAGATGTTCCTGAGCAGTTTTTGGGATCGGACAGGATGCATTGTCCTGCTAGGGAAGGCTACTTGTTGGTGTAAGTAACATCTCCATGAAGGAAATGACCAAAGGTTCCCCAACGAGGAGATCCAGGTAGGTCATCGCTAAGGGAAAAACAGAAAACCACCCCTCCTCAAATGTATTGGCTTAGCACCAAAAAATGCTGGCTTATTTACCACTGAAAACTATCTGTTAACTCGGTGATGCTTTTTTCTAAATTCTTAGCCTTTTCCCAGCTGGAGGCTGGCGAAAAGGCCAGGTCACCACGGCTCCAGATGAGAGCCATTGGCAGACTGGGAAAGGTTAGACTCCTGGCTCCTCCGGCCCTCCCCGCATCCTCAGACAAGAAACACTTAACCTTCTCCGTTTGGAAAGCACAGGTCAAGCTCTCTGTGTATCTGAGATACATGAGGGGGTCGAAGCAGAGAGAGACAGGGAGGGAGAGGATGTGTGCGGCGCCCTTGCATGTGTCTGTCATTAGCAGACATTAAATGACATAGGGAGACAATCCATCACACGTGGCATGAAGATGACCGAACGGGACATAACCGCCATTGGAGGTGTAATCGCTTCCTGGCGCCCTGCGCCCTGAGCATATGTGTAGGTACGCTCCAATGCTAATTGGTCGTGACTGTTTCCTGTGGCCACATGAATACCTTTAATTGGCCGGTGAGTGATGGGCAAGTTGGCTGCCGAGATGCCGCTGAGCCGTCTGGCCGATACAAATGCGTCTGCGCTTCAAACGGCGCGTCCCTCGGGGTCAATTCAGATGTCATAACTCGATAGGGACTGATGGATCGCGGAACTGATCGAAGCAAATGGGAGTCTCATCTCACCGTCTCATTTGATGATTAGAGCGCGGGCAATAACTCACCGTACAGAACGCGGGTATCGTGTTGCTCAGCTGGATGACGTTAGAAATCAAAATGGAGCGTTCCTAATGAGATCTCTACTATCTGGTAGAATAAAATAACAATGATCGCTAACGTTACACATTGATCAATTCTTTGAAGGTTGCCCCTTACATAAAGTAGGGTCGATTATAGAGGAAATCGAGATAAAAACTGAATAATTTGTCTGACTAAAGAGAGAAAATAGAGAGCTGATTCGTCGCAGCCGCAAAATTCCATTCCAAATTGGGAAGGAGGAGGTAAACAGGTTGTTCAGAAGTCTATGAATAAAGTAATTAATTCTTCAACTGCTCCGGTGGAGCTACTTCACAGTCCCTGCCTCACCCCTCCCCTCCTCGCTGGAGCTCTAAATAAGAGAGAGTAGCAGTTGTGAGCCGAGCGGTCAGGTTGGATGCAGGTGTAGTCGGGGTATGAAAGACGGGGAACATAAAAGCCTTTCGTGTGAGAGGAGAAGGGGGGGGGATTTCAAGGGGAAGGAGTGATCGTCGTAGAGAGCCACAGAAAGAGAGGGGTGGGGAAGGGACGGCGGAGGCTTGTTGCGACTGCCCCTTTATCAGCTGATATATATGCATGAGGATTTCCTCATCATCTCCGCTGTCAATTCCCCGTCCCTCTGATATTTGACTGACAGCTCGCATCAACACCAATAAACCCGCACATCGTTTTCAGGGGGGGGGGGACGCCGCCCATCGCCGCCGAACGGAGGGCGGAAAACGGAGGGAGAAAAAGTTAATTTGTTTTTTTCCGGCGCCTGCCGACGGTGATAGCGCCTGTGTCTGTTTGCGAAGTTGTAAATTAGAAATGTGCCTCAGTAGCGAGCACGGGAAGCCTCATTTTCAAGCAAAAAAAAAAATACTTGGCAGCTTTTTTTATTTAGGGCGTCAGAGAGCAAATTTTGCACCAATCTGAATTATGAAAAGAAAAAGGAAATAGCTGCCGTGTTGAGACCACCTTTTCTTCCACGAGGGGTGATTCGCTACACGTTTCAACGCCACGGCGTGTACTTACGGGGGCCGCATTAGGAAGTGTAATGGCACACAACTTTTGAGGAGCTTCAACTAACAGGAACCGGCTTTGATAAAATGAACACACACGAAGGAAACGATAAGGCAGACAGATCCAGAAAGGAATGCACGGCGTGTTATTTAATATACACCAGGTAAAAGCAGATAAGAAAGGTCATATAAACCCTCTGCGAGATTTGCATGGCTGCGCCTTCCATTTTAATCACTCCTGCGCGTATACAGCGGGGAGGACATACTCTGATTAGTAAGCCGCGGCCGTGTGTTCCATACATGGCGAGCGTTGCAAACAAAGTGATCCGTGGCTCGGCATGCATTATTTACGGGGAGATAAAGAGATGAATAGGAGTAATAGGCGAGCGATAATGCGCCTCCACGAGAGATCGCGAAAATACGCGGCCTTATGCATATTTAACAAAGAGAGCGCTAACATTAATACTCTCCTGAAGACTCCTCTCCAGATCAGAGCAGCTAACAGCCCTTAAATGCCAGATGAGATGCTGGATCAAAGAAATCCACCTGCCGAGCGTTAACCGACGACGGGATTAGGTAACGCACCTTCAGTGTACCTACCCCCCCCTCAACGTCACAGCTTAGAGTCGGTGCTAAGACGCCCACACAAACATGTCACAGGGATTTTGGTGCTCCTACACCTGACAACCAGGGCCAGTCCAAACAGTTCTTGACACTCACGCATTAACTACGAAAACGTGATTAGGACTACAGCAAAAACAGATCCACCTTTTTCGACGAGATATTCTCTTCAGGATAAGCAGAACTGAAACTTTATGGTTAAGTGGCAAAGGAATAAAATCCAAGGTATAAGCAGGTGCTTGCATGCCTTGTCTTTTTTTTAGAACAGGCAGGGGGTCTCCGGGACCTCGCGGGGCTCCTACCGGCACACTTTAATCGTAGAAAACGGTGAACTTGTGCGAATTCGCGCAAGACTCGAAAGCTCATTTTGTCCGATGTCGTTCGGTTAAAATCAATAGTTCACCCGAGGCCCGGGGAGAATCTGGAAAGAAAGAGAACGTAAAGAGGGAAGGAAACAGAGACATTGCGGGGCGGGAGAGAGTGGGCTCGTCGCGAAGCTGGAATTGGAAGGGCTCAAGGGAAGAGGAATGAGGAGGTGGAGTGCACAATAACAGCGGTAATCCATCTGAAATCGTGCAGCGGCGGGCCCTTCTCGTTTGACACCGAGACTTTGGTTCTGCGGAGCACAGCCCACCAGTGACTACCTTTCAACCCCGCGCATCCTGCCGCTCCGCGATAGGATAAGAGCGGAACGGATGGCGCTAATTGGCTTGCTTCCCTGTCGGATTTCTCTCGGCGCCGCGAAAAAAACAGAGAAGTCGGGGGAAGAGGACGTGCGATGCTGCGCGCGGATTTGTAAACAGCAGATCAGAACGCGAGCTTTCGCGTCCTGTAAAATTGGTCAGAGGTAGCGGCGGCTCTAGACTGATCCCGAGTGACTGACGGGACAGACGGGAGCTGGTGGGGGCAGTTGAGCAATGACGCATCCGGTGGTTGTTGACACGCACTCGCGCCGAAGATTTCACATGCATCTGCGAGTGGTTGAAAATGGAAAATACACACGGCTTCAACATCTGACTGTCACTTATGTAGGAGTGACATAATCAGAGGATGTTAGTCACAAGCTATAACCGTCAAAGCCTGACCTCCTGATTACGTCATGTTGGATCAAACCATGACGCGTTTATGAGCTGCACACTAGAATTAATTCCACGATCAAGGGTGAGAATCTTATAAATATATCACTTTGAGGTATAAAGCAGAGGGAACTCTAGCCTTTCCTTTTAAAGTAAAATAATATTTTTGGCAAAGGTTTACGGTGCAATTTAAATGTCCTTGTTTGATGGCGACATCTGAAACCCCTGACCAGGTTCATCTCTTTGTTCTACAAGAGTACGCGGATGTGGCAGCGATGTTGAGAGAAAACAGAAGAGCAGCGTGACTCCCAGTGTTAGTCTTTCTGCGGCCTGTCAGTAGCACGGCCCCCGAGGCTACGTTCCAGGCGAAGACTTCACTGCTGTCTGCTGAATACAGACAAGACAAGCAGCAGTCAGCCGCTGCCGAGGAAGGTCTGAAGGGCACTGCCATTTGTCTTGGCTTATTTAGCAATCAGGGAGACGAGATGCGAATGGGGCTTTGAGAGCCCGGTGATGAAAAAGAAGGGGAGTCACATCTGAGGCCGTCTCACTGCAGAGCGGCAGGGACGCGCACAGAGTGAGGAGAACGGGACGCGCCGGAATTAGCATCTTCAATCTTCGAATGCGGCACCTTTTTGGCTAATGACTAGCACTGCGTGGAATCAGATGGGAGGCTTATTTTCCACACACCATAATTCATCAAAAAATTGGCATAACCCCAAATACGTTTTGATAATATGTATCCCATTTCACAGTAGGTTTGTAGCCTTGAATCTGATCATCACAAGATCTTGATATGCAGGCAGAGTGTGCACACGAAATGCTTGATTCTTTATGCTCTTGCCCACAATACGTATTAAACTATTAACTAATTTTATAAAATAATATCACAAAATGAACAACTGTGTTTTACTTAATGAAACATGATAATGACACTGAATAACTGGTCACTCTACATCCATGTTACCTCTGAATTAGGAAGAGAAACATCAATTAAATGTAACAAATGGAGCCAATTAGAAGTGTAATGTAACAAAGTAATAACTTAATACAGTGTGATATCAACATAAACTAAGTTGTCATAGTTTAAGGAATCCTAACTTAGCGTATCCTATCTTAACGTATCCGAACTTTACGTAACGTATTCTAACTTAATGTATCCGAACTTAACATATCCTATCTTAAAGTATCACAACTTAACGTAACATATCCTAAGGTAACATATCCAGACTTAACGTAACGTATCCAAACGTAACGTATCCTAACGTATTCTAACGTATCCTAACTTAACGTATCCGAAGTTAACGTAACATATCCAAACATAACATATCCTAACTTAAATAATCTGAACTGAACGTAACGTATCCAAACTTAACTTATCTTAACTTATCCTAACTTAGCATATGCCATCTGATCATATCCAACTTAATTTAACTTATCCTATCTTAACTTAGATTAACATATCCTAACTTAGTGTATCTTATCTTAACGTATTCAAACTTAATATAACATATCCTAACGTAATGTATCCTAACTTAACTTATCCTAATGTAAAATATCTTAACTTAATGTATCGTTAGCCTAATAGCATAATATAGTCATTAGTATAATAAAGTCATTAGTATACAGCATACGTTATTAGTATATATAGTATTTTTATTGTACAAAAAATGACTTAGGCAATTATGTTAATAGGCTAACGACATCCTAATTGTAACGGTATGAAATGATGCTAATCATGTAACATGAAGTGAACAAAAAGTGTGTGTTTTCCAGAGGTCACCTAACATCCAGCTGTTTGCAACCTAATGCGGCCAAAAACAACTTACACTTCAAACACTGGCACGGCTAAACTAAACATTACAGCCACTGAAAGAACATGGGTGACTTCCAACATTTGTTGTGCTAGCCGTTTGTTGTGCACACTTTCATTGCAGGGCTAAATTGAAGTCATATGTTTATAATTTGCCCTTTTCCTAATGCTGCCATTGGAGAAAAATAACATTTGAGAGCTGCAATCAGATTGAACAGCGCAATACTCCCGCTAATTAAGTCATATTTCAAGTCCAATAACAATCACGCTGGCCAGATAAAGGCCAGGGAGAGAGGAGTGTGTAATGCAACAATCTGGTAGCTTTTATAATACTCATTCTATTGTGGAGTTGGAGAAGGAGTCTGTGTTTGTGTGTGATTGAGTGCAGTTGTTGCAGACAGACGTATAGTCGAAAGACTTGAAATGCGAAGTAGGTGCATGTCTGTGTGTGTAAATACATTGCAGATGCGTGCCTGCATTCATATTGAATAATAGGGAACTGTGTTAGAGAAGCTTTCTCACTGGTACCTACAATGATGAGATATATTCATTGTGTCTGAACAGAAATATTGGATAATTAAAGTCCGTAGCACAGCTATTCACCTCCTACAACGCCTCACATTTTACCTTAAAAGGCAGTGGCACAGTGAGGCGTTGGATGTGTGCCAGCGTGAGGCAGTCAATCAGTGTCAGTGACCCTGGTTTTGCGGCGTGTCCTGCATCTATTCCACTAGTCAGACTCTGATGCCGAAAAGTGCCTTTATGAGAGAAACCGCCAAGTACGAAAGGCTTGTCAACATCACCTAATGTGGACATTCAAATGCACAGATATTTTCAAACTGACGTGGTGGCTAATCTGTACACTGGCTCATCAGCAGCATCTAGATGAGGTCAGCTCTGTGTGTTGGCTTCCTAGCTTCGGAGGCTTAGAGGTTGCCCTAGCTTTTCTAGTTTTGCTTTCTAAATGACGAATACACACCACTACAACCGTAAAGACTTTGCAGAACATATGTACCAGTTGGCCATTGACAATAGTCTTTGAGGTGTGTTCGAGTGCAACTTTTCAGTTCAGATAGAGGCGTCAGCTGTCAACGCCATAGTTGGCGTTTGCTTCCGGTAGCTCTTTGGGTGTCTTGGTCTAGTTAAAGTGTGTTGAAAACACAAAACCGATTCACAATCAGTGTGGGAGATCAAGAAGAGCATAAAAAGAGTAATCATGCAGCGCAGATGTAGTGATTTCCTTCCGTTGAAGTGTCAGCCTCAACATGTTCTGATTTTTTTTTTCCAGAAACTATTTCACAAAACAAAGACAAGTGTTGAGTAAAGCCAGCCTGAGGTGAACTGCATTTCAGCTTCACACTTAACCGACATTTGTAGCTCTGCATCTCCGTGTGCACGTCCTTCATGTTGCCCTTCCCATCCCGGCCCTGCTCTCCACTACCAGCCTCACCGTGCGAACATCTCTTCCATTACTGCCCTTGACACTGTGGCCGATTGGATTCTTATCTACCATCTGTAGGCCAACGCTCAGCCTGCGCTATCTCTCGTCACAGCCTAATTGAATCTCAAGTGTTGGAAGTGTGGTGATACACTGACCACACCGTGTCACTGCCAATAGATAAGGATTGCTGCTGGAGGATTGGGCTACCACCAATCACGATGGGGACACTTTGATAAAGGGCTGACAAGCGCTTTAGGTTGGTACTGGGTCCGTGGGACTTTACTTAGATTGAGAAATAATGGATACCCTCCATTACCGGGAAGGTTGTGTTCATATCCAATAATCCAATATCCCATAATCCTGTTGTGCTCAGTGGGGTAATTTGTTCAAACTTAACCAGGGGAGAGTACGCCGGGGTGCTGCTCTTTTCTATCGATTTCTACATAAAGCTGAAAATCTACTGTTCGCTTCTGATATTATTCCTTCCTCCACAGCTCAGCCTGAACTTTTACAGCCAGAAGAAAACAAAGTACGACTTCTTCCCTTGAGCCTGAGCGCTAAAGTAATCAGTTTTGTTGATGTTCGAAACACATCTAGAGATCATTTAAGATCATTCTTCAATTTAGAAAATGAATGTACCAACATGCCGCTCTCTGGAATGGCTTTGTCTCAAACTTGCAAGTGGAACTTAGTATAAAAATACTCATAGGTGATGATTGTTAATATATAGTAGGTAGTTAGGATAGAAGATCTCCTACCTTAAGAGGCCAAATCCCTTCTTTTTGGTCTTCTTCTCCAGCTCCTCCCCAGAATCATCTCCTTTCTTCTCCTTCTTCCCTTTGCTCTTCTTCTCCTTCTTCTTCCCTTTCTTCTTCTTCTTCTTTCCATCCTCTGCGTCCAGGTCCTGGCGAGAGGAGCTGCTGGCGGGCGTCTCGTGACCGGAGCTGTGGTCCGACATGTCGTCGTCTGGCGAGGGCAAACGGACCGTTGATATGAATGGACGAATTTCAATTTCGCACGCATGGTAAGTATTGCGTGTTTCACTTCTGAGACATCTGCTCAGCACTGAGTGTGTGTGCACCTGGACGGGTCGTACCGGCAGCCTCGTACCTAATTTAATAAATTTGCATCCTGTGCCAAATTTCTCACGTTTTTCATTTTCGACATTATCTCGCGTGCACGTGCGGCCGTGATGGCGCGCATCAAAAAATACGCTGCTCTAAGATATAAAGTTGTTCCCTCTAAATTGCTGAGTGGATAAAATCATGTAGCATTTCATTAAGGTACTTAGACTAAGCGCTGTCCCTTGGCAGGCCTCGGGCTCTTCTTGAGTGCCAGTGTGTTATAAAGCCTAAGGGATGTGCATTGGCAGCGTGGCCTCTAATTTAAAATGGATGCAATGTCTAGGAATTAATCCTGTATTATAGCAACAGCGACAGTCGTGCATTAAAAAATGGACGGCGGATGTGAGCGTTTGAGTTCTTCCTACCGTCTTCAGAAGGACCCTCGTAGGATTTGTCGATGGCGTTCCGGAAACTCTGGTTGCACCCCCGGCCCCGGACCATGTGCGGCCGCGGGCGGTGAAAGGGCACCGGGGCCTGGATCTGACTCTGCTTGGCCTCCGACATCGCCGTCTGGAGACTCTCCAGGGAGCTGGACTTCCAGAGGCCCAGGGTCGGACCGAACGCTCCTCCAGCTGAAGGCTCTGAGAGATAAAAGAAACAAACAAGAGAGGGTGGTTTGAGGTCGTAAGTGCTAAACTTTTTTTTTTTTTTTTTTTGCCTCAAATATCTGGTGTGTTCATCTATTTCACGGAGCAGATTCCAGTTTCCCCTCCAGCAGGATGTTTCGGAAACTGTTTACATAAAATTTGCATTAATCACAACCACCTACAGTATCGGCTGGAGCTGTGGCCCCAGATTTACCTGCAGCTACTCTGAATATATTTGCAAATTTTGCATGTTTACAGCACTTATGGATACACAAGACCACCTCTAGTCCATTGAAGAGGATCTTACTACAGCCATAACCTAGCCAACCTCAATTATGAGTGATGATCCAGGGTCTGATCTTGAAGGGTTTGTACACGAAGCAGCACGCGACTTGTGTCCAAAAAAACAGAGGTTTCCACCTTGAATCTGCTCACTTCAAAGTTTCAGATAACTTAAAAAGACAGACGGCCTGGAAGTTAATTGTTTAAGAGCACCCGAGGGACCCCAAAACGCACGAATGCAAATCTAATTGTCTTGTTTTTCCACAATCCCAGCATTCAAACAGGAGCGGAGAGAAGAAGCGGGGAAGAGAAGCCCGGCTAATTGATCGAGGAGGAAGCTTTACTCCAAATTAGATACACGGCCGCTGATAAAATAAACCAGAATCATTTTGAGATCATAAGCTTTTAGCGAAATTCTGCCCACCGCTTACGAAACATTACATTTATAGAGATCTCCCGGGGTAATATTTCCGGATTTAAAGAGCATTCAACTTTCTAAAATCTTAATGCTGCCCGCAATTCAATTTAGGTTTCTATAAGGATTGGAGGATGGAGTTTAAAAGGATGCATTAAGAATTAGCCCCTACTTTATCCATCCGTGCGTCGCGTCGTCCGCTGTGCCAAAGTGTAGCAGGTGTAATTAGTGTCGGACATGCTCAGAACACGGTCAGTCCTTGAAAACAGTGTTTCTTTGACATTTATGGTCTGAACATAATGTAGTAATTAGAAATGAGATGTTACTGCTTTTCTCATCTTGCTCAGCTCATGTACTTAGGATACCTACGACAGAAGACTAATATGTGTCATTTTTTTTCAGTAATAATCATTTTTACTACTCTTTCTGGTCCTTAGAGTACCTTTATAAGGATTTATTTGGTCTTTACTTGTAGAAAAGAAGCTGAATATGATGTAATTTATTTAACTTGTGATAGATTATGTCTCGCAGCCCACAAAAAATAAAGGTAATGTCACCAAACACTGGAAATAAAAGTTCTGAAACTATTTCCATTGAAGGATTAAAGGATTAACGATGCAAGAAAACATTCTAAGTGTGTGGATAAACCCCATGAACCAGAATTACTGACTTTATTGGGTGTTACAAATACCGTATTTAATGTGCCAATCTCAAAGATCTCCGTTTTGTGCACTTTGCCGCCATCTGTGGTGATAAGCAGTAATTGCAGCTGTGTTTTTTGGAACTCCTTCATCGTCAATTGCATGGACCGTATTTTGCTAAACTGAGTGAACAGTTCCCAATTTAACCGTTTATATGGATACTAAATAATATGATCTGATAAAATATATGTGCGCTTACTTGTCACAAAACAAAAACATTAGTGTTTCGACATGCAGGAGTTCATTCTGCACGTCATGAACCACTGAAACTGTCGGTAATTGGAAGAAGATGGATGCACATATCATACTGCTGTATAGACAAGAATGCAGAAATGCGTCATGTCCCCCCGACGACATCACTCAATTTGATTGAAAATTCCTTCCAATCAGGATATTCAGATTAAGATGGACAGATTAGGTGCTTTTTATTCTGATTGGACTTCTAGTTTCGATGTCAGCCCAGCAAAACGTGTCGTCAGTGAGTTGACAGTTGACGTCTGGTTTCCATTACAGTCATATCGCAGTCACTGTAATCAGTCAGTGTGTGTTTAGTAAGAGTGAGTAAAGAGTAGAGTAAATGTTACTGTAGCTGTCTTAAATAACACAATGGACTAGAGCAGGAGTCTTCAATGTTTTTCAGGCCAAAGACTCCTAAAGCGATGGAGAGATTAAGTAGGGAGAAATACATTTTTACATGATAATACATGATTATTATCATTTTGCATTCAATATTAAGCTATTCAGATAATACACAGGTTCAAATATTCATGTGCAACAGTAGGGGGGCCGTGCAAGTGCCGTAAACGCACCATGCATACGTGGTAATATGTATTATAAATTAAAATTTGTAGGGGAAAATTGCGAGAGAAGATTAAAAAAATATGTATAAAAAATGTCCAATCAACCAAAGCTTTTGCGACCTCCCTCTCAACAGGCCCCCTAGGGTTCACGGATCCCCTGTTGAAGACCTGTGATCCACCAGCTCATCAAAGAGCAAATCCGTTGCCTTAGCTCCACCCAGTCCCTGTGGCAGACAGATAATTGGGTGCTGAGTGATGAGTCACTAGCAGCTTGTGTTAATGTCTCCAGAGACGCCCAGTTAGTTAGACTTTAAAAGCAAAGACTTTCATTAAATTTCAGCAGCGGGTCATTGGCACCATTGTGTTACCTCATTTGGCCACAGACAGCGACTTATCAAACATTTATTCAAATGAAAATCTTTGACGCTGGCACTTTAAAGGTATAAATCGTAGACTGATGCCTAAAATTTGTATCTATGTTTATAGGGACCATATTAAAAAATAAAAAAAATTGAAAGCTTAGACGTAGGTTGAGTAATCTCTATCAGCTCACACTCACACAATTTACCGGAACCCTTTTGGATAGAAGCTGAAAAATGTTAATACCCAGAAATATGAAGATGAAATGTGGAAAGAGAGAAAGGTGAAGGGAAAAAGAGGAGAGGTTTGAAAGAAATTGGATGGGGGGGGAGAGTGGGAGTCTTATAGGTGAAACTTAAAGGAGGGGAAAGGAAGACGCGATGAGTGAGGTGGAGGGGTGCAGGGACAGGTGAGGAGCAGTACTAAGAGAACTGACAGGCTCATGCATAAGCAACAGAGAGGAGGAATAAATGAACTGCTATCATACTGTACTCAGGGACGGCCTCCAATCGGAGGGGGGAAGAAATGGGAGACGGAGGAAAGGGAGCGCTGTGAAGGCCACAGCTGATTCAGCAGGAGATTGGAGCGGAGGGGGAGAGCGGAGGGCGGAGAGGGTATCAGGAAAAGACGGGAGGAAATACCGAAGAGGCTGAGGAGAGTAAATGTCATGCAGAATAAGCGGCTGTTAGAGGAGGAAACTGAAGGACGAGTGACCCATCCTAGTTACATGACAATGAAGAGTGACAAGTACTCTTCAAAGACAGGTTTCTCGTCCTGGAAGTTCTCTGTCGGGACGACTTTCTCGCATCATCGCACTCACTGCTTAAGACAGTTTTTTTTTTTTAAGTCATTTTAGAAGCTTCAAAGCTCAAAAGTAGAGCGGGGAAAAAAGGGGGAAGTGAAACTGAAGCGGGCGATAGAGTCGGAGGAGGAGGGAAAAGTAAGCGAAGCGTTGCTGCCTTTTAAGTCCTAAATTGACTTTTTGAGAGGAAGTGGGATTTATGGGGAATAAGGGGTTATAAATAGAGAGGGGGGTTGAGGAGGAGGAGGAGGAATAAAACGCTCAATTTGAGAGGCAGGATTTGTGTCACAAATGTAATTACGGCTGTCCAGCTCGCAGCCTGATAGAATTAAGCTCCTTGCCAGTGCACTGCTGCACTGTACAGAGAAACTGTGTGTGCGTGTGTGTGTCTGAGCGCGTGGGCACGTGTGGATTTAGCACAAAAAAAGAAGAGAATTTTATTAAAGGAAATGATCCTGGCTGTATGAGATAGTGGTGCGTGCCCTTGACCGCCCCAGATGAAATAGCACGAGAGAAACATGAGCGCAGTTCACTTTTGCTCAAATGTGTTTGTATGTGCGGCGCGCTCATTCCATGCATGTCAGGCGGTTGAGGCTGGAGGTAAATGAATAATGAGGGTTTAATAGGATGGATGAGCGGGTGGGGGGGGGGAGAGGTGGCTATCATCGCCAGCTCGATCCAATGGAGGGTGAAATCAGCGTTTATCACATATCGCTGCCCGCTGTGCCAGCAGATGCTCTCGCGGATCCGTTCGCATCACGTCCGCCTGATTGCCACTGATTCAAGCTGGTGCACATATTTGACAAACAGCCTAACAGCCAAAAAGGACACGATGATGGGCAATGCCCTTCACAGCTGTAACGCTCGCGCAGCCAAGATCAAATCGGAGCGGCGGCGTTTTTCGCTTTCCGATAAGCTGCAGCGCAGGATGACGACTTAACCATTTTGGCATTTGGACACACTGGAGCTGTCAATCTTAGGAAAACAGAAGAAGTTTTCAAAACTCATCAACTCCGGTTTTGTTTGTCTTCTTGGAAACTCCCCGTGTGGGCAGTGGGGATCTGATGTGTCATGAGGGGGCCCAGGCAAGGAGGAAAAGTAGTAGGGTAGATAGAAATGTGGTCCTAGGGATGTCCTTCTCAAAACTCCTAACATCACCTGATGTTTACCCCATGTGGGCAGTTGCGATCCGATGTGTCATAGGGTAAAAGTAGTAGGGTAGATAGAAAGGTGGTCCGAGGGATGGGGTTGTAGAGTATTGCCAGTGCAATGTAGGACAATATATCATTTATGGGGGGTTTACGGTTGACTTCACAAAACATGTCAAAAAAGAGCCCATCTAGGGACACTTCTCTTATTTTTCCTTCCACAGGTCCCCAAAATATCGGTTGGTTTACAAGTCATGCCAGAGCACATCTGCATGTGCGGAAAACCAGTGGATTAAACCATTTTCATCCCATTGAATGGATTTTTCTATCGGAGGGTCGACACCACCCCTCCCAATCCGAGCAATACAATCTTCCACCAAAGATTTTTTCTGACCAAGGTGGTTACATAAGTTGATAGGTTTGTCATTTTGATTATTAGTGGTCCATTTAAGCACAGCGACCATTACCAAATCTAACATGTACAACATCGTTTGCAAAAATGCGGTCAGATGATGGCAGACAGAAAGGCGATCCTAGGGATGGGGTTGTAGAGAATTACCGATGTAATGTAGGACCTATATCATTCATGGGGTTTACGGTTATCTTTGCAAAATACACCAAAAAGGTACCTATCTTTTAGGTCCCGAAAATATTGGCTGGTTTGCAAGTAATGATAAAACACATCTGCATGTGGGGAAAACCACTGGATTAGACCATTTTCCTCCTATTAAATGGTTTTCCGGTCAAAGGGTCAACACCACTCCTCTCAGTCCAAGCAATCTAATCTTCCACAAAAGAATTCTTCCACATGAAATCAGATGAATTCCAGCTTTGTTTGTCTTTTGAAACAACTGTTTGAACAAATCATGTCTTTCTTTTTTCACATTTCTGTCCTTCTCGGAAACTCCTAACATCACCTGATGTTTACCCCATGTGGGCAGTCGCAATCCGATGTGTCAAGGGGTAAAAGTAGTAGGGTGGATAGAAAGGTGGTCCTAGGGATGAGGTTGTAGAGCATTGCCAATGCAATGTAGGACCTATACCATTCTGGGGGGTTTAGGGTGTTCTTTGCAAAACATGGGAAAAAGGTACCCATGTAGGGACACTTCATTTTTACTGGATTAAACCATTTTTCTCCCATTGCATGGATTTCCTATCCAAGGGCTGACACCACTCCTCTGAATCCAAGATTTCTGCCAATCAGGCCAGTCTGTTCTGACCGAGGTGGTTACATAGGTTATATGTATGTTGATTGGGTTGTTACTAGTGGTCCATTTAAGCACAGCATCGTCGGCAACAAGGCTGTCCGATGACAGCAGAGCCACTTAAATTCTAAGACAGGCCTGAAACTCATGAGGAGGAAAGATGAAGAGATGTTCACGCAACTAAGCAAAAAAAAATAGCCATTATTGGTTGTTTCTAGAAGATGTCTTCCCCATCATGCCACACCGCTAGGCAATTTCTGAGCACTTGAGTTGTAATGAGCATTTTTCAGCAGGTGTGGTCTTAATGGCATAAAGTCGCGTTTCTAGTGTCTGATGTGTGAACGCAGCACCAAGCGTTGAGAGAAAAAAAAGAAGAAGAAGAAGAAGAAATCTCAGAACCATTATCCAGGATGTTCTAGTCCTGGGTGGCCGGGGCTTGGTACATAGAGCGGGTTGTCAGTCCAGTGCAACAAGTGGGCCATTGTGACTGTAATGCTCTACTTTAACACAGAACAATTGAGCAGTGTTTCTCGGTGTTAAAGAGTCATTTGAAGTGGTAATAATGTTGACTATAAAACAGTACTTACTCAACTTGTTGACACTAAAAGCAAGAAAAAGCTCAAAACTAAGAGAGTGCCAATTACCACCGCAAACCGTCACCTGTATTCCACACTAAACACATAAGTAGCTGCTCAAACCTCACCATCGTGACTACTTAAATATCCAGTCCGGATATCTAGTGTGTGGCCGGATTTCAGATTTAAAAAGTATGACGATGGAGAATAGCTGGACAAGAGCAAAGCCCAATAAATGACAACAAGAGGTCAAATATTGAGGAAATACCCCAAATCTTTCAAAGAAATTAGAAGCAACACCAACCCCTGATCCTGTCTTAGGGATATACAGGGAAACAGCAAATGACTAATCTTGATTTATCCATATTTAAGCATGCATATTTCTTCTAGTACCCACATACACACCTCCAAACATCCCTGAAACACTTCTGACCCTCCCCTCCAACACTGTCTCAGCGGGATCTTAACACTTACCTATCAACTGGACTACAATGTGCTCCACAGCAAGCAGATTTGTACCAGACTGGCAGAAAGGTTGCCACGGTTACAAGAAAGTGCCCCCTCCATCAAAACTGCTGGAGGTGGCAACGGAGGTGAGGCCTGTGTGTGTGTGTGTGTGTGTGGAGATGGGCCATGGCGGGTTGCCAAGGAGACACATTAGCCGGCACTTTAAAAAAAAACGGGGCTGGGGTACGCTGCTCCTGACCACAGCTCTTTAAATTGGGTGAAGGAACCACGCTTAGAAAAAAAAATAAAAAAATACTCAGATCCACACACGCTTTTCAATCTAGCATCCAATCTCAGGATCGGCCAATAAAACCAGAAGCCTGTGTCCTGCAGGGCAGTTAAACAGACCCTGACCTGCACTTCACTATAAAAACACATCCAGATACACATGCATGATCTCAGTGTCAGTAAATGTTATTGAATTCAATCCAGCTGAAACATTAAATACAGTGTTACGAGGGAGAGAAATGTTCCCTCCTGTGTTAACACTGCTTCAGTAAAGGATGTGTAATTCATTAGGTGACTTAAAAGATCACAAATGACTATGGATTTTAGGCCAGCCCATCTCCATAAAAGTTTACAGATGGGTTTAAGATCTTTAAAGTGCACAAAGAAATGGACAGAAGATGGGAAAGGTCTCCAGTAATCGTCATTGTTTCAGCTTGGATTAGATGTACTGAATATGAGAGTTTAAAAAGCTTTATTCTAGACGACCTGCTTCGACATGTGAGAGGTCAGAGGTCCAAACTTTCCCACTTTGGTTCTCAAGCTGGGTAAAAGATACTCTCAGCAAGACCAGATATTACATTTGCTGTGAGCCAGCCGTCATCCGACTTCAAACCAAATCACTCCATACGACTGTATAGCCAGTAAACGCAAATCCAATTCACGTTAAAGCCAATCAAAGCTCTCCTCTAATGAATTTCCTGCTCAGTCTCCGAGCATCCCTCCGTCACTATCTGAAGGCACTCAGCTATATCAGAGGCGGAGGATGAAGCAGGATGGAGGCGTCGCTGTGGCGGTAATTGTGTTTAGCTGTTCAGATGTACGAGGGACCGGGGACATATGGGCTGTTTGTATTTAGCCTCCACCTAGATGAATGGCTTTAATAACTGGAGGGGACTTAAAAGGCCATTTCATAATTACTGCCTACCTCTGCTGGATTACAGCGACACGGCGGGGGTGGCGGGGTATGGATGAGGGTTGGAGAGAGCTGCACCGAGTGGGACATGCGCCATTTATAAACACGGAGTCGGATAAAAAGGCTTGCGCAACGAGGGAGAAGAGTACAGTGCATAAATTCAGACACACACACAATCCTGCGTATACTGTACTTGTGAAGGCTTTTACTGACTTTAAAGGCGAATGCAGGAATCTGACATAAAGATGCTATAGTTAGATTTTCCTCGTCTGAGCATTTTGTGAATGTTCCTCGTACTGTTGGTTTATCTTGAGGTATCCTAAACTACAAGTCTTAATGGATGAAAATCCGAAAATGACAACCTACCTGAAGCAAATGAACCAGCCCTAATAGGATAATTAGACCTGATTTAAAATGCAGTCAACCCTGACAGAGGTAATATGAGCTAAAACGTACTATTATTAGTACTTAGAAGAATTCGAAATCCAAGTTTGATGGACCCAGCTACTCATAAAACAATACAGAAACAGCGACCTTACAACAACACGCTACACTTATACTCATAGAACCCAGTGTTACTTTATGTAACCATGCTCAATGCATAGTTAGATGGTGGCAGTAGGATAGGATGTGGAGGATGTGCACTAAAAAGCTGAGTTATATGCCACCAATAAACCTAAAAGTCTGCTCAACCAGTCTCTAAGACGACTCCAGTGACACATAACAACTCACAAAGAAGAGTGTGCACTACATGCTTGTGGCATGTTAATGAAGCGGGGTCTGGGAACCAGAAGAGTGACCCAGGACCCAACCGGTACAGTGAGCTGTCGTACTTCGGCTCTGAATGTTCCTCATACTGTTGGTTAATCTAAAAAAGTATCCTAAACTACACGTCTCAATGGATAAAAATCTGAAAATGAAAACCTACCTGTAGCAAATGAACCAGCCCTAATGGGATAATTAGACCTGATTTAAAATGCAGTCAACCCCGACAGAGGTAATATGAGCTAAAATGTATCATTATTAGTACTTAGAGGACTTAGAAGTCCAAGTTTGATGCATTCCTACTCACAAAACAATACATAAATAGCGATTTTACAACAACATGCTACTCATAGAACCCAGTGTTACTTTGTGTAACCATGCTCAATGCATATTTAGATCCAGAAGAGCCTCCAACAGTCTACACCTGATTAGAAGACATTACAGTGCAGCTTAACCAGTGTCTAAGACGACTCCAGTGACAGATACTGACCAGCAAGAAGAGCATGTACAACATGCTTGTGGCATGTTAATAAAGCGGTGTCTGGGAACATCTGGGACCAGATACGAGTTCCCCGAAAATCCCTAGTGGGCAGAGAATACGCACTGAGTCCCAGCTCTGTTTGAGGGGTTAACCAGAAAAGCAGTTAGAATATAAGAAAAAGCAAACACACACAGGGCCGTCGATCATTTCAAATAAAGTAGCATATGGCGAGCCTCAACTTAAATCAACATTGACACATCAGATGTAAGGAACTGAGAGAGAGAGACAGACTGCTGGAGGAGCGAATGAGGGGCAGACTCATCAAAATAAAAAGAGGAAACAAAACAGAGGGCTCACCGCTGGGGCAACACTAGCTTGTTTTAAAGTCCTATCGTGCAAGGAATAAAAAAACTAAAAAAAAACTGGATGCTGGCACTGCTGGAGGGTTAGCTGGTAGCTAGTTGGCACAAAATGATCATTGGGAAACGCACGTAACATACAAAAGAATGGAAGAACAAGGGAAGACCACAAGCAAGAGAAAGTATGCATCCATGAGAGTGGGAAGCAGTGCTGCAAAGCCCCAGTGCCTCTGTGTGTGTGGGTGCTTCCACTGCTGCCAGGGGAGATGTTAGACTCTAAGGGTGAGAAATGGAGGGATGAATGAAGGGATATCTGTTCATTACTCCTCTGGCTGTCTGTGGGGTGTTCACTTTCGCGCGCACACACACACACACTCTCATAAAAAAACACAGTGTGAGGCGCTGGGCTGGGTCTGACTCGGTGGAGGAAACTGCGAGGCAGGAGCATGTTCGCCATAATCACATAAGGCTGGAACAGATACAGCTGAAGCTGAGCGGCGGGAGAAGAGAGAGGGGGGGAATGAAGATTACAGAGGGGCTAAAAAAGAAGAGGGTGTTGAGGGAAAGACAATCAAAGCGATCGTAAAGAAGGAACTGGGAAAATAGGAGGAGGAAATGAGAGCGAGGGAGATGAAGGTTTGGGATTGAGAGGATACTAAAAATGGGGATGAGGCTCGCGACACTGAGCCGGAGACGGAGGATGATCAAAAAACGAAGGAAGGGTGGCGGCGAGGAGGAGAGCGAAAAATAAAAGGGGAAGAATAAAAGTCCGTTGAAGATGGTGACTCCTAAGAGTGGAGAGTCACAAAAGAAGGAGGGAAGAAGAGAAGGAGTGGGGCAGCTTGAGTAAGCGACGGAGGGAAGGATGGAGGGAGGAGAAAGAGGGAGGAAGAGAAGGAGGGATGAAGCGCACCTCACGGCAGCTTCAGCCAGAGAGAAAAGGGTTTTAGCCAGATTAAAGAAGCCAGGCATGCCTCTTAAGACCATCCGCCTAATGAAATATGTCAAAGCCCATAAAGAAACACTGAGGCCATTTAGGAGGGAGGGTGGTGGCGGAGGGTGGGGGTGGAGCATAGCGTAGGAAGCCGGGGCAAATCTGCCTCATCAGCAAAAATGGAGAAAAAAAAAAAAAAAAAAAAAAAAACACGCAAAAGCCCCGTCAATACGCATTAGCCAAGACGTCAGCTGGGGAGGAGATGGAAAAAAAACATAAGAAGAAGAAGAAGAAAGGGACGGCGCAGTAAGAAATGGATCGCTTTATTTATCATGGGCCTTGAGGGTTATGGCCGTGTAGAAACGCCAGGAAAAATCATAGCAGGAGGAGGAGGTGGTAGAGGAGGGTGGGAGGGAGGGGGGTATCGGGGTGGAGAAGACGAGGGCGGAGGTGAAGCCACTTGTGGGAATGCTGAGTGTGGGGGATTTGAGGTCAGGAACGGTGCTCGGGCCATTTGTATTCCGCCGGCAACAGGCTCAGTTGGCTGCAGGTGGATTTAGGAAACCGTTGTGGCCGAGTATGTGCGCGTGTATGTGTGTGAGTAACGGCAAGAGAAGGAGCAAAAGCGAACAGAAGCAGAACTCTCCCAGCACCAGAGCTAAAATGCGAGCCGCGATCCTTCTCTTACACGAGGCTTTGTTCATATTAAAAGTTGTAAATGAGATATGAGAAACGGTCGACCGAGCGTGAACGCTCACTGTGGAGCTGTCAGGATCAACAACAGAGAGTCTTCCGGTCCACGGAGAAGCAACGTACTTACAGTCGACCCTGGTACTTGTGCGCGAAAAGCACCAATTACTTTCCAAGAAATATTTTCAGTCCGTATCTACGGGGTAATGCTTGGTCATGGTTGGTCTATTCTTTGAATGTCACGCCCAAAGTTAAGATCATGATGTTGGTAACTATAACAACTTTTTGTCCTTTTGCCTTGACCGAGTAACTGAAGCATTGACCAGTCATACTTGAGGAGGCTTTGTTTGTCAAACTACGTCAGCAATGCAGCTTACATGGCATGTTTGTCAAGAAAATACCTAAAACAAAAGGCGGTAAGGGAGTCTAAACTGGCAACATGTTAAAAAATAATCCACATTTAGACATGGTCTTGACCCAGAAGATGTTGCAGGCTGTGCAACCCTAACCCTATCTCTAACCCTAACCCTAGATAACCCTCTTGTATATTAACCTAACCCTGATGTTTCAGAATGCTGATTCATTAGGAATGTCGATTTTTTCAGAACGCCTTCTCAAACACCACATTCTGAATTGCAACCACTTGTGGACATGTTGGCATTAAACGACAATCGACCATATCCTTAGCTTGAATTAGTCGAAGCCTCAAAGTTGAGAATAGATCAGCTTCGTATCCGCACACGTAGCAAAAGCCTATCAATGCTACAGCTGTCCAGATTTCATTAACGTCATTTGGCCTCTAGTTACCACACTGTTGCTCGCCTCTTCCTGTGTGAACGCCCCTTAAGTCCTAACACAATGTCCGATGGGTTGCCGTAATTGTGTTACCCCCGACGTTGACCACGTTAAAGCAACATTATCAGCTTGAACCCGGATGGAGACATTCGTTTCATGTCATCCTTTAATTCAGTCGTCTCCTAGTGATCAAATATAAAGGAAAACGCCTAAAAACTATAAATATTTTATTGGTAGTATTATTCACTGAATGTGGAATTGCAGTGTCTTTAGTGGGAGTCGGTTACTTCTGTCACTAATAAAATGAATGTTAAAGCAAACTAGACGTGGAGTATTTTCAACCGCGCTGTGCAATGTCACTCAGCAAAAATAGCACAACCCAGACTTTTCTCAAATAAAACAACGGCGCGCACAGAAATAACCCGGGAGAAGGAGAAGCCATCGGAATGTAATACGGCTGCTGTCAGCCGGGTGAGGATTGAACGCCGAGGCCCCGCTGACCTGGGCGGCTATAAAGCAGAGAGAGCTCCGACACTAAGTGCTTCACAACTCAACTTTGTCAGGCCGGGAGTGGAAGGCATGGGTGGGAGGAGGGAAAAGAAGGAGTAAAATGTGGCATAAACCTTGAGAATTAGTAAGGACTTGTTGAACAGTTGCATTAAAATATGGTAGACTGGTAGGTCAAAGGATAAAAAGGAGGGGATTTTCTCTTCACTTACCATTCCTCTGCCCAACCAGTGATCCCACGTTGCTCTCATCAGCCACTAGGACACAAAAAAGAGGCAAAAATCACACCGTTAATACCAGAACTCATATATTTTGAGAGAAAATACAGCCCACAGTTCACCCCAGTGCTTTACTGTCACACTGGTACCGACTGATGCCGGCATACGCGGCAAATGACTGCCCGTATAAGATGGAGGAGGACCGGCGAGGGACAAAATGACACGGACCGAAAGAGGAAATGAAAAAGAAGCAGAAATATAGGAAAACCAGAAGAAAGAGAGATATTGTGATTCTGACAGAAAATGGGAAAACACAGAGAGATGAGACAATGAGAAAAATAATAAAGCGCCCGGCAACACCTAATCTAACTAGGATTGTGGTCGGCCGGCAGCAGGCAGGCGACCGGTGTACCGTGGGATACAATAATAGGCTTTCATTACGCCGCCATTTCTCTTAAATAATCCTTTTCATTTTTTATGAGGTCAATTTTCCCAGCGGACAGATGAGGTTGAGGGAGAGAGAAAATGAGAGGAAGGGAGAGTATTGGGGAGAAAAAGGCGGAGTGGTGGCGAGAGATTAAAGAAGTGACAGATGCAGTGCGAGTGGATATGTCAGAGCTAAAATAATAATAAGAAAAAAAAAGGAGGCGGAAATCAAAAAACAAAGCTTCATAAAACCCTGCAGCGACACATCTGTAGCCATCAAGGCAAAGGAACAGTAACACCTTGTGCACCGTGAAACAAAATATTAAACACTTTCAAAGTTTGGGGGGGGAAAAAAATATATTTCGGACCACATGACCCTGGCAGATAATGAAAAGCTACCCATTTCTGTGGAGGAAAGATAAAAGTCTGCATGGCTGGCAGCCAAGTTTGTCTCTTCTGCAACAGTGAAAGGCCAAAAATGGAAAATACAGACCTATCTAAGCTAGCTTATAGTGCTCAGAACTGATCAGCAACAAAACAGATCCCCTAATTCTGTTGGGGAAACCTTTGGTGCTACCTAAACCCTTCAGCACCAACAGCTCTCCAGGATCATAGCAATCTTCCTCCAACAGGAGAAAGCACCTGGCTATGCCGCCCACATAAAAACGAAAAGATCAGACATGAGAAACTGTTAAGCCAGACTATAAAAACTCCTAAGATCCAATCTGGTCAACAAATCAGAGATCCAACCACTTAAGCCAAAGCCACAAAGTCCACTCCGCAACTCACAGAACCCAAAGGATCCAGACACTATAGGACGCCCTAAACGATCCAGACACTATACCAAACCCTAAGGATCCAGACACTATACGAAACCCCGAAGGATCCAGACACTATAGAACAACGTAAAGGATCCAGATATTATATGAAACCCTCAGGATCCAGAAACTATACAAAACCCTAAAGATCCAGACACTATAGGACACCCAGAAGGATCCAGACACTATACGAAACCCAGAAGGATCCAGACACTATACGAAACCCTAAGGATCCAGACACTATACGAACCCCAAAGGATTCAGAAACTACAGAAAACCCCAAAGGATCCAGACACTATACGAAACCCCAAAGGATCCAGACACTATACGAAACCCAGAAGGATCCAGACACTATACAAAACCCTAAAGGATCCAGACACTATACGAAACCCAGAAGGATCCAGACACTATAGAACAACGTAAAGGATCCAGACACTATAAATAATCCCTAGATCCAACTTACAAACCCTAAGCTCAGACACATGGACACCCAAAGGGTCCAGAATAACTATTGAAACCCCAGAAGATCCAGCACTTATACGAAACTCTACAGGATCCAGATCTATAAGGAACCCAGAAGATCAGCACTACAAAACCCTAAAGGATCCAGACACTATACGAAACCCAGAAGGATCCAGACACTATTACAAACCCAGAAGGATCCAGCATTACAACCCAAGACGACTAACAAAACCTAGGATCAGCAAGACAACTAAGGTCAGACCATACAAACCGAGGCGCATACAAAACAAGGATCACACATTAGAACGCAGAGGATCCAGACCTAACGAAACCTAAGATCCAACACTATATACACCCAAGGATCCAACATAGACACCAAGGTCCTTTAAAACAAACGGCTAAAGGGGTACCAGTATAGCAGATGAGATTCCTCTTCACCCATTCTAAGAACCACACAAGTAAGAGGTCGCAATCCTTCAGAAGTACAACACAGTGTTCCAGTGGGGATATCATGAATTTAGAAGTGAGGCAGAGGAGGATATTAAGAAGAGAAAGTGTAGGACTGAGAGTATAAGATGGGAGAAAAAGACGCATCAAAGACAAAAAAACATGAGAGGAGGGGGGAGCAAGGTAGAGAGAGAAGGTAATGCAGTAATTTGCGGGACAGAAAGCAGCAGAAAAAAAGAACAAGGTGACACAGGCAGAGAGCATGCAAGTGAAAGCGAAAGATGTGCAGAGATAATAGGAGAGAGAGTCAGGCTTCAATTATACTCCCCCGTGGACGAGGACGGCTCCGAAAACCATGGACTACTTTCTAGTCAGCTCTGAGGACGCATGAACACCATTGTGTTTACGTTCAGCTTCCCTTAGTTCTTGGTTTCCTGTTTTTTTTTTTTGTTTTTTTTGGACTACCTGTCTTTCATCCAATCTTTATTTTTTTCTTTCTTTCAAACCACACCAGTTCGGCTAAGGCCCAACCGTGGACAACTCTCAATGCGAGGCCGCCCCAGGAGACGACGCCGTGCAATTGTCACGGTCAGCTCTGACTTCGAGGTGTTAGATGAAGACTTTCGCTCCTCGGAGAGGTGACTCCGCCGTGGCCAGACGTCACGTGGAACGAGACTCTTATTGTGCACGGGAGCCGCAATTAGTACCAACGGAGGGGAAAATGAATTTGCCTTCCACACACAGATTTAGGTAAAATAGTCATTGTGCACAGAAGTCGCAGAAGATCTGATGTTTCCATGCGTTTTAAAGTCTATCCAGACAATTTTGCAAGGCACTGATAAATGCATCAATGAAAAACATCTCTCTATTAGGATCCAAAGGGCCAAACGCCGTCTTAGAACAGTCTGAATTTTGTGGCGCGGCGAGTCAGAGTCAGGGACTCTGCTATTCATCCCAGCCAACGGATTTTCTGCGTGTGAGTGAAAGCTCTGAGTCAACAGACTATTTGCTAAGGCATCGAGGGTCAACAAAAGCAGCTCACCTCTCCCTGTCAAGTGGTGTTTAATAAAAGCTAACCTGCCAGAGCTCAGACACATGTGACCGTAAACACTGACACGCGGGAAACTCTCCTGAGGGGGAAGAAAAAAGAAAAAAAAAAAAAAAACACGTCTCTTTAAATAAAAATCGGACGCACCGGGGTCAGCCCGTGTGTTCAGAGCTCCTGTCATCTTTACGCATGTACACAATCGCACACACACACACACATACAGAGCTCAGCTAAGTACCTTATTTCAGCTCTGAGCACTTTGGAGAGGGAAGGGATGAATAGAAACAGAGATACCACACACACAAGAACAAAAAAAAACAGATTGAAATGGAGGACGGCCAGAGATGGAGATGGAGGCCAGAGGATACAGATAGTGGTGGGTATTGGAGTGGGTCCTCAGTGGGATATAGTTGAGAGTGTGTTTGTGCGCGGCGGCGTGTGCAGACCACCCCTGTCCATAATGAAAGCCAATCAGCTTGGGTGGCAGAGGCGTTTGCTGCAGGAAGAAAGCCAATCCACTGAACCTAATGAACCGGGATTGGAAATCAGAGAGAAGGCACAGGAGAAAAAGAGATGGATAGAAGAGAGCAAGAGCAGCGAGTTGAAAGGAAAACAACGGAGGTAAACAAAGATGGAGGCGAGACAAAAAAAAAAAAAGAGATATTATCCGGGAGAAAGAAAGAGACGAAAGGATTGGAAAGACAGACAAAGGCAAAAAAAAAAGGGGGTCAGAAAGGGTTAATACAAGGAAATCAGCCCCTTCATTGCCACCTTCCACACACACACACAGATTGGAAACCTTGCGCGTTTCATTTACACACAAAAGCTCCAGACACACAATCCAGACGCCGTGTTCATGCGGTTTGCCGGGAAGCCCCCTGGGTTTAAGAGTTCAGGAGGTCAAATCCCTTCAGGCCAGGGATAATGGGAGAGGGCTACGCATCACAAACAAAGAAGTGTACTGATAAGAAGCATGTGATCGCTGTTGCGCGTTTGTAGTCCGGCTCCACGATCAGACTGATGCGAGACAACAGCAGGCCTGTGGTTTCGTGCGTTTTGGCCGCGGAAACTTTGTTTACTTGCTGGCTGAAAACAAGATCTTCTTTCAACATTGAAGGGGTTTGTGTGTGTGTGTGTGTGTGTGTGTGTGTGCGCGAGCTCACCCATATCCATGCTCTTGGATGCTCTATTTCGAGGAACGTTGTCCTTATCGTCGCTGCCGTAGAAAGACGCAGCCGCGGGGGGTACCGTCTGAAAGTCGCTGCAAGGCAACAGACACGACATAGCATCAGTGAAAGCAGCGGAAGCGTTCGCGAGTGGCTGTTTAAGAGAAAGAAGGGGGGGGAATCCTGAATACTTGTTTGTTAACTTATCCGCGCGAGTGAGAGCAAACAGGATTTGAAAACTCCCACAGACACAAACACATCATTTCATTTCCTCCCATTCCAGATGGCATGAACCAGCGAATTAACAGCTATGGTTAAAAAAACAACAATTGATGTCCTTTGGTATATGCATAAGAGATTATTCCATCTTTCTAGAAATTGTGTATGCAAAAGCACTGATTACCATCCAGGCTGCATGGAGGTGTTGCATTAGAGAGTTAAAGTGCTATAAATGGAGGAGAATATCAAAAAACACAGGTCTTCAAAAGGAGCTACCGATGGGGGGTCGCATACATATTAACCTGAATCGAACATATTTTAATAAAGGGTAGATTAATATTAAATGCAAATTGATAATAATTATGCATATTTATAAATTTTACCCTAATCAGACGTTTTCAAGCCATTTTTCAAGCTCCTAACTCATTTGATCCTGATTAACCTGAGGATAAATATATCAAACAGTACAGTGTTTCTGTGGTCAGCATTCAGCTGAATGTACAGCTACGCACTCGTAGAAGTATCAAAGCTCTTTCTATTACGCTATCACCATAATTACTACTGCATAATGCAAACTGGCCACTGCAATTAGACCGTAGGGTCTAAATAATACATTGTGATATTTAGCTTAATGACTCTTCTTTATCTCATAACACAGCGGGCCGTTAGACTCAAACAACTCCGGCCCTGTGTGTTGTTTAATAGAGGTGTGCTGTGCAATTTGTGTGTGTTTCATTGAGTGGGGTTTACCTGTAGCGAGGGAGATTCGACGGCGAGTCCCTGTTCATTTCCTCCACGGCTCCGGGGGACGGCGGCGGAGGGAAGGCGCGCTCCACCTCCCCTTCGTCGCTGTTGTCGTCGTCATCGTCGCGGTAGTGAACGTAGCCACCGTTGGTGGTCGCAGCGGGATACGGAGCTGAGGAGGAACGACACAGATTTTTTATTTATCGGGACGGAATCAAAGCTCCTTAAAAAAAATGGATAAGGTCCCGACTTTTTTGTTAAATATAACACATTTTGTTTGTTTTCTTTTTTGCATCGATTCCCACCGGCGCCTGAATTAACTCCAAAGCAAGCTTAATACGTTCTAAAACTTCGAGGGCTCTTGAATAGCTGTGGATATTATTCATTATGTATATCGATCAGCTGTGACAAGACGCCGCACACACATTTAATTACGGACATCAGACACAATGAGGAATGGTGTGTCCTTCAACTGGGGATCAATACGGTCAATAGAGAGCTTAGCAAGGTCAGACATTCAGAAGCTATACGTCAAAGATTAATGCACGCAGAAGCTTCACTTTAACTTCCGCGCAAGTTTTCCCAGCGTCACAGAGAGCCGACAGTCTCAGTGAGAAAAGCATCTCCAGCTCCATGCATCCACGCAAGGGGGGGAGGGAGTGAGAGGGATAAAGAATGAATTTAAAACAGTTTGTTAGCCTTTTTTAAACACAACAGCACGCGCGCCGCACAATACCAAGTATGCAAATCCGCCCCACTTAGAAGCCGTTTCATCAGCGTAATGATTCCAAGGTCAGATCTTTTGCGCATGAAAACCCGAGCATGGCGTTCGGGAAAAACATAGTTAATGACTTCCCTTTCTCCTGCTATAAATATGCAGGGGAGAGACGGCGAGAAGAGATACAAAGGCAGGGTTAGGAGAAGATGGGACAGTTTTCTAATGCGGCGCTATGGAATACTTAGCTGCTATTGTGAGCTAAAAGAGCTGCTCCAGAGTCGGGAGCTATAGCGGGGCGATGGCAAACACACACACGGTGACAAACATGCTGTGTGTACACACTGAGATGCAGATAACGGGAGCACACAAACACACCAAGCCTAATGTTGACTGTTTGACAGCTCAAATGGACAAACAGTATGCACGCGGTGTCGAGAGGCTCACCAGAGTTGCCGGTCGACACTGTTGTGTGACTTCCATTGGCGGCGGGCTCCGTGTTGGGGGGCCTGGAGGGTCCTGAAGGTCTCTGGTATGCATCATGGCCCCAAGGCTCCTGTCAACAAAGAAAGAGATGGAGGGAGACGATAAAAACGGTTATCAGCGGGTTCATAGGCATGAAAATGTGCCGAGCGCAGTCGGAGCCGTGGCTTGTGAAAAATTGATGGCCGCTTCCTCGTACAGCCATTCATTTTATTGCCCACTAGCATTGGGCCCTTATTTCAATTTTTACCTCGTATCAGTCATTACTGGCATCAAATAGCAGCAATTTCCAGCAAAGGTGTAGCCCGTTAACCCAAGCCTGCCTTCCAGAGGTATGATTCCCAGCTCAGGTGATATGATCTTGAAAGGATTAAAATGTTCATGGTCAAAGTTCTAAAGACTAATAGGAAAACTCTCTTCGTCTACTTTAGTGTAGAAAGGTTGGTGCGCTTGGTTCAGATCTGGCATCATGAAGTCTTGTAGTCTGAGAGCCATTTATTGGACAGGTTGGACAGTCAATCATGCAAAAGGATGCAGTGCATGACTGAACTTTGGGTATTGATTCGTGATGATACAGCTATTAAGACTATTAATGGACCTGTAATCTTGGGCTTGGTCAGTCAATCTGCACCTGTCCAACCAACTTCTATGGTTGGACAACATTGGTATCATTGTAGCAATGAGTCCATAGTATTAAGAAGACGGCTCTGAACACAACAGCGAACATCTGCCGCATATTTACCGCAAACTAACCAACGCCATGTCAAAGAAGTCGAGCCTTAACTTTGACAATGTTTGACCGCATACCCCAACTCTAAGTAGAAGGCTAACTTGTCTACGGCTGATTAGTAAATCCAAAGTTTATCTTCCCACATCGCTAATCAATGATGTCCAGGGTGCCAAACATACAGCCAGTGGGCCAAAACCAATCTGGCCCGCTAGATGAATTTGCAAACTGATAAAATTACACAGGAGATTTTAACTGCATTAACTGATTCCAATAAAACTGGCAACTAGCCCTGATTTGTCCACTAGGGACTAACCCCAACCCTTACGATCACTTGTTCCAAGATTCAATGCAAAACACATTTAGGAGCGCAGTCCAACTGAAATAACGACCAGCAGGCTAGCAGTCAGCTAACTAACTAGCCTAGCCAACATCAGTTGGTCCACGTAATCTTGTCACCCAGTGTGAGTGGGAAATGCCATTTCGACCACCCTGACAGTAGGGGTTCCTGAAGAATACAGGTTAGTCCTTGCACAAATGTATACCCCCACCATGAAAACGATCTCATCATTGGATGTCACATCCGTGCTTCAATCACCTACCATCTCAAGTTTTCTTTTCACAAAACAAATTAAATGGAAAATCAAACAGGCAAATGCAAAAAAAATAAATAAAATAAAAAACAGCGCCCCTCTGAAATCACGACCGAAATCGGAGATGGAGCGATTGCATTTGCGGGGGGATTTTGCATTCATTTCGGCGTAGCTCAATCACGTCCCGCAACCGGCGGGTCCCATCAGGCGGTGATAAGAAAAGAGAGCTTTGAGGAAATGTGAACAGATTTACAACAATCCCAGGATTTGGACTCAATGTGGAGCGGGGGTGCCGAGGAAAATATCACCAAACGTACCGGCTGATTATGAGCGAGGAGGAAAATCTGTCATCCAACCTGACACGGTGACCATGGCAACACATCAGTTAACGTTTTGATGGTTAAGTTTTTTTTTTTTTTTGCCTTTACTGTTTGCCAGCGAGGAAGTTGTTACAGTTGCTGGAGAATGAATCAACCTAAAACACAGCAATTAGGGCATTTTATCGAAAAGCCATCCAGCACTACAAAGGACTCCCACCCCACATATGGAGATAGGAACTGGGGATGATGGGAATCAGCGCTGGTGGAGGATGAAAGGAGCCTTCACTGGTCAAAGAGAAGGGAGCCACAGCCGTACCGCACAAAGCAAGAAAAACAGACGCACTCCTACACACTGATTTAAGCGTGACAAAAAAAAAATAGTACTAAGATGAATCATGAAAGGTGTTCCAGTTGCTTCCGTGTATCAAAGCACTGGGTGGGGTGTATTCACAATGTCATGCAGTCCCAGGGGGATCATTAGTGGCTACCATACATCTTAATATGACACGGCGTCGCGGCTGTCAATCACGACGAGCTCATGTTTTCGCGTGTGCGTCGCATGAATTTACACACAAAGTTCTGACAGCTCTTCCACATGTGTCAGCGGCACATAAATCCCATCATAGCCCCCATCCTTCCCTCCATCGGTCTATCCATCCCTCTGCCTCTGGTTCGCCTGAGGCTTTTGAAGCAGCCTGGCAGCAGACAGGCAGTCAGATATCTTAATCCCACAACAATAAGTAAACAGGACGAGGGGGGGGTGTGAGGGGGGGGTCCATTTATGCAGGCAGTCTTAACCTACAGCTTCATACAAAAGGCTTCTGAGAGGCTTAGCCCTGCATCAGCCTACTGTGTCACCCATCCCACCCACTGATCATTGGGCTCTGGATGGAGAGCAAGGGAAGAAAAGAATATGTATGTAATTCAAATAGATATCATTTCAGTCTCTGCATGGATCCATCTCCTGCAGAGTTACTGTATGTCTGTCTGTTATTAGTGGTTATTTGCTTGTTATGTATATGAAACTGAGCTAATCTGAGGTGCTACACAAAAAGAGAAATGACTGACATTTAAACCGGGGTGGCACAGCAGCTCGGTGGTTAGCGTTGATGCCTCCCAGCAAGAAGGTCCGGGTTCAAGTGGAGTGGCATTTGCATGCTCTCCCTGTGTCTACGTAGGTTATCTCTGGGTACCCCGGGTTTCCTCCCATCTCTAAAGACATGCTCGTTAGACCAACTGGTGACTCTAAAATGACCCTAGGTGTGAGTGCGTGAATGGTTGTTTGTCTATGTCTTAGCCCTGCGATAGACTGGCAGTCTGTCCAGGGCGTACCCCACCTCTCGCCTGATGCCAGCTGGGATAGGCTTTAGCAACCCCCAAGACCCTAGTGAGGATTAAGTGGTATAGAAGATGAGATGACTGTGGTAGTCAGGAAGGTTTTATAGGCAGTTTAGGCTTGTACGGCAATTTGACGGCGCCGTAGCCTGATGTGTTAGTAGGCTTGTGTTTCTGCTTTAGCATCTCCGGCAATCATCTCCGCAATTTTCAAAACTGATTGTTTCAAATCAATAAAGATGGAACTCTTCGAGCAAAGGAGGATACAATCATTTGCACGACTCTGCAAACTTCGGCAAAGTCACCATTTCTGAAGGTGAAGCAGCAAGTAGAAAGAACCCGTGAAGCCAACGGGCAAAAAAGACACGGCGGTGACTAGCATTTGACGAGGAGTTTCCCTTTTTTAAGAGTATAAAAATTTTACCGGACATATTTCATACGTGCATTTCATAGGCTTCGTTATTGCTGCTGTAAGATGTAAGAACTTTTTTCTTCGTTCATGAATCCGTCAGAAAATACCTGATATTTTTGTGTGTGCAGGAGCTGAGAATGACAGAAAGCTATTAAGGTACAATCACAACAAACTGACATCAACAAACTATCGGTGAGAGCTAGTGGCTTCGAAAAGGGTCAGAGATGTCACCTGTGTCTGGGCCGTGAAGTTGGGACACACACGCGATGCCTCATGGAAAGGAAAAAGCTAGGAGGCTAGGACGCTGATACAGTTTGTACTTGGTGTGGATGGCTATGTGTATCTCAATGTTCAGATTAGATGATAAAAACAACAAAAAAAGGTTTCTGAGTACTTCCCTAGAGAGAGGTCGCAGTTTGAAACTCATATATAAATATATAATAACAACGTCAGAACTTACAAAATCCAATTACATCCAATAAATCTGTACCTCATCAAGCGCATGAAAAGTATTTAGATTAAATCACTTGTGCAATTAACAAGGCAAATGTGTCAGTTTATGGTGTTTATGATATCATTCACCCAGCCTTAATGGAAAGCCAGCTCCAGACAGTGGAGGGGTTTCTCAGGGGCTCAGGGTGTTCAGCTTTACGAAGCGTTTGTTTCGTCATGCGGCCTTACGGTAGCACCAGGCTGCATGTTAAGAGATGAGAGGAGAATGCAGATATATATTGAACTTTGACCTGTGTTTGATTAGCATGCATTCACATGCTTGGATAACTAGCAAAGAGACACACACACACTGGGACTGAGCTATAGATGAGATGTAAATGCCGCCACGGGCAGGTCAGAGGCAATCAGCCCACAAACCCTCGCGGTTTACTCCTCGTTTCCACACATCATCACCGAGCATCTGCTTCAACTGCCGTGAAACATCTTTTTCTGACGATCCGGGTTCAAGACAAGAGTTCAGCAGAACGACTGAAGAGAAAAGCTGCTATTTTTTACCGTTTGGCATGCTTGATCTCCTCTTCATCAGTCTGCTCAAACAGAAAATTTATTTTCGAGAAGCAGATGAACTTTTAACATGATTCTGTGGGCTATGTCTCTCTCCCATTAACAACCAGAGATGAAAGAAACCGCCCCAGTTTATGTAAGAGTTTAGGACGTGCCTGTTAGGAGTTTTTCTTACTCTCATTTGTAGGTCTCCACGAGAGCAGCTTTGCATGATTTATAGTTTTCCAATAAATCCTTATTTATCTCGTATTACCCATTATGCAGCCCTTCAGCTCAGACTCCCCCTGAGAGATTATTAGTATCCGTCTCTTTAAGGCCCCATCCTTAAATGTTCACTTTTCTCTGATTGGCTGTTTGCCTTTGGTTATGAGAGCGCCTCATGCAGTTGCAGCAACAAACATAGACGGATAGATAGATGGATAGATGCTTTATTTATCCCAAGGGATATGACATAATGTCATTTGATTGGCTGGTAGTCCATTGCCTGGGCAAGATGGCGGCGCCAGTGGGTGCGGTGGCCCACTGGCACTTATTAAGTGTCTTTAACATTTCCCAAGTGTTTTGTATAGTTAGAATCATGGACTGGATGTAAAGATGGAGAAACCTTCTGACATCAGCGACAGGATTGCTGAAAAGTAGTTTTGAAGCTCGCGCGGTGGCTCCAATCGCCGCCATCTTGGTACATTGACTCCACCCAATTCCTGTCTAATTCAAAAATGGAAACAAAAAGGCAAACTAGGGACTGGACTGTCTGAGTTATCCCGCTATGCAGATTGGTTCTGAGCTGGTCAGGTGTTTCATGGGCGCCATGTTAGATACATCTAACCAATACTGATCCACAAAGAAGTGGCAATAACAGAGAATAAAGAATAATATTGGGTTAAAAGTTAAAATATGCAACAGTGCTGCAGCACAGGATCGGCAAATCGAACAAAAACGGAGGAAGCTATGGGAGCAGAAGATCAAAAGGAAAAACTGGATGTCAACTGTTATGTGAGGTAAATGTCAATGTCTCTCTTGGACGTTCATTAACATTTTACACAGGAAAGATAAGGTCATACGATCAATAATGTGTTCCTTGATTCCAAAAACACTGCTTTACAAATGAATGAAGTTTAAAGTGAACATAGCCTTATTCTAGCTAGTTATCTAGACTAAAGGATTAGAAAAATAGCAGCTACCGTTATATATATGGGAAGCCATGTGTGCATGTAATTTATGTCAATGAAGACAAACAAATTTAACTGATAGGTAACTTTACCATGGGTACTACTAAGTTATTATGGCTATCGTGCTAATGTTATAATGATAATACTAAATAACAGTAAGACTAGTTTAATTTCGTAATTTTTGAGTAATTTCAAACATTTATCTGTGATATTAAGATATTTAAGTGAGGGCCTTTTACATACTGACAGATGTTGGGAATAACATTTATAGGCACGTTAATGGTGAAAATACGACATTTATTTCAACATAGCACATCTGCCCCATGGGGTTAGACTGTAGAATCTTCCCTCCGATGTAACGAACATGGCGCCCATGATTTGAGTTTGCCTCTGGTGGACGGTTGAAGAACTGCAATTTTTTTCTTGTTTATATGTGTATGCCCCAAAGGTTGAGAACGTGTACATTAAGTGAGTGAACTTTGATTTGTTATGATGAGCAAATGAATAAATCAAGAAAATACTGAAAATGGATGTTGAAAGCCAAATATTTTTGATTATTTAACATACTTTTACCCCACTTTTTGAAACTCTGGCCATGTTTAACGTCCAACTCTGTCTAATTCGCATGTGTAAATATATATCTGGCATAATAGAACCAAAAGCGTGATATGTCTGCTTTATCAGTAGCACCTCAACACAAAAGAGGTAAAAATAAGTAAAGTTTAACACATCTTACGCTCTCGGCTTAGTTTTTTTAACACATTTATCACATTCACAGCAGTGCTTCGCAGCATCCATGGTTCTGCTCTCTAGATAGTTTTCATGAGATATTGTTCAAATATGTTCATTACATGTTATGCGTGTGATAAACGTCTGTTGTCTCTTGCGTTTTGAGCAGATAACGAGACCCAAAGGCAGGGCAGAAAAGAAAGGAGACCAAAACAGGAGGGGGACAGTGCACCAAGTCTGATTTAATAGAAGGGGAGTGAGGCAAAGGGAGAGGAAGCGGTGGAAACCCAACAGAAAAACAGACATGCAGGAGGCTTCAGATGAGCTTTATTTAATAAAGGAGGAACAAGCAGGTGCGACAGGGAAGCAAGAGTACATACATTCCTTTAAGAGCCAAAAAAAAAAAAAGAAATTAAGAAGGAAAGGTTTACACAAAACTTTACACAAACAGACAAAACAGGAAAAGAGCAGATTCAGCCTTTGCGGTGTCGCAGGCGACCCGGTTAATTTTAGTGAGTTAAACCCGTGTGACAGAGTGAGGAATTTAGCACCGCATTGAGTCATTTTTTAAAAAGGGAGCTAAACGTTAATGGCGTGACAGTTAGTGGACTTGGCAGAGAGAAAGCTTTCAGACGGATTAATATGGCCCCCATCGATCAGCGGGAACGCACATTAAGGATTTGGTGCAAAAGAGAAAAAGTGATATTATACCGATAGTTCATCAATAATGCGGGTGGAACCATTTATAACGCGGCAGACGTTACTGTCAGAGTTCACCCGAGAAGCCAAAGTGTTGCCTGGTCAGAGCGCGGTTGAGTGCGTAGTTGTGCGAGCGTGCGTCTGCGTACGTATCCGCGGACCTGTGTGCGTTCCAGTGCATTCTACCGTGAGGGGGCGGGGGCGGGTCCCCGTACATCTGCCCCGCCATCGCTCGGATGTTTTCCGCGTAGGCGCTGCCGCGAGAGGGGAAGTCCTCCGTGGTGCGGCTGCGCGTGTGCCCAGACCTTACCTTACCCTGAGCGTCGAACGCGACGCGACCTTGCGTGTTGTCGAGTGCCGAGTAGGCGAGCACGTCTGCATATCTGTGAGGGTGTCCGTGTGTGTACCCATATTCACACCTGTTTAAGTTTCCCACTGTGGGCCTGTAAAAGCCGCTAAACGTGTGGCTGTTCGAGAGGAACCTCTGCTCATACCCCAATTCGTAATCGTCGTTGTCGCTGCACTCCCTTTGCGCGAGGCCGAACGCGTAACCGCCGCGTCTGTCGGTTAGGTTTAAATCGTACGTGTATCTAGCGTACGTCTCATCCGGCCTCTGCGCGTAACGCTGCCTGAGGCCGCGGGGCAGCGGCTCCGACGCTCGCCTCCTCAGCAAGGGGAGGAGGAGGGAGGAGGAGCGGGGAGGCAGAGGCGGCTGGTCTTGGCGGCTGGCCACTCGTACCTGATTGGAGGAGGACGTTTGGCTGCCGGGCTGATGCGAGGCGGGGGCGTTCGAGGCCGCGCTCGATGCGGCGTTGGCACCGCTCATCTGCAGGAAGGGAGAAAGAAACCAGATGCAAATTTTGCGGATAGAGTCCGTCTTTACTAATTGTGTGCAACTTAAAACGCTCATTATTTTCATCTAAATGCATTTATAAACGTGTCCTCCACATAGTTTATTTGAACACTAGAGTCAGAGTCCATTAATTTGCCATCCCACATATAGACAGCTTCAAAAAAAAAAAGATCATAACACGGGAGAAAGATGATCCTAATGCGAATGACGTCTATCATCGATTTCCCTGTCAAACCGGCAGCAGCTGCTTACGATATGAATGATCTTAATGCATACGCGTCTGAATGTTTCACGTTGCTGAATTCATCCAACCGAACTCGAGGGATGAGGAAGTGTTAACGCGTTGCCCCACATCCGCCGACACTTAAAGGCGCTGCCCTTCCCTGACCTGAAAACGTCACTCCTCTCCACTTACGCTGCTTTCCTAAACATCATCTTTTGTTTGTTTGTTTTTTTGTCAGCTCCGATTTGTCGTTCTCCCGCCGGTTTTTACCTGCTGCGCTTGTCTCGGCGCCCGGAGCACGACGAGCTGGATGGTCCCCCGGGCGTTCCCCTCCGACGACATGGACTTGATGAGCGTGTCCATGGCGGCGTGGTTGGAGCGGCCGAGCAGCGACTCCCCGTTCACCGCGATCAGCTGGTCGTTGACGCTCAGGCGGCCGTCCTGTCGGGGGGGGTTGGAGGGTATAAGAGAAAATAGCAATTAAGTTTTAAAAAGGTAAGAGGAGGAATTGGGAGAGGTGTGAAATGCGTGTGAGAGGAAGAAAGTGGGAAAATGGAAGAAGAAAAGTGTAGAGTTAGCAATCTACTGAGAGTGGGAGAGTCATGATAAATACATAGAGCAGCTAATGGAATAGCCTCTGTGGGCACTAAATCACTTCTAAGTGTTTTAAATAGCAGCCTCTTGTAGAGAGGGAACACGGAATAGTGCCCCGGAGGGAGGGAGAGTGGGAGGGAGAGTGGGGAGGGGGGGATCAAATGAGGAAAGCGATATGAAAGAGTGAGGAGCGGCGGCCGCTCCCATTACGGTCAGCGGCGGCCTCTGACCCCGCCTCATTACCGAGGCACCGTCTCGGCTGACCCGAGGTGCATGCTGGGACGCCGCCAATCAGGGTCTCCCCTCTCCTCCTTTTTCCCAAAGACGTCATGAAAGATTTATGACGGGCTCGTATTCGTGATATTCCCCGTTAATCCCTCCATTCTGCGCGAGTTGGAACGGCGGCGGCTGCACTCTACATGTAATTTTAATTTGTTTTCTCAGCTTTTGATATGATCACGGGATAAGAGCAGGGATGAAGTCAAACTATTTTTTTTTTAAAAAATATAATCGAGTCCCCAGGCTTGACAACCCCCAAAACTCTTTAATGGAAATAGGTTAGATCTCTCCACGACTCTTCCTCCTTCGTCTCCGCCTCTTTTTCCCGCTGTGTGATTGTGTCAGTCAGACTCGGGGGACGCCCGGGTTCCCTCCTCTCTGCGGAAAGTCTCATCAGGCCCCTTAGCTGCTTTTATTAGCATGCATCAACACACACGCACTGGTGTATTGTGATCCCGCTGAGTGTCTCCACTTTTCAATTTTTATTTTTCTCCTCTTATTCCGCCCGTTTCCATCCCTCTATTGTTCGCCGCCCCCCTCCCCTCCCTTCATTCGCTCGCCCTCTCTCTTGCTGGTGTCTGTCTCCCTTCCTTTTATGTGGCATCTTGTCCCAGAGACCTGTTTCGCAGCCAGCCGCACATCTTACTAGGCCATTCTGTCGGCGCACTATCCGCATCAGCAGCTGTCAGGGAAAGAAAAAAAAAGAAAAACTTCTGAGAGCGCTTCTGGGAGCAGCCGATCAGGCCGCGCAGATCCCAGACCAGACGTTTATCTGCGGCGCCACACTCGTCCGTCTTGCGCCGCGGATCTGGGTTCGGCGAGTGGGGCCATGGGAGGACGTGTGTGTGTGTGTGTGTGTGTGTGAAGGGGCTGCACATTGAGGCCGAGTGGAGGAATCTCCAAAGTGCTGAAATGTTTTTTTTTTTTCCTTCTTCTTCCTGACGCGTTCGCAATTTAAAGTGAGCGCTGAGTGATAAAGATAAGGCCGCCGAGGCGCTGGTGCGACAAGGCCGCTCTGGGTCAACGGGGGTCAGGGGGGGCGAGGGAGGCCGCGAGGGAGGGGGAAGAAAGACAGGAAATGAGATGGAGAGGATGAGAGGAAACAGCACGAGATAGAAGAGGACGAGCAAGTGAAACAAGGCGAGAAAAACAAGACATTATTACTTAAGGTGAATAGGGCAACATTTTTAACTGATAGATATCACCATGAAACGTCTCCAGTTCATTACCTACGTAAAAACAACTATTTTTCTGTGAATTTATATTTAAATATGCAAATGAGGAGTTATCTTCTTAAATATGCGCTGAATTGCATGTATGTCTTTAGGAGTAAAATGTTCTGGATGGTATATGAAAAATCCTCTTCGGTAGTTGGGAATGAATCTGGAAAGTTTGGTGTGTGTAAATGCTGGCTCAGAGTAGCTTTAAAAACTCATTTTGAGAAAACAGCCTTAAAAGTATATTTTTATTGGAAACCACTATGTACCGAAACCAAATCTACTCAAATCCTTCAAAGCATATCATATAATCATATCAGCATAACAATATCAAAATATCAATGAGAGTGCGAGTTTAGCTTCAGACCGGCCTCTCTACTTTCACGACTGGTTGCCAATACGTAGGATGTGACCATATTTGGACCTGGCAGACTTCTGCAGGAGAAACAGAGCTTCACAACGATACGTCATATGCCACGTCAAAGCTGAGTTTTAGTGAATTTAGTAGTAAAGTAGAGGACCTACACAGACAAAGTGTATGAAAACTAGTTTGATAGAAGACATGTTAATGAAGCAAAATAGCAAAAAACCCAAAATTGATCAGTGGGTGAAAAAACGTGTCTATGCTTTATGTGTCTCGCCATCTTGAACTACAACCATGTCAGTTTATGGACCTATCTTTTGATTTGTCCGTTTTGTAGCTCTTTGCCAAGTTTGGCTCTTCAAAATATTTTATTTGACGTGAACTTTAGTCCCATCCACTAACATGGAGGAGCTTAGGCCCTATGCTGCAGCCAGCCACTAGGGGGAGCTCTACTTGCCTTGCTTCACCATTTGAGGAGCAAATTTCGTCGTCCATCTTTAAGATAGAGTCTTAGCTTCGAATTTAGCTAACTCCCAATAAAACAGAAGTGGGGGTGGCCGAAAGTAGGCTAGCCTGAAGTCCGAATCGATATTTTAAAATGCCTGAATCGATTTTTTTTTTTTTTTTTTTTTTTATTACTTGTGTGTTGTCAAATTAATGCTAACATTTCTTTCCCAGATTCTTTACAAGGACTGGACTCGGACTCTGTACCTTGTAAGCGGCTCCTCCGTGGATGATGGACTTGATGAAGATCCCCAGGTCCTCCCCGGTCTCCCTGGACTTGTTGCCCTTCAGGCTGACGCCCAAGCCGGCCGAGCCCGTCTCATTGAGGGCGATCTCGTACATCAGCTGCTCCTTGCCGTCCTCCATCACCCGGCCGCTTGCCTCCTCACCTTTCTAAAAAAAATAAATAAAATAAAATAAAGGAAGTTTAAAATCCCAGACGCCATCTTTACGTAACGCCCGTCTGAGGTGGGAGCACCATATCTAACCGAAACGACTGATAAGGCCCATAGTGAAGCGATAATACTGAAGAAAAGGGGGAGAAGGAAGGGAGACGGATTAAAGAGTCAGGTGGAAGACAGCTGCGGGGAAGAAAAGAGACAGACTCGAAGAGAAAGGAAAATAACAGGAAATGTGTTGTGCACCCGGAAAGAGAGATGAAGGTGTAGGGAGAAAAAGAAGAAAGCTACTGTAGGGAGGTTATTCCATTTGGAGATGAAAGGCGCAGACGGAGAGCGGAGCCATTTCTAAAGGAAACATAATAACCTTTTCATACCTCCTCCTGGAGCGCAGTGGGGGAGGAAGGGGGAGGAAAGACGAGGAGGAGGAGGAGGGGGGGGGACGGCGGCAGAGAGGAGCATTTAAAAGTAATAACCCATCCCTGAGGTATGCCCACTTCATCTCTCGTTCACACTCCCCCCTCCCCCTCCTCCCCCCACTCATTCTTTACATTTCATCCTAATCTCTCCATCATCCCGTACATCTCCCCCTTCTTCCAGATCCTGCTACTTTCTGGAGTTTCCTCCCCCTTCTCACCCGCCGCTGTTTGATGTGAAGAAAATAACTTTGCGGCCAAAAAAAAAAAAAAAGGCAACAAAGGAGAAGAAGGAAAATGTCTGTCATTAGAGAATGGCAAAAAGGAGAAAAAAAAATGCCAGGTTCAGTCACCCAGGGAAAAGAAGGCCTGCAGAGAGGAGGCGCCGCGCCACCCGGCCTTATTTTTCTCCAAGAGGAGGGATGAAAGGTTAAGAGCGCGTCTGCGTGCGTGCATATGCTCATCTTCTTTCATTTCCAGTTAGGAAAACAGCGTTGGAAATGCTGCAAAGACGGCATTTATTTATTTATTTTGCAGGAATGTGCATTGTACGTTATAGCCGCTGTCACAGCTTTAAAGATCTGAATACCCGCGCTGGGATTGCGGCAGCCTTACATCAGGCACCTCCACTGAATCAGGAATGCACGTTCTCATTCCCTACCCCTCTCTTTCTATCGTCATGACACAATTTTAAAGGATGTGGGAGTCACACACGTCCTCCGGAGTCATTTTTTTTTTTTTTAAAAATCACAGAGGCTCGCTCCTCGGCTCGCTGTGATCACCACCCGCCACCCAGCCTCGAGATTCCGCCTCCCCCCCAAGTCAGCGCTACTCGGTGCTGCTCGGTCTGGGCCGCTTAATTAAAACAACAGCCCGTCGAAAGGCTCCGGGCCGGGAGGGAGGGACGCACGCCTCCCAAGTGTCGATTGGAGCTCTCAGCCCGGTCGACGTAAAAGGAGCTGAGTGCAGAAGGTCGCTTGCATCAGAGGGAGGAAAATCCTGACACACTGATCTAATGCACTGAGTTTAGTCTCCCTGGAATTAAAAAAAAAAATTTTTTAAATGGCACAGATGAGACACGGGGTGGCATCATTTGGGAGTATGTTAAAAAGGAAACTCGAAAATTCTTGGAATCTCACAAAAAATTTAAATAGTATCGAATTGATAAAAGCACTAAATCATAGGTCTTCAACAGGGGGTCCGCGACCCTAAGGGGGTCCGCGGCGGTCATGCAAGGGGGTCGCAAAAATCTTTTGTTGATTAAACATTTTTTCAAAATTGAATCCAACATATTTTAGTGAAGGGATAAATCGAGGCTATTTTTCAGTCAGCTGTCTCAACAGCGCATTGTTTTACAAAGAGCGCCACACTCGACCTGTCAATCAAGCCTCCAATACACAGCAGGCCCCGTCCCTATCGCTGCTGATCCAATCACGAGGCCGCATATTTTCCGCAATTGGCCGAGAGCCTATTCGGTCAAAAGAAGAAATCCCATTGCACCCTGCAATATTAGCAGAAGAGACGCTAACAGTGCAGCTAGCTCCCATTAGCCAACTACTGAGGCCAAAATGTTTTGGTGATTCACTGTCCCTACTACATTTAGCTAAAGGTATGTATATTTATGGCTGTTGTACATGTTTGCAATTTGAACGTGTGAATTAGCTAGCTAGCTTAATATTGAATTCAAAATGATAATAGTGATGTATATTCATAAGTAGCACTAGGCTTGGTTTAATATAGAACACATATAGTAGGTAGGGAGTCCCTACTTAATGTCTCCATCAGTTTGGGGGTCCTTGGCCTGAAAAACATTGAAGACCTCTGCACTAAAGTATATATAAATTTGTATTATTATGAACTGAAGTGGATTGTATTACTGCTCTATAAACGGTATCTGAATGCTAATGCTAACCTTATTTTTCCTACTGCTGCACTTTCACATTAAAACCATCCAAATTGCAAAACATAAGCTGAGATATAATGAATAAGCAGCAGAAGTAGCAGGGAATACAAGATTTTTTGTCCTTTTTTTGTTCAGTGGATCAGTTTGAAATGTTGCAGCTACAATGAGCTGTTGGGTGAGGAGCTGCACACCCTTAAACACCACACCGAAAGGAGGAAAGAAAAAAAAATGCCTCATTCAGAACTTGAATTCAGATACTTTTACTCCCCAAGATGCTTTCTTATCCCTCCACAAAACTTCCCCTGGCTTAAATATCCTCCCTGCAGCAACGGAGGCGTCTTCCACTTTCTTCTGAAAAGTCTGTTCTTGGAGATTTTTAGGTGAGAAAATGAATGTGAAAACAGCTGTCTAGTGCTAAACTCTGCACCTCCGGGGGTCAAGCATCCAAGTAAATGTGCAAATAAAATATTTTTTCTGGATTTTTTTTTTCACAAACAAAAAGAAAAAGCTTGATTCAGTTCCATGTTCAGTTCCAAAACGAGCCAGAATCTATTTTCTGCCTCAGTAAAATGTTCACTTCTGGCTTCTTTTTATCAGCGAGGCATCTCTTAGTGTTGTTACTCAACACCAGAGGCTTTCCAAAGACAATCTGCTACTTCCTGCTCCGGAGACACTTGAGACGACTCAGGTGGGAGGTTTTAAATACCTCCGCGATCACACACGCACACACACACACACAAGGTGAAGGCGGCCAAATCCGGGGGGCCCGGCGGGCTCGGGAAGCTACTCCAACGAGAAGTCGCAGTTTATTTGTTGTAACCTCGCTGCAGATTCACACGTGTTTACACAACCGGCTGAATCTCAGCGGTGGTCCGAGAGCAGACGCGCGCACTCGCACTCTCCCGAATCCCCACTAATGCCCTTTCCTCGGGGGCAGATTGGGTCCTCGGGGCGGCTGAGACCCCTTGGCTCCGATCTGCGACCCCCCCTCCTCTCTTCGCTGTTAGCCCTCAGCAATGGCTCTTTAACGAGCTTTTAGCCGGGAGAGAGACCACCCTCTTCAACACCCAAATGAGGAGACAAAAAGGAGCTTTTTCCTACCCCGGGGTGGGTGGCGAGGAGTGAGGGGTGGGGGGTGGGATACACCGCGATTACACACACAGCCTTTTGTCGCTGAGGGTTTTCTAAATGGGGGGTTTCAAAGCTTTGGGATTAGCGGTGAGAGCGACATTCAATTAAGATGAGATCTCGCCGCGCTCGACGGCGACGACGGAGCTGCCAATTAATCGCCTTAATGTCTGCCTCTCCGCAGCTTTACACCTTTACCTCGCAATGAAGAGAATGGGAAATAAAATGACTGATCGAGGGATAACTGCGCGAGGGGGGGAGGCGCGCGGGGAGGGGGGCGCTGAAGCGAAAGAAGGAAGACAGAAGAGTCAGGGAGCTGATGAAAGAGACAGCAGCAAGTTGTTTTCTTCCTTTTCCTGTGAGCTGGAGAAGGCCGCGGCGGGCAACGGCCGGGTCAGCCATGTGCACAGTGACCCCTCCATCCTGTCCGTGGCCAACTAATTGTCCCGCACACGCTTTCACTCCCAAAAACCACACATATATCACACTCTCAAAAAAAAAAAAAAAAAACAACTCTCTAATCTCCGCTGAGGAACAAAAACGAGGGCCGGCGAAATAATGAGAGCGCCGCGGATGCAGAAATGCTGACAGGGATAAAAAGCTCTGATTAGAAGTTATCACTTTTTTTTAATTAGTTAGAGGGTGCGCGCCAGCACAGGAGATGGGGCAGAGAACTGCTGTCTTTTTGTGTCCTAATAATAAGGCTAATTCACGGGCTTTATTGTCACACTCTTTACTCAAAGGGATTGGCGCGCCTCGGAGCGGTGGAGCCGAGCGCTATCCCGGAACCACAAAGTGCTCATCTGACATCAGCATTGAAACTAATCAGGAGCTCAGCTAGTTCCTCTAAAAGACTACTTTACTTGTACAAATAGGACAATATGCAGGCTGGAGGAGAGGATGGGAAAACCAGCCTTTAAGCCACACGACCTGGGTTCAAGTTGCCTGCTGTGCTGAAGGGTTTTGGCGAAACGTAAACCCTGAGCAGCTTCAGGGCTGCGGCTGATCTCTCACCTCCTTGCGCATCTCAAAAAGTTCTGCCGATACAAGTGCCTCGCCAACAATGTTAAAAACAGTTGGCATTTCTAACCAGGGATCTGCCTGGCTTGCGGATAACCTGTCCAACAGGACTCAGTGTGCTCAGGTGGCCAATACTACATCATCTTTAGAAATCTCTAGAAATCGCTAAAGGAGTGCCACAGGGCTCTGTCCTAGGGCCTATTTTATTCTCTCTCTGTAAATGAACTTTGTGTCAATATGTCTACTGCTGCTTATTATTTCTTATTATTTATTGACCAGGTCACCCTTGAAAAAGATTATGATCTCAATGAGACTTGCTTGGTTAAATACAAAAAAAGGTTGCACTTGAACGTAACACAAAGATTGCAATTGTCAACTAGCATAACTATGTTTTGCAGCTAGGAATAACCCTCCTTACCAGCAGGTGGCAGTAGACAATATTAATGAATCAAAAAGGAAAACTAGAAGAGATAAGACAGCTATAGAATAAATGTGAAGAACCAATCTAAAACAGTCCAATTAATATTTAACAGACGGCCGTTAAGAGTTTGTGCAAACATTCCTAGTCCCCGAAGAGTCTACTTCCGTGTGAGATATCTGCGATTAAATCGCTACCGACTTTTAACAACCGCATAACTTTTCATCTATCAGGCCGGAGATTTAATTTCTTCTCTCCTCCGCTTTCTGACTAATAACTCGGAGACTAATGGGGCTCCGCAGAGCACAGCTGTACATTCATTAGCAACATTTTATTGCAAGAAATGGATTTGAAGCATTCTGTCTTCTAAATGATCAACTTGACTGTACGTCGGCAGAATTAACTGTGGCGATAAAGAGGAAACACCACAGCCGTGAGGGAGTATATCGGGCGTATTATGCAACCACATCTATACTGACTGTATAATAAAATGCAGACATATTTACATAAGTAGTCAGAGGCTAAATGCTTAGATTTCCCTGCAGTTCTGATAAATAAAGTGAGCTCCCGAGATTATTATAGTTACATAATTTCCAAATGGCTTTCCAAGCTGATAAAAACTGAGTTACACTTGAGTGTAGCAGTGATATAAGTTTCTACTTCTCATTTTCCATGAGAAGTGCTCGGCGAAAAGTTGCACTTCAACGCAGCACAAAGAATACAATCGCCGATTAGGGTAACTAAAATTTGTAGCTACGGCACTCCTTACCAGCAGGTGGCAGTAGTCAGTATTCATGAATCAAAAAGGGAAAACTGTATTTCTTCTCTTGATTCAAGTAGGCCACAGTATGAATATGGACAGCGGAACAGCTCCTCAAAATTGAAGCCAAAGCAAGTACAGCTCCCCCTGGTGTCTGGCTGCAGTATAGTTGTTAGCAGATGGGACTTGGGCCAAACTAAAACACTATAATACATGTCAAATATTTTTTTCAAGGATGCTTTCTGTCATTTTTGGTAGTTAATATAATGTTGATGCATGTTAAAGTGTTAATTTGTGGATACGTTTGATCTTATTTAGTTATTTGACACCATAGGAACAGGATGTGATATAACTAAAACCAAAATCGCAGTTGTTCAATGCACTGTATATAAATCCCTGAATTTGAGTATTTAGAAGCCAAAACGGAGCTGAACGTAAACACACCTTCAGCAGATGAAAGGCGGACGCACAGTATAGATTCCAGCTGATTAAATGTTCCCACAGAAGGGCAAACGAGATCGTGATGGATGCAATAAGCCGCGGCCGCAGATTAATAACGTGTAGCGGCGACAGTGAAGTTGGTCAAGGAAGACTTACGACTGCGCTCCGGCCAATTAATCTCAGCGGTTATTATTGAACACACAGCCGCGGCAATGACGAGCTGATTTTTCACGGGGCACTCGCTCACGACTGTTTTCGGAAGACGTTGCCGACTTAATAACGGCAACAGACGGACGAGGCAGATAAGATGAAGCGAAGTGGAAGCGAGCAGCTACTCGACAGCGAGCTGCAGCAGGAAAATGAGCAATTAAAACATTCGAGTGAAGGAAAGGAGAGATTTTTGGGAAGTTTGGGAACGGTGTTTCAGTACTGTGCTCATTTGGCTACTTTTTTTTTTTTTTAATCATTTGTTGTTATTTATGTATTTGCACATTTAAACTCGGGAGCGGCCGCGCGTGCATCTGTAAGTATTCGAAACGTGACCGCGCGCTTGGGGGACATCAAACCCGCCTTTGAGGTGGAGGACTGAGCCGGAGATAAGGGCCGGATCTCGCGGGGCCACCGACGACTTCAACAGACAGGAGCGAAGGCACACACTCTCCCGGCTCTTTCTAACGCACAAACACAAGCAAGTGTTAGATGAAGACTGTAGAGGCTCTTCAAAGTGCACTTGTTATGCCAAGACTGCCGGGCCATTAATGAGGGCAAACTATTTTGGGAAGCAGTAACTTAGCTGTTTAAAGATGTGATGTTTGCGCGCGCGTGTGTGTGTGTGTGTGCGTGCGTGCATTCCTGTTGAAGTTTTTTTTTTAATTTTATCAAGGACTGTGTGTTTAGTGGCTCGTGTGTGTGCAGCCACTCTAGGTGTGAATATGCATCAGTCACTACAAAGGCCCCGTGCGTTTCCCCTCGCGCAGCTTTGATGTGGTGGAAAGGGAATAGTCAGAATAACCGCAGAGGACAGAGAGGAGAGATGTGTGCGTGTTTAAAAGTGTGTTTATTGATCGAATGTCCCCCGTGTGAGCGCAGTCACCCCCCCCACCCCCCCAGGACCTCTGACCCCCGCCGGCCGCTGCAGGTAAACGGTCAGTTAACACCCGACCAGCGCCCGCACGCGTGTTTCCTGCGTGTGCGGCGTGACTTCCTCGGGCATCGCTGTGTCAACAGAGCGGAGGGGGACAGGAAGGCCGGAGCGTGCTCTGGGTGGGTTTGAGCGTGGTGCGAAAAGGGCATCGACATAAAGGGGGGTTGCTCCCTCGGGGGAGGAAGAAAAGAAAAGAAAAACAGGGGACACAATGCGGAGGGAAAAGAGTGACGAGGGACGGGGAGAGGGGAGAGGAAAAGCCGCTTTCTCCGCTTTCTCACCAGCTCTCGAGGCAGGAAGATGTCCTCCTGCCGCGCCACCACCACGCACACGCTCTCGCCCTGCCTGGTGCTGCGCAGCATGGCCACGAGCTCCTCCTGGCTCCGGCCGGTCATGTCCACACCGTTCACCTGCAAACACACACACACACACACAGAAGCAGGAGTAGATTAGTGGATTATCCACTGGCATTCCTCCACTAACACGTATCGAACTGAACCGGGAGAGGATCAGATGCTCCTGTGGTCCTCTAATGAAAGTTTGCACCCAGCACTACTTTCCTGTCGTGGGTAGAAAGTAGTTCCAGTCCAGGAAGTATGTTGTGTTTTTTGTTTTGCCTTTTATTATTATTTTCAGGGAGTTTTAATCATTAAAAAAAAAAAAAAAAAGCTTGAAAGTGTGACTGCATGTGGATAATTTCTTGAAAAAGTGCAGTGATTGTGTTTAGCCAGCAGGAGGGCCGTAGAGCTCAACTCTCCTGCTCCTAATAACTGTGATGTCCCTGCTGTTTGTTTGCTCCCCTTACCTCCAGGATTCGGTCGCCGGGCTGCAGGCGACCGTCTTTGACGGCGGCGCCGCGCGGCAGGATGTTCTTCACCAGGATCGGGCCCGGCCCGTGGACGGAGGAGTCCCTGGTCACCACGGTGAAGCCCAGGCCCTCGGTGCCTGTTGGGGGAGCAAAGCAGCCGGCGTCACGGCCGCACGTCAGAGACCTCTCCGACCCCATGAAACGAGACTTAATTACGAATTTTATGACTTTTTAATTTGGTTCTGATTGAATTTATTCCCCTCGTCTCCCCGTACGGTCCTCGCTTCCTCCCGTGTCCCGCTGAAACCCAGGCTGCGGCCGGCTTTAGCATCATCCTCCACATTAACTACTGTTTAAGAGGCCGCTTTCCTCTGGGGGTTAGTAGCCTGGCTCAGCCTCTGAGCCGCCGGGGGAGCAGGCTCCTCTGCTAGCCGGATTAGACAGACTCTGCCTTTAATTTCACGTGTGAGCAGGCCGAACGGTGGCTGATGAAGGGAGGCAGAGGGAGAAGATGGAAGGTGGAGGTGGAGGAAAAAGAGAGAGATATTATTCCCTCCTGCAGCTCTCCTCCCCGAGGACCCGAAGCGATTTCCACAAAGATTTTTTCCTCGTGAGCTTTACTTTGTGTGTGTGTATTCACATACGTGTGTGTTTCTGGGGCCACACACACACACACACACACACACGCCATCAGCCCCCAGAGCCTCCACCCTCTCCCTCTTTCACGGCCTCACAAGCCCCAAGCCATGAGTGAAATGTGCCACGCTCCGTGTGTTGCTCTCGTGAGTGTGTGCGCGGGGAGGGCAAAGCTGCCGTAGCATACTAAAGGCGGCGAGCGATGCTATCTGGTCTCCGAGCTAAGCCTCCGCCTGCCCTACATTAGCGCACCTAAACCTCGCCGCCTGTCAATCACGCGGAGAAAGAGCCTGTTGCCGAGGGAGAGGGTGTTAGAAGCCCCCCATAATATCCTCCGCTCTGATCTCGCGTCAGGTGAAAGGGATAGAGGGAGACAAAAATCAAACAAAAGAAGGATGGAGGGAAAGGAAAATGGGAGGGATGAAAAGGTGCTGGGAAAACACACACACACACACACAAAAAAAAGAAAGGATTTTGAGCTGGTGAGTGTGGAGTCCAATTTTTTGTCATCCTTTCATGTGGGCGTCTTGCTTTTCTTGACAAACCTACGTATGTGTGTGTGTGTAGCCCAATTACAGCTGTCTCTTTAATGCCACAGAACAGAGCCTATTCACAGTCCCGAGAACCTATTTCCATGCTATCAGCACATCACCACTCCGGCATTGAGGGGATAAGGTGGCTGGGCTGATTCAAGTCTACAGGCGTGAGAGTCGGGCACTCGGGAATCGAGAAGAAAAGAAAGGAATCTTCACAATGGCGGCGTGTATTCGGACGACGCTTCTTTGAAAATGTTTCTGATCAGAGATTCGTACTCTAAATAAAAACATCAAGAAAGTCTGGCACCTTGGTAAGAGTTTACGTCCTGATCAATGCAGCAGATACTTACCCTTCTTCAGGTCGATTTTTATCCTCTTGCCGCCCTTCTTGTTGGTGAGGTTAGCTAGGTTGAGTGCGACAGGACTTTTTCTAGCCAGCGGGCTCTGGCTCCGGGGCCTTGGTGACGGGGAGGAGCTGGTCGTCCTAGGTGGAGGTATGGGTGAATCTCTTTCCAAAGAGCTAGGCCCAGACTGCAGCTCCACAACTGGCTCCGGGGTCCTGGCTCGCGCCTCCGGGGTCCTGGCTCGCACCTCTGGTGTCCTGGCCCGGCTCTCCGGGGTCCTGGCTCGGCTCTCCGGGGTCCTGGCTCGCTTAACCTCTGACTTGGCGTTCGGCTTGGGATCCATTTTGGGTTCCGGCTGGGAATCGGCTTTGGCGCGCACCAACAGCGGACTCTTCGCTTTCGCGATGATGTCTTTGGTGTCGCTGGAGAAAAGCTGACCTATCAGGCTCTTCTCGTAGCGCATCTTGTTGGCAGAAGGGAGGATCTCGAGTTGCACCAAAGAGGACGAGGAGGAGGTCATGGCCTGGCGGAACACTTCCTGCGATCTAGGAGAGGACACAATTCGCAATATTTACATCTTTGCCGTTCATATGTGCGACAGGAAAAGACACCTGGCGGGGAACAAACAGCTGAGCTGCTTAAACAAACCATAAACCAACAAAGGAGACAATGAAACTCGAGCAGAACACAAAAGGAGGACACAGGCGATTGGAAAGCAAAGAACGGAGAGGGGGAATGAGGCTTGTGTGCCGTTAATGGAGCTGCGTTTCTGTTTGGATCGAGAACAGAGAGCCTCCTCCAGCTGGTATGGGACACTGTGGTCCCTATCAGATGGGGAGACCTTGCAGCAGGCTCCTAGTGCAGCTTTAATAGACTACTATCAGCGCAACGTTCACACGGAATGACAACACAGTGGGAGTTGCAGTTAAATGGACCTATTCAGCTCCACCTCAGAGGGGCAGAGAACGAGAGGACGGAGGGGGAAGAAAGAACAGGCACAGGAGTCGTGTTTGAGCTGAAAAGAGGAAGAAATTAGAAGAGAGGGACAGAAAATGCACTCCGGTGAGTGTGGTAGGGAGATTTGTCTGGCTGATAGACGAAGCAAACAGAGTGACAGGTGGGGTATCTGTACAATGCTACAGTGGTGACAGGGAGAGTGGGAGTATGCACACAAGCACAAAACACACACAAGACAATGTGATTTTTTTTTTTTTGGCTTTTGCTTCGGTTCCCAGTTACAACCACAACACAAAGACTAATTTCAGGTCTTGTCATTATAACCTGACTATTTTTGAATCTGAATTTGGAGGGTGTAATCACATACAATCATGTATTTATGTATTTATATTTCAGCTCGTAGTTCAATTATAAGGCAACCGAAACAAGTTTGCGGCGCTATGAACCCTTCTTCAGTTATGTGAATGGTTGCATGCGATAACGCCTAGTCGGGGAAGGATTCGACACTTTGTTAGCCAAAAATAAAATTATAAAAAATGGCAGAGAATCTTGCAAAAGATTGGACAAGCCTTCAATTCCAACCATGATCTTTTCCTAAATGTAACCAAGTAGTTTTGGTGCCAAAAATTTGTCAAAAAAGTGACTAAAACAAGAAACAGTCCAAAAAATAAAATAGAATAGAACGTCATCTACGTAGAGACGTAACGGTCAAACACAGAATTGACTATTTTGCCTTTCAACACAATCCAGTTCTCTTCCTCTGAAAGACCCACTCTGTTATTCATGTAAGACATGGGTCTTCAACAAGGCCGCGACCCTATGGGGGTCCGCCGAGGTACTGCATGGGTGGGGGGGGGGCAAAATCTTTAGTTGATTGGACATTTTTTATATATGTTTTTCAATTTTCACCCACAAATTTAAATTTCTTTCAATACACATTAATATATTTTAGTAAAGGGATAAATGGAGGCACAAAACGTTATCTTTCAGTCAGCACACAAGTAATTCCTTTCGGATTCAAACACCCCTCTCCAGCTCATCCCACCAGTCTACTCACTGAGCGAAGGTCTTGTCCTGGAGCGGCGTGTCGTTGATTTTGACGATACTCTCGTCCTCCCGGAAGATGTTCTCTCTCTTGGACCGACTGTTTTCCTCGATGGCTTTAATGTGGAGGCCCAGGGATCTTGCAACACACACGGCGTAGAGTCGATATGAATGCACGTATATGATTGGATGCCAACACTTGAACTCTTCTGCATTTTTATGAGTCAACATTGCCATCTGCCTTCCCTTATGCATGTCTGACTGATTACGAGTGGATGCAGTGCGGGGAGGGAGATTTGCTTTGTGTGTGTGTTCTTACCGTCCACTGAGAGAGGAGCAGTAGGGCACCACATGGATACCAAGAGGACCGCCATCGCCTGAGATCTCGATTGTCCTCGTCAGAGCACTGTTAACAAAATATACAATAAATCAGGATATGGTGCAGACAATTCTAAAAAAAAAAAAAAAACTAAAAAACCAGATGTACTGAGTTCTCTGTGCAAGCTCTTCAAAATCCATTTGAATTTACCTCCCGGCTGCACAGACAGGGACACGTATTAGCTTACAGGCAGCCCTGCCAAACATCACAATGATATGTGTGTGTGTGTGTGTGCAACCGGGGACGCAGGTGGCTACTTCACCTCTTATCTACCTGCTTCTCAACTACCCAATCTAGCCGGTGGACAAAAGAGGAGAGCAGGAGATAAAAGAGAGAGGGAGATAGAGGAGCAGATAGAGATGAAACAGAATGAGCTTCTCTAATAATCTCTGCAGAGCCCCTGAACTGTGGCTTTTAGAAGCAGATAAACAAGGACAATGCCACTGGAGATGAACAGGACGGGGGCTGCTTTTGATATCGGCTAGCTAAGAGAGGGGACCCGCATGATGAGGGCCTGATAGAAGAAGAAGATCACAGGACACATGTATTCCTGCCTGTAGGTTTATTAGTGCGAATGTATTTACGGACCGGCAGTATCAACAACAAGCTTTTATGAAATATCAGAAGAGGTAAAATGACTGAAACATTGACTGTTTTCAGCATTTGTGTCAGGGCAGGCAATTTAAGAGTGTATAGATCCGTAGCTTCTTTTATCTACGAGCTAGTGTCAACAGGACCCAGATTGCCACTAATAATGTCACTATAAACTGTAACTGTAACTGCATATTGATAAATGTTTCAGGGTTGATTAGCGTTCCCCGTTCGGCTGCAGCTCTTCACCTAAAAGCTCAATGGAGGTGCTCATTCTTTTTCAATTACTTCCTGCAATGCTGCCCATGCTGCCAAAGAAAGAAATTGCACACATTTCCTACTTCACATTGTTTAAACCATTCACCTAACTTAGAAAACACATACTTTAGCTAGCACTTTAGTGAGCATTCAACCCATGAACGAGAAGTCCAATGCTTGCAAACAAACAGCTAAGGGCTTGTTTAGTTGCAAAGTGTTTTTTTTTTTTTTTTCTTAGTGTGAGCTTTCGGCCTGCAGCAGAACATGGTCAGTGATTCGTTACTTTATTATTCCACCGCTGTGAGTCCAGGGTATAGTACAGCCTTCAACAAGAGAAGCCACCCTCAGGGTCTGTTGAATGACAAGGTGAAAATAATCTTCTGGAAGATGTGGGCAGGAAGGAGCAGTTTCCTTCGCTGCTCGGTAGCCTAGCGCAGAAGCACAGGGAGTGGACAAAAGAGTAAAATGGTAAATGTGCTGTAAGGTAGCTGCAAGAAAGGTTGGAATGCAAGGTGGTCCAGCAAGGAGTGGCAAGAGGGCAGTCATCCAGGTCATGGCTTATACAAAAAACAACTGTAGTTGCAGGGTTTCTTGAATATGTTTGATCCAAGTAGCTTCTTCAGTTCAAAACGGGGTGTTGGAGTTTTAAAAGCCGCCCCGGCGTCTTGCATGACTAGTGGCTGTCACTAGCATTTCTGCACCACACGTACTGACAAATGGTACTAAAAAGACACTGAAGGCCACGGACATGCAGGTATTTCTCTCTCTCCGAAGGTTTCTAACATAGCTTTTCCACAAAGGAGTGATGACTTGTCTGTGTTAAAAAAAAAAAAAAAAAAAAAAAAACACGACAGCAACAAAACAAGTCCGGGAACAAAAGCGCACAAGCCCAAGGACTAGCAGGGATCATTAGAGCGCACTCCTCCGTCACTGTCGCCCCGCTCTCGTTAACCTCTGCATGGGTCACACACATACTGTACACACAAACGCATGCACACAAACACGCATCTCATTTGCATTCTTATTGCTACATCTCTTGCGTGCTCACAAACACCATCAGTCACAATCCTCTAAATTGAAAATTCACAGATACACACATGCATCCCATTTACATCTATTAGAGAACACGCTTACACCTCAGTTACACATGTGCACCAAGTGTTTGCGTTTACTTGCGGTGATGCTAAGGCAATCAGACCAGGACGGGGTGCACACACACAAAAAAAGAACACAGGTAGGCCTGAATGATGTATATGCACTCAAGCAGTGTGTGGTTCAAAAAAAACTATGCACACACACACACAACGCTTCAGCCCATTTACATTCATGCAAAAAACAAACGGAGGCACAAACAAGCTCATCAGAGGCAACCGTGGCTTGTTAGCGCTGCTTGCTAATATGCAGAATAGCTCCGCTCACCCATTTTAGCATCCCACTGACACAAACACAAACAAACACAGTCGTTCCACTGGGGCGGGGTGGGTGGAGGCGGGGAGGGGGGAACGCTGAGGGACAGTGGGATGGATGAAAAGAGCAACGAGGAGTGAGACAGATGGAGCTCCCACTCTATGTTGACTTCCTCTACATCAACGGAGGCCGGGTGCCTAACAAACCCGAGGCCGGGACTCCTGAAAACGTGCCCTCGCTCGCTCACCGCGGCTCCTTCCACCGCCGACCATCTGTTACCGCGGCCAACTATCGGTGAGAGCCTCCATTGTATCCAGAGCCGTCAGGACACCGCTGTACAGTAAAGCGCTGAAGAATCACCATCTGTCAACTCCAGTGAGTTATTTCTAAAAAAGAACCTTTTTTTTCTCGCCTTCCTCTAATCGGGAAATCGGTCGGCCGCAGGGAATTGTCGCGCAAAAAAAAAAAAACAATCTGCACTCCGGTCACGGGTTTCGCTGGACGAGGCAGGTGAAGGGGGTTGCGATGGAGGGTTTCGCTGTTGCCACGGCAACCGGGTGACTGACAGCGGCGAGATGGAGAGAGATGAAAGATGGAGATGCGAGTCAGAGCCCGAAAAAGTAAAGGTTGCCATGGTGAGACGTCCGTACGCACCGACTTGCACGTACGCCAACACTCCTGACGAGTCAATCGACGCACAAACCAATGACAAAAACAGGCAAATTCAGATTTTTCTTCTTCTTTTTTTTTTCAAGTTTGTGTTTCACAACCACAGGATGACATCTCATTTCGCTAATGAGCAGCAGAGTCGGCCATATGCATCCCGACAGCGAGGTCCACCGAGCTGCTCCTTACCCAGCGAGCGCGCCCAACACAGACGGTTTGATTAATTAGAAGAAAAGAACAAAGATGTAAATCACTCATTCAAGACACAAGCGTGGAACTAAATGTAGCATGTCAAATTCCCTAGTGTTGAAATGGATTGTGGACTATTTAACCTCAAAAATACTCTCTTTTTCCTTCTACAGGAACTGTCCCAAGCACACACAACCCTAACCCTAACCCTAGCCGACTAAAACCCTAGGATACTCTAACCCTAACCCTAACAGACTCTAACCCTAGGAGACTCTAACCCTAGCAGACACTAACCCTAACCCTTACCGACCCTAACCCTAGGAGACACTAACCCTAGGAGACTGACACCATGGCCCACAAGGCGGTTTAATCCAAGTGTCAGGCTGTCAAACAAAGGCTGGAGTTTTAATCCTGGTCTCCATTACACCCGACATCGGGGCGATGCGTCCGCGAGCCGTCAAAGACGCCTGCTCTTACCTGAAGTTGACATGGCTCATCTTGGCGGGGTGGTCTTCAGTGTGTCGGTTCAGAGCCGCTTTCAGAACATGGTTGAGCTCCTGGGAAGAAGAAAAAAAAAAACAAATCTTAGCTGACACTTAAGTTGACGCAAATTACGGCTCCCTACCTTCGCGCACGAGCTCAACAATCAGTCAGCGGCTACCGAGAGGCCCCCGCCGGCAATTAGTAAAACAACCTAACGCCGCCATCAATCACCTTCCAGAGACACTGAAGAGAGGATGACCGCCGGACGCTGAGCTCCTACCACGCGCCACCGCCGTCCTTCCTTCACTCTGTGTGTGTTTCTATCTATCCACCTCTGCGTCCCCCTCCCTCCATCCCTGCCCCGTCTCAGGAAAGGCTCTATTTTTGAATCGTCAAAGATAAACAACCCCGGGGCAAAGGGATGAAACGGCAGGAGGAACGGAACGAGCCGTCAAACTGTTGCGAGAGCGCAGTCGAAAGGGGGGGGGTGGGGGCGGGCGGGACGTAGGAATTGTCCCAAATCGCTAAAGACAAGAAGGGGTGCAATTAGGTCCTTCTGCCTTGTCACTTTCATTGTGTCACCCAGTACTAATGGCTAAAAAGCTCCCGCCCACCAGCCTACCGCTCCTTAGCAACCCCCTCCTCCACCGCCGCCACCACACCCCGACTCCCGAGCGGACCCTCGCTCACACGCCGAATGAACATATTCCCCTCACAAGAATCCAAATCACTTTCCGCAAATGTTACCTAGCGTCTCTGCAGGGGCTGCGAGCGTGAAAATGCACACACAAACGGTGACCCACTTATCTGGGCGGCGTGAGATTACCCCCACAATGGGGACGGGGGACGCGCATGTGTGTGTGTACGGGGGCAGGAAGGCGAGCTGGAGGATCCATTGTTGCTGTGCATCTTCCCGCAACCCCATTAGCTAAAGCCACACACACACACACACGCTCGTAGCGGAGCGAGGTACTCAACGCGCAGTCTTCGGGAGCACAATGTTGACAGGTGAACACAAAGCGCGCACGCTCTTGTCGTACATCTGTAGCGTGAAGCTGAGCTGCACACGCGCCACACAGCAACATCAAATCCCCTCGTGCGCCCGCTGCTCCGCGAGAACAATGCATCTATTTATTCTGTGTGATGTGGCTGTAGATGGATGGATGGATGATGTGGACGTGAACACACAACCTTCCTGCTTCCTGTTTTTATTTTTAAGGGATCCCAACGTAATGCCGTGTTTGAACCTAATCCCTGAGTGACAGCAAATAAATAAAAAAAAAAAAGCAGCTTTCCTTCCTCAGAGTCCCTGCTGTGCTCGGCCAATCAGCTCGCTGCTTTTAACCCGCTGAAGAAGAGCATCAGTGTCACTCCCCCGACCGCCACGACCACCATCACACAAAGCAGGATGTAAAGCCTTTAGACTGGTTTGATGACATGTTACAGCATTGTTAGGGTTAGGTTGTTAATGGGCGTATCATTTAAAAAAGAAAAAAAAATTGTTATTTATGACTTATTGTCATGGTGATAATGACTTGACTTCTACTCCCTTTGTTACTTGGACATGTACCACCCACCTAGACCAGAACAGGCACCCCCACCCCATAGCAATGACACTCCTTGATTGGGAACAATTCATAAAACATGAGCGTAAGGTGTTGACCTGGCCTCTAAATTCACTAACCGATCAGACCCAAAGGCCTCCACTAACAACAATCTGTTGCCAGATGGTAAGAACCAAAGTCCTGGATGGTGTTTCCTTGTAGCAAACTTTGCTAGCTCCGTAACGTTGAGTTCGCCACATCCGTGCTGATCTTTAGATTATATCCGACATGAGTCGTTACCGAGGGAAAATATCGTTTTGTAAAGCAGCGGCAGGAATATCGATCCGGTTCCCATCTGAGCTCACCCGTGGACGTACGCTTCACCTCCGCTTACGAGCCCGAACAATCCCCGCTTCAAGTGCCACTTAATCTCAAACTCCTTTCAGCGCTTTCTTTTCAGCTGCCACTCGGCGCCTCGAGTTAAACCGCGACTCCCGGAAAGAATACATTAGGAATAAAAGAAAACAAACAAAAAAAAAAAAAAGGTGACAGAAATCTAAACTTGCAAAGTTCGGGGTGCGGCGATTAGCGGAAGTGAGAGCGTTTTCCTCACGAACCACCGCTTTTATTTTGTGTAATCCATTTCTCTTCTCTGAGTGATTTGGACGTGGCGGGCTTTGCGGTCCCGGGATGAACGCTCCTCAAAAAAAAAAACCTTTCTGAAAACTCGTCTAAGCACAACTAACAGGTTGTCTCCTCTGTTTTTGTGCTGCTGCACGCTGCCATCCACTTTTTTTTTTTTTTTCTTTTTTGGTGTTGTTGGTTGATGTCTGGAGTCGGAGGCGTGTGTGAGTGACAGGGCGGCGTGCAGACGAATGAGAGATGAGATGTTGGTGTGTGTGTGTGTGTGCTGTCAGACGGATGAGTAATGAGGTGCGTGTTTACTTCCGTGTACATCCAAAACAGTGATGCAGTCACGTGCCGCGTGTCAGGTAGTGGAGAAACAGAGTGCATGTGTACATGCAACTGCAGGACCACGGCTTTGTTGTACCTGCCAGAGCTCCCTGACCCTCCACATATCCATCACCTCGGCCGACTGTCACGCACTTAGATAACATGTGAAAATCTGTATAAAGATGGACGGTGGAACCAAAGTAAGTAGAGCTCCCCCTGGTGACTGGTTACAGTATAGACCCCTTCACGGCCTACGTCACTGAGACCTCATGGTGTTAGCCGGAGGCAAAACAGAGGGAAGCTTGAGACGAACACAGTATTGCTGTATTTTTGGCCGCCAAAATTGAAAAATCAATGCATCATCAGTTTCAGCCTGGAAAACATTATGGGTTAAACCAAATTATGAATTAAATTATGCTAAGTTAGTCATTATTTGGGGGATTCTTGTTATATTTTAATGCTAACTGCTAGCTAATGTAATGTTAGTTACATGTTTCTGGGGTGTCCAAGCTTAACTTGCTTTGCTACGTTACCATTCGCATTGGTTCCACTTCTTGTAATATATATTATTGTTGGAGAGCCCTCACTTGCTATAGACAGACCTCCTTTGGTCAAATCGTCCATCCAGTGAGTTAGAGTGTAGGGGTCGGTGAATATAGTCCCATCAGACAGAGTCAACTCTTTAAAATAACACTCACGGTCTCGGAGAGTGAGTGTATTAGTATATTCTCTAAAATATACGTTTTCTTTGCCCATTCTTGCCAAAACAATCTCTTAAAATACGCTAACTGCCATTTACAAGCTACAGTGTTTGAGATGTATTGCCTCCAGTTAAGCCCCGCCCCTCAGAAATCGTCACATTGTTTATAAACTGTGAAGAAACCCCTTCACAGTTTATTAACAATGTGACAATGTGTCATAGGCCATGAGCTTCCCCTAATCCATGTTAGTGAGCAGGACTTGGGCTGAACTAAAACACTAAAATACAAGTCGTACACATTTTAATCAAGGACGGTAACCCTAACCCTTGATTTTAGGTACTTGATGGATGTTCAAGTGTCATTTTTATCGAAGTTTCGTTTAAGTTCGTTATTTGACGAACTTAGAAACAGGATGTGGCATAATGACGACTACGAGTTGCCATGTCACTCCGTGAAGCGGATATTAGTAGAAAAAGAGGAGAGAGAGCAAAGCCGCCGCAGTTAAAACGTCTCGTTTATTAGCGGCGAACATGGCGAGAGTTGGGATCAATTAAAGCGCTGACTCCATGTTTAGCACCACTCAGCCCTTTGCCAGTTTCATTAGCTCTGCTGATAAAAAAAAAAAGAAAAAAAAGAGAGAGGGAGAATAAGAAGGGTATGTGCATTGACTACATGTGAATTAAATACGTGGCCTTCACCATAAAAGGCAGCAAAATCAATTAAAGGTGCAGGACGCAGATTTATCACTGTAACGGGTTGAATTATCTGGCTCTCAATACTTCAGTCAAAGCCAAAAAGGGGGGAGAACTCCTCTTGTGTGTGTGTGTTTATTTGTGTGTGGAAGGGTTCAAGAGGAGTGGTACAGTGGATGAGTGAGGATGAAGTGATAGCGTATTGATCTAAGGAGTCTATCAGGCCCAAGGAGTGTGACGGCCCGCGAGCGGTTCACTTGCACGCTCCCAGACTGCAGAGATGTTGTTCTCCTCTACCTATAGGAGTATGAGGATTACACAGTCTGGATCCAGAGTCTTGATCAGATTACATTTTTTTATTTCTTTTTTTTGCAAATCTTGTCAATCTTTGGTTTAAATTAGGCTGCGGAGGTCTGGAGATTGAGAGATTCATTTGTCAGGCTGCAGTGAGTCGCGGGGACATTTTAAGCGATCCACACCGAGTCGTCTCCCTCCCGTCTGCTCTGTTTGAAGCGCACGCGGTCGGGCATTTTTCAGGCACGAAATATGGGCTCTGTCACTGTGTTTACTCGTCGCCCGTTGATCCCCGTGTTCTGCTCAGTCACCGCTGAGTCGAACGCAGCGGGGGCAAACAACGGGACTCCTCCTCTACCCGAGCTCCCCCCTCGCACACTCACACAAACATGCCAGAGTAGTGTCCTCGCACAGAACTCCGTCCTGCTGCACACAATCACCCACGGAGGAGGAGGAGGAGGAGGAGGAGGGAGAAAAGGCAGCAAACAAAGTCCTTCTTAATGGTGGTTTGGAAAAGAGGCACTTGAAAAGCTGACCCTCACAAAGTAGAGCCCGGGGCAGCAGAGCTGGACCGCGAGAGGAACAGAATGCACACTGGGCTCCTCTGTCTGTCCGCCACACAACGGAGATGGAGCTGGAAATGAAACATGCTCATCTCTGTTATTCATTTACTTTCTTATTTTTTTTTTTTTGTTTTGTTTTGCTTTTCCTGAAAAACTAGTTTGAACTGAAGGAGGTGTAGCCAATGAACATTTGCATAAAGAAGTCCACCTGGAGAATATCGTATTTACAGTGCTGGTTAATTTAAATAAGCTAATTTTCTGTATTTCTTTACATTCTCGTGGTATATTTTCTTTATTTTTAATTTACTGTAAGATTACCAGATTTCTGAAATTAAATCTGAGGACTTTTACAACGGAAGATAAAAACACTAATAATAATTAAACATCTTTAAACTGCTTTGTCTGTAATGTGAATAGCATTACGGCTACCGTAATAACTTAGGCTACCGTAATAACTATAGTCTGCACGCAGCATTTTTTCCTCATTCATAAAAAGCTAAAATTAGACACATTTTCGGGGACAGCTCATCCAAAACAGAGACGTGTTGACACCGTAATTTACCGGAAGATGCGGCTGCTTTGTCCTGACGCATTCGCTGGCTCTTGTCGTACTCCGACTTATGGTTGTACTTCTGGTGGTGCAATAAATTTGTCGTGTTGCTATCCTTAGCCATTATCTTTTTTTTTTTTGCAAACCTTGCATGTGAGTCAAGCTTGTTCCGCATCCACGTTATGATAACTGATCCAGTTCCACATTATTGATGAGGAGCCTCGTTAGCCACAAATGAGCTACAGCTGCGAGGACGTCGAGTACGTCGCTACGTCATCAACTTCCGTTTATCACATTTATAAGAGACGGCAAATTCTTATAGTGGGGACTGTTTTTATATTATATATTATATAGAATAATAGCTCAAAACAAACTGAAGTGATGTGAAGAAATTTTCAATAAGTCACCTCACCTCAGACCTTCAGTTTTCCGTGTGCGCATCACGACTTTAGCGCACACGTTGAGGTATTATTTATCGATCTCCACCCTGACATTAATTTGACCTGCAAAAAAACTCCGTCAGGACTCGAAACTTTCCGCATGCACCTCCGGTAATAAAAGCAAATAAAGACATCCTCAAGGTGATTGAGGAAATACTTAACCACACTCGCCTCCTCGTACGCCTCCATGATTGCATCAATAATTAACCTCATGCTGATGTGTTATTTAATGGCAGACCCACACTCGTGCATTCACATTAAATACTTTCATTTGTTATTTCTTGATTGTTTATTTCTAAGTTAGCTAACAGCTACAAGTACAGACGATCCCAATGCGTCAAAGGGGTGTTAACATCTGTCTTTTACGGGATCTGATCTGATTTAATGTCAATTTAGTGTCCACGTCAGCAATCAATCAAGTTCGAAACCAATAAATCAACCAGGTTCGAAACCAATCAATCAATCAAGTTCGAAACCACTTTAATTTGTGCATTTAAAGGTAGCCACGTGACGTCACTCTCACCGGTTCGGGCGACCCATCGCTGCTGTCGTCACGCGGAGGCGTGGCCGTCCTCTCATGGGGCGGGGCCAAAGCGGAGTCGCTGCTGCTCCTCACCAGCAGGGGCGTATCTGTGCGGGGGAGAGAAAGAGGAGAGGGATGTAAAGAGGAGAACGGAGACAGGGGCGCCTTTTTTTTTCGTCTTTTGGCAGCTCTCACACTGAGCATTCGGCCCGCATCCCGTCGAAAAGAGCACAGGGAAAGCTCAGAGGGCTGGACGGACCCCTGAGGCGATCCGTGCTCTCCAACACAATGAAAGAAAGAAAGAAAACAAACAAAAAAAAAGAAATATCAGGGGATCTGTTGGCACCTGAAGACGAAATTTAAAAAATAAGGAGGAAAATTGGACGTAGCTAACGGGATTTATAAAGAAAAATGGGCATGAAGTTGGGATAAACGATCAAATCTGCACGGTGGGAGTGCTGAGGCGCTGTAATCCCTTCTCGAGGGCTCACGTTTATTTTAGGGTGACTCATCATACGCCCCAAACCCCACACCCACCCACGGTCTACACTTACATATGGCCAGCTGTTGCCTCCACGCCCCCCTTAACACAAACTCTTAGCCACAGCCCTTACTGAACCCACAGTAAAACGATTCAAAAGAATCTAATTTGGAGCTTTGTGCCGCCTTTTGCAAGGAGCAGGCCCGTGTTTGTGGAAGTGAAACAAGTCGCGGCGGTGGGGAGGGGGGCGTTTTCTAATTTAACCCGACAGAGGAGAAAATAAAGACAGGGGAGAGAAAAAGGCAGAGCGTGTGGGATAAATAGAAAAAAAAAGAGTGTGTCAGAGAAGGAGACGGGTGAAAACCTTCGACGGCGAAAGAGAAGGCAAACAAAATTCTCTCCTTTCCTGTAATCAATCTCTCTTTGGAGGGTCAGCGACAGGGTCTTGGTCCAACGTGGTCAGAATAGAGAGAGCAGAGAGGGGAAAGCAAGTGGGGGAAAAAAAAAACTGGAAGAGGTCACAATATGTGTGTGTGGTTAGTGATCGTAGACGGGTGAAAAATGACGATTCCAACCTTCCCCGACACACAAATATCATCTCTGCTCAGTCGTGTTCAGGTGCTATGTTCAGATTTGTCTCATGGTTGTTGTTTTTTTTTATTAATTATCATGAACTCGGTTGTTCTCTGCCGAACAAGGTGTCAGAGCCTGTGTCACCCTCCATCTGTCTTTCACACGTCATCTCTCCTGCCTCTGCTAACAGCGAACGCCAAAAGACACAACACTGACTCACGACGTGAGAGAATTCAAAGGTATTTAGGTATTCCTTCCATTTATAGCTCACCTCTTCCACGATTTTTCTTCTTACGTCTCGTTCCTCATCCTTGTTTTATTGAGGAAGTAAACAGAACGTGGCCTAATTTGACCCAGAAAAGCTACAGGTGCACATCTCCGTGTATGATTTGCAGTAACGAAACGTGCTTTGATTTAACAAGGAAACATCCAGAACGATCTCCGGGCTTGCATCAAAGGGCATCAGAGAAAACACAACTCCAAAGAATGGATGTTTCTCGTTGCTTCTTTGCTGTGTGCTCGTTTCTGTTTGCCGTGAAACTGGGGGCAAATAATTTGATCGTTATTAGAATTTGGTTTTCACGAAGCAGAAATGCAACTTCGTATTTGGGGAATATATAGGGAGGAGCTGGGGCGGAGCGAGGGGTAGGTAGGGCAAACCTAAAATCGTAAATTCTGCTAAATTAGGGAATTATTTTCAGAAGAAACACCAGACAACTGATAAGAAGAGGTTAATTTTTGCTTATGACGATATAATAAATTTGAAGTACCTAAGTGAAAGTGACAACTTTTGACTGAGAACCTATTGACGCAAACTCATAGCATCTTCCGCAATGGCTTTTTTGATTCATATATGTAGTTCATCCGAGTTAATAAGTTGTCTACACAACTTGACTAAAATGTAAAATGTATGACTTGTATAATTCACAAAGCTTGGTCACAGACTAAGATCCACAGTTTCTAAGTTGGATCAGCAAAGTCTGAACATTTCATGTGTGGAAATGAAAACATCGGCTTTAAAACCAGTCCGGCGGTCAAGTTTGGACAAAGGATGCGAGCCAGAAACTCGCTGGTTTTCAATCTGGGAGACATTTGTCCACCATGCTCAGCCAAGTTAGATTAGACACAAATTTGACACTTTAGTGTTTCATTCAAAACCGCACGAAGAACTATTTATGCCTTTTAACGTCTCCCAGAACAGCGTATGCACTTGTAAAGGCGTCCATGTATAGAAGGTAGTAAAACTTAATTTACGGTTATTTGCGCCGTTTCTTGAAACCACCTGTTTGTACATTTCTTTGGAAATGAACCAAGATAAAACTCATGTTTTTGAAAAGGGAGTCAGTTTTGTTTTGAGACAGATCTGTTGAGGTCATAGGGAATAATTTTCCCACTATATAAGAAAAGAGTTGACACCCATTACTGCACAATGATGGACTGCAAAACACTGACTTAAACTGCAAGGACAATAGGAACATTAAGTACAAAAAACCTACACCGGTACAAGGACATCTGGATTAAATGACAGCGCATTTAACGGCTACATCCTGTGGAGTCTACACAAACTGAGTGATGAATGTATTTCCAAAGTGGCGGTAATGCATTTTCTAAATTAGCTCCACAAATAGGCTACATTATTGAGAAACCTCAGTCGTGACCCACCCACACACAGCGTTATACCTCACTACGGTGTCAATGATGCGACTTTGTCGAGTGACCGAGGCCGCACCACGGTCACAGTCAGGGTCCATTACCCAATGGTCAGCCTCATAAATCCTCCCCCGTTTATCCATGGGACTCAGATCTGCCTCCATCAATCCTCCCACCACTTAGAGCCGAGGTCCGGCCATGTGAAGGAACCCGAGGGTCGGCCAGCGTTGACCTCTGATCCCTGACCCCTCCTCGGAGGGTCAAGCGGTGTCGCGGAGGGTCAGGGTATATTGATGAGAGTGACAGTTGTGACTCTCTCAGGTCAGCCACCGTTTGGATTGTCATAAACAAGATTGCCTCAGAGGAATTGCTAATGGAGGCTGACGGGTCTGGTTGAAAAGTGCTTCAGTATTGAGCTAGAACTTAGGACTGAGGACATCTGGATCTAGAAATCAACTAGTAGTACTCAAAAAATCTTATCAAACATCCTGCTTTATTAATTTGCCTTCACAAGGCTTTTGAATGCTCATGCATTGGTCTTACGAATGAGGGTTCCCAAAATTAACAAGAAGGATTTAACACAACCACAGTTGAGACTGTATGTCGCAAATTGCCTGAAACGAGCCAACAGTTCCAACCTACAATTTCGGGCTAATCAAAATTGGCCTAATTCTAGCTTTTGCAGCTATGTGCATCTTAAGATGTGTGCAAATCCCAGCGCCTTCCGACAGTGGGCAAACATTGGGAGCAAAGTGGAGTCCAGTGTCTTGCCCAAGGAGGCTTTGGTGCGTGGAAGGTCCAAGAACTGAACCACCTACAATTGATGGAGTTATATGGTCATAAGATGATCTATGTGGTAGTTGTATAGTTTTGTCTACACAATTGTTACTTGTGTCCATGATGGGGTTATATCATCCACCACATACTTCACTAAATTTTCATCTTTAGATCTTTTAAGCCGGGGCCAACTGTGTAGATGCTTGTACTTGGTCGCCTTTTGCACCCTAACGACCCTTAAAACTGAATGATTAGATTTAGACTACACATGAAAGAGGTAATTTAATTTAACCGACAAATTATTGAGTTAAAAAGCGCAATTTATCCAAATAGTTTCAGATCCTGAACTTGATTAAATGATTAAAGAAAAAAAAAGAAATGTAAAGGTTTTTTTCCGAGGTCGTGGAGAAGAAAAGAGCTCCGTTGAAAATTTAAAACTTAAAGCAGCAAAGAGTCAACCCTCAGGACAGGAACCGAGAACAAATCTTTGCCCTTTTGGCAACGTGAGCAGAATTGTTAAGTATTTTAAGATGGCAACGGCACGAATTTAACACGCAGTCTCTTTCTTAAAGGAGGTGGAAGCCCTAAAACTTAGAATGTATTTTAGGTTTGCTAATTTGACAGAACGGTGCGCCAACAACCACAAGGTACGTTCCAGCTTTAAACAGACCCCACCCTCAAAAACTTGTGCCCACTTCAAGGACAGCAAACCGGACCAGATTGAAACACACCCAAGTCATGTTCTTCCCTTATCTTCCTGTTGAGATTTGTGTAATTGGAGACGCTTGAAGGCGTCTTGTAAACTCTGCCAGTTCCGTGTTTATTTGCCTCTGACTCTCCATCTGCAGCCCTGCTCTCTAACTAGGCTGCTTATGCAATTCTAGGAGCTCTTAGGTTTATTTTTAAGAATTGCCTCTTGTTTTCAGTTCTGTGAAAGTTCTGCAGCGCTAGTTCACTGCCAGGGCATGATGAGAACAAGGATGCATCATGTTCCCAATTTAATGTGTGTGACCGTGTGCGTCAGGGTCCAGACGTTCGTTGTTGTGCGCCGCTGTTTGCCTTTGAGTTTCCACGCGCAGCCGAGCGTGTGCACCATATGTACATTTATTACTGACAGTGCTTTGTTTGTGTGTACATTTGTGTTTGTGTCTGTTTTCGTGCCACGGGCCAGGGTGGTCTTGTTTTTCTGCCAATCGATAGAGCAGTCCAGCTCAGGCTGCTCATGGGATGATGCGATAAGGACTCTCCTCCTGGAAGTGTGTGCGTGTGTGTTTGTGTGTGCGGCAGCAGATCAATGCAGGTCTAATCATCCCACCGGGGCAGCGTGAAGTCCAATCACCCCGTTCAAACAACTGTCCCACCCTGACACACAAACACTTTGATGCCTCGCTGATTACTGAATTACTTCTCGTCCTGTCCGCCGCCACTTCGCGCGATTACACCGTCACGGTAACCGGATTATTGTGAATAACGTGATTAAGGTAATAGCGTGATGAGAGCGTTCACATGGTTTCGCGGTAACCTAATTTTCCCAGGAACCCTAGTTTACGTGATTTGGAGATAAATGGCTTAATGTTCAGGGAAGGAAGAGTTGTAGCCGACGTGACACGTCTTATTATCAAACAGCTGCTTGCCTTCTCCACATCTGCGACTGAATGGGACGTGCAAAAAAAAAGAAAAAAGCTCTATACACAAAAAAGGAAAGCATCCGGTTACATCTACCGTCATTTTGACTACAATAACTGAGGTAAAGGTGTTCCCATATAGAACATCTGCCCTACAACAACCTGCCAGCTTGTGTTGTCTTCTTTATCCCCTATACAACTCTAAGTTGTGTTCTCCCTTTTCACTTCCTGTATTCAAAGTCTTAATTCATACATTCATATCACTGTTTTAGGACAGGTAATCCTACCATGCATTGGAAGTTAAACTACTGGACAGTGGTGAAAGCTGCATCACTAGGACAAAGTCATATTGAGTTATGTGTACGAGTTGTAGGACGGTAAGCTAACGGTGTCGGACGGTCAATCAAAGTGACGAAATTAAGTGCATAGATGCCGTTCTTCTAACCTCACGTCGGTTCCCTAGTCAGTCCTAGCTTTTCCAGTTTCCCATTCTCAATGAGAAATACAGACTACTGCCACCTGCTGGTACGAAGAGGTAGTTCACTGGCCATAGTCTTTGCGGTGCAACTTCTTTGTCCAAAAACATGCGTCATCATGCGCAGTCACAGTCTAGGCCTTTGTTGCCGTTAGTTCCCTAACATTGGTTTGGTGTGTCTGGGCCTTTCAAAGTCTTACTCTGGATTAAATCAGAAAAGCAATTGGCATTCAATTTCTAAGGATGAGATTAATGTCCTGCATTAACACTAATCAATAAAAGATTTGCTCAAAGGCTCAAAGGCAAACTGTAAATGTTCAACGTACAAGATCTGACACTCGTCAACTGATCTCGTTACAAAAGGAGAGCAAACACACGGACTCGCTCTCCTGATAAAACCTTCCCAGCAGTGGATGGGCGGCTGCTTTGGGTGCGATTGGTTGTTTAAGTTGCATACGAATTTTTTTGTGTGTGTGTGTGTGTGTGTGTATCCGGATGACAAAAGCGGCCTTTATTGCATCAGTCTGGCTCTGCATGCGGGGCGTCACAGGGTCACATCATAACTAAGTTAGTCAAGGTTCAACAGGGCTGGAGAGCAGCAGGTTGAGGAGGGGAGGGGTTCAGGAAGAGGTCCCACTGGGTTAAAGACAGGATGGAACAGGCATGAGTGTGTGGGGTGGGGGGGGGATTAGTCCATTCACGGTTGGCTGGACCCTGGGCATGCTAACAGGCAACAGTGCTAATCGAGTTAGAGTTGGAAGCCATGCAGAGAGAGGAAAAGCGCTGAAGGGTGGAGATGGAGGAGGTTTCCTGGGAGTCGGGTGGGGGTCAAGGTCTAGGGCCTCGGGTGTCGAGCTGGATGGCAGGTGGTCGAAGCTGCATAATAGAGCAGGACAGAAACGACCGGCTGAGGAGGCAGATGACGGGGCATGGGGTGAGAGTGGGCACAGTGTGAGGGATGGCAAAGGGCGGCTGTGCATGTATGCGGGGACGGTTTGGGGGGTGTCACACCGTTCCTCCACGGCAGATGGAGAATGAAAGAGGAGCGGGATGACCCGGTGATTAGAGGGACCCTTATTAAATCACAACCAGGCTCATTTGATCTTTTATCCTGCTTTTTATCTTTCACTTGTCATTCAAAAATTAATCAGCGCACAGGGCACAGAAAGAGAAAAATAAATCACGGCTCTAGACTACTCACAGTAAAATCTATCAGTGGCCCAGACAGAGCAGATATTTCCCCAGAGGCTGCTTTAGGCGTCCGACTGCATAGTCTTGATTTGCGGTTTCTTTCTGCAGACAGCGACCCAGGGACTTCTTTATAGTATTCTCTAACCACAAGGGTGGGCCAAACCCTAACCCTAACCCTAGGTCTAACCCTAACCCTAGGTCTAACCCTAACCCTAGGTCTTCCCCTAACCCTAGCCCTAAGGGTACATCAGAGACCAGCCAAACTTTAGCCTCAATTCCGATTGATTGAGCCACTTAGCCCGGAAGGATCCTGTGATTTCATCAAGAAAAACTGAATTTCCTCCACTCGTGTTCTCAATTATACAAGAGCAGGAGACATCAGAGGAACAGACGTCCAACCGAAGAGTGCAACAGGAATTTAAACGTCTCGACTAGTCCATTCATAGCCGAATCAGTGCGGATAAAAGCAACGCTTAGATAATAGTAACTGAATGCAAATGAAGATGAACTTAGGGGAAGATGGAAAAGAGGATAAAGCTCAGGAAATGGAGAAACAAGCTAAAGCGAGCAAAGCACCAGCATGAACACTTTGCATATTAAAAATCTTCCTAGCTGCCTTTCAGAAGCGGAATGGGAACATTTTCATCATCTTAAATGTTGCAGCGAGGGAAGCCAGGAACAATATGTGACAGAGACAAAACAACAGAGCAGCGTGGGTCTCGTTAGGATCGCATCCGAGCACAATCGGAGGCTTTTCAGCGCCACAACCCAATTTTACGGTCAAAAACAAATAAAAAATTTTTACAGGAAGCGAGGACGACAGGAGAGAACGCCGCGTCAACGCTGCATCTGTTTTCACGGCGCAGGCAAGAACTCTGCCTTTACACGCTATGTTACATCTGTTCCTTAAATGCACTCTTCCACCCTCTCACATGCAGTCGAACACCTACACCCCCTCTCACCGTGATACACTTTCTCACATGTGCAAAAAACGTGTTGATTGAGCACGGTTCGTCTGGTGTTTTCGAGATTTTCGCACAGTCTCCTCTTACCTCTACACCTCCAGTCTACAAAACAGAGCATTTTATACATGGTTCAACGTGGAAATTTGCAGGGCGGCTTTTAAAAAGAAAAAAGAAGACGTACTGGCTTTGAGGACGGCCTCGTTGACTTCGATCTCGCCACTGGACGGCTCCTTGCAGTCCAGGTGAGAGTAGTAGTGGAGGGGCTCTGGGCTTGGGGCGGAGCTGGAGTAGCCGTTGGACATGCTCTCCCTGGGACTGTCCGCCCTCTCCTGCTGGACCTCGTGAAACACCGCCACCAGCTGGAAAACAACACACAAAGTCAGCGCCCTACATACTCGGAGATATCAAAACAGTACGCGCGCACAATCTGAAATGAACAAGCTTCCCCCGTGATAAGCGTGGCAGGATAAACAATGCGATTTCTGGCATGTAAATGAGCTGGAAACACGCAGCCAGGTTATGCAGCATCTCCACCGTGCCATGATCACAGCGAGGCTTTTGTGCGATTTATCTTGCCAGCAGTGGGGAGCGGCGCAACCTGCTTTATTCTGCCAAGTGTGCAGATGTACAGCTCATTCACTCTCGAACCTCTTACGGCGCGCAACACACCGGCGGACACGTCTTTTACCGGCGCAATAACTTTATTCTGGTTGTTAACAAAGGAGGGGTATGTGTCCGTCGCTCCGGCGGACGGCGAGGCCGGGGCGAGGTGAGCGCGTACGAAATTAGCAGTCAAATGAGATCCGACGTGAGAATGAGAAGCTGTCAAACGCAATGACACGGCTGCCACAGTGAGACGCCGGGAAAAGACGGGGGGAGGCCAAATGAACAGGGGATGCGGGGCAGGGGAACGACAAACAATCCTAATTGAGACAGGGACATGATGGCAGATAGAGAGAAGGGGAATGTGTGTGTGTGTGCGGCCTCCGAGGGTGCGTGGTTTGATAAATGGGCGCGTGGCGGCGTGACGCTCTCATTAGACGCCGCCGGCGAAGGAAATGACCACTTAATGAAAAGCAATAACCGGGGGATGAGAATAAAACAACGGACGAGCCGAGGACGTCGATTAAGAAGGACGGAGGGGAGGTCCGCCGGTTTGTGGTGCAAACAGCGAGCGCGGCGGAGGCGGAGAGAGATGTGTCATCAATCACGCGAAGACGCCACCTCTCACCTCAACCGCCCGCGATTCAATATCCCCGTGACACCTGGCCAACGGCGCGCCGGGCAGATTCGTCAACTGTATTCACGCGGCGAGGGAAGCGAGGGGCTGCTGGCAGATGCAAAGGAGAGAGGCGAGGGAAGACAGAACGCCAGGAAAACAATCAGATTGCGTGCGGCTGATGGATGCTTCTCGAGCTCTTTCTCTCCCCTTTATCTGCTTCCCTCTTTCTCCCCTTATCTCCTTCCCTCCCGAGCCTCCGTCTCTTTCTCCAAACTCGCTGACAGCATCAATCAAAGGGGAAGTCTCCGAGCGTCATGTGATGTGCCCGGGCGCACACACACACACGCACACACTCGGGAAACAATTTGCTCATTTTGAACAACAACTTCTGCAAATGCGAGAAGGGTGGGGTGCGGGGGGGTGATGATGATTTGCCTTTTTCGGGGAGTTTATGTTTTACGGCTGACGCAGGCGGGGAGCGGCGCCGATGAAGGCCGCCCCGCTGCTCGCGCTCATCGCTCAATCAAATGCAAAGTATCAACAGAGCGAGTCGGGCTTTGCCTCGTTTGGAGCGAGTGGAGAGAGACGGGCGTGGAAATGACGCTACGAGGGACACGACCTTTCACCGAATCCGGTCAGGCAGCATCCACTCAAGAGTGCTTACACTGGTACTGTGACTTCCCGGTCAAAGATTGGACTAATAAAACATAAAAAAAGGAAAATCGAAAAATGGGCACAGGTCCACGCAGACTAACTGGGTGCCAAAGTTCCACGAATATTGCACATTACTAGATTTAATATATTGAAAGGGTCGCCGAGGCCTTAGGTCTGTCTCGCCATGCTGACAGTTTTCATTTTTGTTTCCCGTGGTTTAGAGATCTCAGAACCTCAATGAAATTTGCTTTTATGGTTGCTTTAAGCATCTCAATTACAGCTGCCGAGGCTTTGCTAAATGCCGGTAGCAGCATGTGATCAATGAAAATGAACGTGCTGATGCTACAGACTCGTAATGCGCTCCACAATGGCACTTTAGTCCCAACGCTAGGCTAAAGGGACTGCCTTTAGATTTGCAGGTATTGGAGCAAGATATGTTAAATTGTTGATGTTACATACTCAAGAGAAGATATTTGTTCTCTCTCCTAGGGCTCCGGGAACAAGATAAAGGTTCGTTTTGTCCAGGTAATTTATACTTCACGAGAAAGTACCTAACTCTGGGTAGTCCTGATAGGGACCTCCCAATCTCTGTTCTCGGAGATGGACGACGAGAGGAACAATTCACTTGACGACCGCGTCCGTTGGATCACGCCGTTCTTCCAGCATGTACCCACATACAATACGGCAACTTCTAGCCAGGAGAGACTAGTGAACACTAGGATCTAGCATTAAGCACATCCACTCCAGGTAATTTATACTTCATGAGAAACCATTCTCTGTTCTCGGAGATGGACGACGAGAGGCACTATTCGCTTGCCGACTGTATCCGTTGGATCATGCCGTTCTTCCAGCATGTACCCACATACAATACGGCAACTTCTACCCACAGGAGACTAGGATCTAGCATCAAGCACATCCGCTCCAAATTCTGACCAATCACAGGATAGTCGCCGAACACCACGAGAGAAAAAAAGTTCTGCCCGGTTGAAGTGTTGAGAAGAAGCTGCGAGAACTCCCAAAGGAGGCCTGCAAGAACAGTCTTCTCATGGAGTATGTAACAGCCTTTACAAAAGCAATTACAACTCATCCTCAGGGGCCACGGATGGTTCCAAAGACTTCTTAAATGTCACCTTCCCAGTGGCAAAAAAAAAAACAGAGGTCAAGCAGCTTTCATCTTGATGACTGTCAGATCAAGTCCGAGGATCATCTATGATTGTTTTTGAACAGGCGTACTGCAATTTACCGCCATGGTGCTGGGGTTGTTACGGAAACAGACGACACAGAAAAACCAAAACCAGCATGGTTTAATGCTACTCGAGGTTAGTAAATTATGGAATAGTTTGGGGTCTTATAAAACAACAAAGGCAGTTCTGGGATCATCTCTCTGCTCAAGGTGTGAGCCGGTGTTTCATTGCCAGACAGAGCACATTAATATACAATACGAACAAAATATCAACGTGGGAACGGCTCAGTTTTCAAAAGCGATTTGATATTCAGTCCTTCAAACGCAGCACGAAGGTACTTTCTTGGAGGACCCTGCGCCCCGAGATAAAGAAAAGCACCTCGCGTGCTTTGCAGTGTGTTTACTTGACACGCATATTTTTCTCTCCGTCCTTCCTGACCGTGATTAGCATTCTTGGAAACAAATCGCTTTATTTTTCCTGCTGCGTCCGCTGGGAGGGGATATTGATATGGACCTGGGGAGGCTGCATGTCAACTACCACTGAATAATGTGACCCCCCCCCTCCCCCTCTCCATCGCACACACACTTGATACCCGTGCCAAATACAAATAGCTGAGCCCTTTACACCGTCATGTTGTGATCTTCCGTAAATCATGACACTGTGTGTATTTGCAACGTGACCAGACTGGCTGGGAAAACGGTGTGTGTGTGTGTGTGTGTGTGTGTGTGTGTGTGTGTGTTGCAGAGCCATAGAGATTACCGTGACATACATGAAAGCTGTATACAATGCCATGCGTGAAGCATGGAGGGAGATAAATATTGTGTGTGTGTGTGTGTACTCCGGCTCACACACACTGCCTAGGGCTCCGAGTTATGAAGTCTTGCAATACATGTGGCCTACGGCGGACAAAGCAGGCGGATTTTCAAATTAAAAGAATGCCGTGCGTACATCCACCCACGCACATCCTATTTTACATTAATACATTAATCTGCTTGCTTTATTTATACTTTATCATCTCTGTGCTTCGAAATCTAAATGTACTGCTCCATAAGCAGATTTGAATAACTTCGCCAGAAATGGAGGAAGCACGCGTGTCAACAAGATTATGAGAATGAGAATAAATTGAAAGAATAAAGTCCAGGCAGTAATAGTAATAGTAAAGAAATACAAAGAGGTGCGGTGAGTTTTAAAATCTTAAACATGCACACACACTACAAGACTGGAAAGTAACAGATGAGGGAACGCGTAATAAACGGAGACGACGGAGCAATAACTTTAGCTGTAAATCTGCTGGTTCACACTCCTATCCAGTAGGTGGCGACAATGCACCTTCAAGCAAGTGTGCCAATCAGTGAAAAATAAGAAGAGGTGAATTCACAGTGTATTCTTCATCTATAACTGTAGAATCGAGCTCTTCAACAGGGGGTCTGCGACCCCTAGAGGGTCAGCAGAGGTACTGCAGGAGGGTTGCGAAATCTTTGGTTGATTACACATTTTTCTATTCTTTTTGTTTTTATTTCCCCCCACAAATTTAAATTTCTTTAAATACAGTAACACAAATCCCACATATTTTATTAAAGGGATGAGAATAGCTAAATACTTAATGCAAAATAATAATAATAATAATAATAATAATAATAGTAATGTATAAATAGAACTAGGCCGAGTTTAATAAAAAACACGTATAGGGGTAGGGGGTCCCTACTCGATCTCCCTATCAGTTTGGGGAAACTGAAAAACGTTGAAGAACCCTGCTGTAGAAGATCAATTTTAACAATTTTAACAGCATACTAACATTAATTGTAATGATAGCATGCTAGCTAACATTCACCTAGGGGGCTAGAATGTTTACCGTTGCTTAACTTGAATGTTAAATATCAAACGCATTCAAAGTTAAGCCAAAGGATTCTGTCAACACCTCACATCACCGGATATCTCTTTACCAAAAGGTCCAAACAGGATTCCTCTGGGGCCAAATGAGCCAAAACTCCTCAAGTGTGACGCCATGCAACCAAATAAACTTTGACACTCGACAATCATGTTACTGGTTACAAGTTCCTGCTGCGATGTGCTTAAAAAAAGTCTGTTATCTTGATATAATTAGCCAAAAAAATACAAAATGAGCTGCTTTTTAACTATTTTATGATGTAAGATCAGGACTTAATTGTTCTTTATAAAGATCCCACCAAAGAAATACAGTATCAGTTTAAGTACTGTACTCGCAGCATGCATGTTCATATCAAAAGCACGCTTTATCTCTATGGTAACACAAGTAGGTCTTATCATTAAAACGGCTTTTTGAAAGCAGCGCGGCGGCACAAAGCTACACATCAACTTCCCACCTTCATGAAGTGACCTTTTCACTGCTTTCGCCCCACCTGCCACCGGCGTGCCCGACCTTTGACCTCGCTCCTATGGAAATTAAAACTGTGTTAACTGTGAGCGCACCGCAGCCGTAACTGATGAATTTTTTAACAGGCAGGATGTGAGATTATCCAGCCGCTGTAAACAGTTTATCATGTTTACATGCCGCAACTCACAGATGGACCAGTTGAGCATTTTTAATAATTGATGCGCTCGCTAAGAATTAATTAGCAACATGCAGCTAAGTCCTTTCATTGAACACACACACAGGGACGTGTGTTGATGGGAGACGCGCACTCGCACAGCCGCACCGACATAATTTAAGAGTACTGTTCTGTGGACACGCTTTGTGTTTTTTTTTTTTCCCCCTCCCCGCAGTGAGAGGATGAACAGTGCCCCCTTGCTTCGGTCGGACGCCACTGCGGGGCTGGAGCCGCTGGAAGTCCCCGGCCTTTACACAGGCGTCGACACACACACTCCGCCGCCTCGCGAGCAAACATACGCACTTCCCCCGTTCCCCCCATCCTCCGCCGCCGCCGCTAATCAACCCATTTTTCTTCTCCCCTCTCATCGCTGTCTACCGCGGCAGTGTGCGCTTCTGCATGTGTGTGTGTGTGCGCAGCCAGACAATTGAGATGCTTTTGTGCTGTTGTCATTTATCTTACGACCCCCCCCCCCTCCTCCTTCTTCTTCTTCTCGCTCTATTCTACATTCTTTCTTTGAACGAGAGATGCATAATTCAGAAGGAGCACGCAGCATCCTGACAGTAGTGTGGAAACCCAATCATCTTTACACACATATAGGCACTTATACACTACAGCACACGTCTTCTTCTGACTCACACTTCCTTCGCCAGGTTTCCTAAAGAGTTTTATCTGCTTTTATTTAAAGTCAAAAATCGGAATCAGAGCTCCCGCTCTTGAAAAGGAAAGCCTGCCGCTACCCGTCGACACAACTGCACACTCCTGATGGAGCTAAATCACGAATCTGTCGGCTGAGGTGTGAAGATTCCTCCCCTCTCGCGCGCGCGCGAATTGGACGACGCCGCCTCGGCGGAGAGCAGAGCGGGACGCGTGGAGAATGGCTTTCTCCGCGGCCGCGAGGCGCGATGAATATTGACGCCGCGCAGGTACAGAGCGCGCCCCGGCCGAGCGGGAACTCGCCCCTCGACGCCCGTGACACCGCGTTAGGGGCGGCAATCAATCAGGAAGGAGGCGCTCGTTCGCTCCCTCTGAATTGACGAGCAGGTAATTGTAATTAGGGACAGTGTTAAAGACGAAGAGTGGAGGGGTTGGGGTTTTTCGGCTGCGGGCTGGATCAGCTCGGATACACGCAGGATCCGAGTGCGTGTCATCAATCTGTCATGTTCGGTTCATTCTAAGGAGCAGGATAATGAGACAGAGGGAACTCACGCGGAGCTTCGGCTTTACAGGAAGGAGCTCTCGTGTGTGAGTTATGGTTTCATTGCAGCGCAGTGACAACACAAGAGTTCTTCACCCCGACTGATATATACACATAGAAAGGTCCGTATTGTAGCTGTTTGTATAGTGGCGTATAATATGAATATAATGCCAAATCCAGTGTTTGTCCAGGAAACAGGCCTTTGAGTCACCTGTCCTATGGCTTCTGAGGATATGGTTGGATTTCCATATTTGTTATGTAACTGCAACTGGGGGGAGAAAATGCAAAACAAAGGCAACAGAACTTTTCCTTTCCAAGTTCAGTGACATGCAGATTTGCTGCAGCTTGGATCCAAGGAAAACCCAGATAATTAAAACTGCCTCTGAGATATGCTGGATGACTGACAAACCTTACATATATGTACGTGTCTAGCGTAGACGTATAATAACGTGTAAATATGGACGACTTCCTCACATTGGCCACTGTTTTCCCGGGGATATGGGCAGCGCCATCTTGGAGTTTTAGAGCCAGAGGTTGTGCAGTTGTGACATTTACTTAAAACAAAAAAAAAGAAAAAAGAAACAGGACCAATTATGGTTTCATTTATTTTAACATATTTATTCATATTTAAACATCTTGCTATGTCTGTAATGTCGATAGCAGCAAAACTGGCTACTGTAATAGCTGTAGTCTGAGCGCCAACATTTTTTTTTCTCATTCAGTCTGGAAATGGGGACTGCTCCCAGAAAAACACAAGTCTTTTTGTTCTGCTGCTTCGTTTTTCAGACCTTTCCATCTTCACCACGCATGTTACGAAGCGCTACACTGAAAATGGTCTGGTATGACACAGCGTTCAGAACTCTGTGTAATCACATACAACGTAATGCCAGTATATTAAAAATTCATATCATAACGGAAAAAAACAAAAACGCCGGGATTCGGTATGAACCAGTACACCATCCAGCGCTAATATTACCTACCTAAAAATTTATGTGACGCATATTTTAGTATTTTAGTTTGGTCCAATGTCCCATCCACTACCATGAAGGAGGAGCTTCTTACCTACACTGCAGCCAGCCACCAGGGGGAGCTCTACTTGCTTTGGCCTTAACACGAACAAGCTTGTGGATTTTTAATTACCGTAACTCACAGCGGTTTGCGCTAATGACCAAATTCAAAGTGTGGCTGAACATTGTACTTGTGCTTTTGTCTGGAAGACCTTCATGACATCTCAAGGGTATAACGAACTTTTTACCATCAAAAGTGTCGCCCCGTAACAGCAGTTTTTGTTTCTTCCCAGAAAGCGCAACTTCCAAGTGCACACTTGGAATAGTGCCCATTGGTGAGTTACGGTAATTCAAATACTGCAAGCTTTTCTTTTTTTTTTTTAAATCTTAGAGGGTTAAACTGTGTATTCTGTCTACATGTGCAAAGTGACCTTGCCCAAAAAAATACCAGAAGGTGTTTTTTTTTTTTTTTTTAAATTTATTAACTCTCCGTCTTGGAAACTTGTCTACCCTAGTTTGCCTGTTACTTAGCTTAGCCCACCGCCTAAAATGTCAATAACAGAAACATGTGTCGGTACAACATATTTCAATCGTGCAGGGATGCACCTACTCAGCATAGAGAAACAGAAGACCGCATGCAAACACAGCGCACACAAATATACTTGTGCACCCAAGCATGCACCAAAAACTAATCCACGTTCAAGAGCACATATTGTATACACTCAACCTGCACACTCGCACATTTGCAGGGCACCGTAGAGGCCACCAGAGGAATGCTTGGCCCGTGTTATTTAAACAAGGGGAAAATTGGTTGTATTACCGGTGAGAGCCGGGCTAATCCTGCCTCTCTTCTAGCCTGGATCTATACAGCACACGCACCAGATGTGGAGGATTACCTCTCACAAACACACACACACACACACACCTGGCTCAGGGCCACGCATAGAAATTATTGAACGCACAAGCAAGATTAGAGAAAGAAACCACAAAGGCGGCCGGAGAGACGCGCGTCGTCTCTAACTCGCAAACTGAGAAAATGAAAAATGGAAATTGTCAAGCGGGGTAAGAGACGTCCCTACTCCACACCCCGAAATGTTTCTTTCTTTCCGTTTGAAGAGGCGCCAGTAGCTACAATTGGCAGCTCGTACTTTCACACCGAACACGACGTCTCTTTGAGGGCGTCTGACAGATTCGGCTAAACGCAGAGACAACAAAGTAAATTCCTCGATCTGTTGGCGCGTTCGTGCAAATTTAAAGGACGGCGACACGGTTCCCACGCTGGTTCCCGAATGAAAACAAAGCGTTACAGAGGAGTCCGCCCCACCCCGCTGTACTCCGAGGTTGTAGGTTTACGGGGGTAAACCATTAACTTATGTGACACGGTTTTATTTTTCTTCCCGACACAACAGACACGTCACTGTCTGCGGATGTTACACAATGTACAGCAGTAATGGGATAAAATGTTGCTATGTTGCTAGCGTGGACAGACTATTGCAAAAAAATTTTTTGAATTTTTGGTGTGTTTTTTTTCCTCCTGAAGTTTAAAGTCATAATTTAGATTTTTATTTATTTAAAATCTGTTGGAAAAAGTCAAGATTTATTATATTATTTGATTGATTCAAAATTTCAAGCAATCATCATAAAAAATCCAAATTTTGTGACATTTAATGTTAAATCATACCTTCTGAATCAAAGGTATGACGAAAAATCTGAATTCTGTGGAGTAAAGTCTGGATTTAATAGTTAGTTAATAGTTCTGACTTTACTTGATGAAATTCAGAGTTCAAAGTCAGAACTCAGAGAAAAAACTATATTTATGAACTGAATAACACAAAAAAAGTTCTAAGGTCAGAGGAAAAATTTTATTCTTTGGGTAAAAATTGGGAATTAATATCAAAATTCTAACTTTAAGCCCTTTATGTTGAACTGTTAGAAACAAAATTGGGCATTCGGTGAGAAAAGTTCATAATCTGATAGATCATTAGTCGGCGAGTTTACAGTCAAAACTTAAAAAATATTTTATTTACCCTGGCACTAATCACCTTCCATAGAAGTCTTGAAGACGTGAATAAAAAAACAACAGCCTCAGTCAAAATTGATATTGCAGACTCCACACACTAAGATTAATTCATAGTGCCTCATGTGAAAACAATAACTAGACTAATACGATACAGGAAGAAGTTAAATATACATAGTTATATACTTGAAATATGAATCCTAGTACTTCTCAACATGACATTCAACAGGTGGAGCACTGCAAATGCTAGAAATCCTACTTCGTTACAGCTAATAAGATAAAATATACACATTTTGGCCATTAAGCTTTTGAATATACCTACCTTAAATAGGTGTATCTCCACATAAATCTAATAATCTCTCAATATATAGGTGTAACTAAGCGTAGGATTTGTAGTTAAAATCAATTTTCTGATACTATACGCTTATATAACTGGAAAAACATGGACATATAGTACATGATAAATATTCAACCCTGCACACAACGATGTCACGCAACAAAGATAAGACTTTGGCAAAGGTTTTAGAGAAAAGAACAATGTGCAGTCCTGCATTACTAACAGCTTATTGTTCAGGCCCACTGCCAAATAGGTAAAAAGGTTCTTTATAGGGCTGGAAAAGGCTTGAGTTATCGCCCTCTTTCTCTCTGGGCGTCCCAGCACTCACATCTGTCGCATCAGCCCCCGTGATGGAGCATGTGTGGGCCAACGGAGAGCATACACACACACACTCATAAACACACACACATATATATATATGTACACAAAGTGAGCCACCAGCTGAGGTACTGCGGCGCAGGCTACGCACAGTGACAGGCCACATTATTATTTATGCGCACTCATAAAGGGAGAGGGTAAACTCTTCATAAATCACACATGCCCGAAAGCCTGGGAGAGAGACGGAGGGATGAGGAGGAGGAGGAGGGGGGAGGCGGGGGTGACGAGGGAGCTCCAGGACTCGTATTTCTCAGGTCGGCAACGCAAATATCCAACCAGCTCGTTCATCATTCCCGCAGCGCAGCTACACATCGGCGGCGGTTACACCGGTACTCCTGCACATTCACGGAAGTCATAAGACCCCCCCTTCCTCCCCCAAATAAATGTGCATTCCCACACCAACACCGAGAGGAATAACACACATGTGTTCTCTTCCCCAAAAGTCAGAACCGGAGCCTAATAATCAGCTTTCTTTTCCCTGTGGCCGCCGTGAATCCAGCTGCTCCCTCCAACCTCCTCGTCAACCTCCCTCCCTCCCTCCCTCCTCTCGGGATCTGACAGAGAAATAGAAGGAGTGATTAACTCAGAGCTGGGAGGCTGGTGCCCTCTCACCTGTGGCTCTCTCCTCCTCCTCCTCCTCCTCCTCCTCCTCTTTCCATCTGCCTTCCCTCGACATTTCATACAATACGTCACCTCTCTCTTTGTGCAGCCTTTGAAATGGGGTTTAAAAAAAAAAGGATTATCTGAACTTCCATAAATCATAAATAATGCACCGCGGATGTAAATTTTTATTTATTTTGGAGTGCTTCACACGCATTGTGGCTTCCAGCTGGGCTCGCCGACATACGAACTACACATAACTGACATTTGGTGCTCGCCGTTGCCATGGAGAGTCAACATTACTCGCAGCCCGAGGGTGTTTAGGAGGGAGATACAAGCGTTCACCTGTCGTTTTCCTTCTTACGCCTCTCGACACACGTGCTCCTACCAAACATGCCTTATTAGCTACTTACTGACTCGACATCAGAGCCTGGAAGAGGGAAGGGAATAAGGCACAACGCATCAGCTCGTAGTCATATTTATTCACATATGAGGAGACGCTGACGCTCTTTCAGAACGCCTGACGTCAGGTTTGTGAACAAAATCATCAGTTGCTGCTTTTCAATTACTCCTAGAAATGCGCAAAACCTAAAAAACGCAAAAAAAAAATGTCTTTTCCAGACATACAGATACGAAAATGTATCACAAAAGTGCAATGGAAACACTTTATTTGTTTTTTCTGGTCACCGCCCTCACCACAGATGACTCAGGGGGTCATGTGACCAGTTCATTTGAAATCCATCTTCCCCTGCTTCCTCATATGGGGACCATTTTTGTGGTAGCTTGTTCTGCTTCATTTAGACCTGTTGTCCTCATGAGTGGACGCCTTTATCTGCTGTTTAGTGGTAATAATATGATAAGAAATAAAAATATTTTTACGATTGAAACTTGTCTATTTATGCTTATTAACTTTAAGCAAGTTTAACAAATTCTATCAGTAGTAACAAGCTACAGCGTTGCTAATTAGCAAGCACCCGTTTGTGGACATTGGGACTAAACGTCCTGTTCAAAGACAATGCGTAGTTTCTATAATTCTTATTTCCTTTGAGAAATTAACAGCACATGACAAATAAAAGCTCGGGTGGTTAAGGAGGTTAAGAGAATTCTGGGATATCACGAGACAAGACTTTGCAAGAGTTAAAGTTCATTCGTAAAACCCCTTTTAGGGGAAGCACGTACTAAGCAACAAAACTTCACAAATATTGCTTTTATTTTGGGAACGCAGCTATAGACACACAAATAGAACTAAAAAAATAATTCAACCATTCAAGTAGAGAAAAGGGGTTAAACATCACTATGAAACTATCAAAAACTAGCACCCCAGAAAAGAATATTTAACAGACAAAACGAGCAATTTAAGACACCAATTATTCCCCTTGAAGCACATTTTACATACAAGACTTGGGTTCATCTCATAGACTGAATATGTACGTCACAAAGATGCCATTTAAGTTTGTGGATAACTGTTTATTAGGGGAGGAGCTGGGGTGGAGTGATGGGTTTATTCATTAAGTATTTTACAAACTTCAGTGGGAGTCAATGGAGCCACAAAATTTGGGAAATTTTGGGAAGGACCGATATTGTACTTTTGGCTGTTTTTGCATGAATTTTCAGATTATGGGACCGAATCCATCTTTAATATACTGTATGTGCGGGTTTTATTTTTGCAGACAAAAGCTTCATTTTCCTTTTTGTTATCTTTGTTTACCATTTAGTAAATGCTGTTCTGAATCATGTTTTTTTTTAAAACAGATGGACGCGTTCATTCAACAGCCTCCTCCTTTCCATATGTCCTTCCCGTATCAGATGTAGGCGGGCTCATAATTCGAGTGGCCTATTCAGACACATTACCGTCCGCGGGGCTCCATTCATTAGGCCAATCAGCTAGGTGATGAGGTTGAGAGGCAGGAAAGAAAAAAAAAGAATGATAACAATAACAGCGTGTGCGTTTGTCCGTGGGTTTTTTTTTTTTTTTTTTTTTTTTTGCGCGCCCACAATGGACACAGATGCGGCTTCAGCTGTGTAATTGTGGCAGGAATCATTAAATATTTAACCTAAATGAGTTCGCGAGCGTTTATCCTCGAGCTGCTGTGGAAGTGCACACACAAACATTGCGGCGCACACAGACGCGAGTGTGACTTTCTCCTGATTTGAGTTATTAGCAGTTGGAGTGAGCGGAGACTCGGAGAGCGGAGGGAAAACACACCACGCTTTCACACACGCACGCACACACACACATATACGCTAGTCTGGGGCAATGCCATCCAGGAAAACAGATGGTGTGAGGCTGGTAAGGTCAGAGAGTAGATTTGCTGTAAACAAGTTGATCTATAATAGATCATTAGGTGGATGTGATTAGCTGCTCTGCGGGCTGCTGTGCCAAAAATCACTGCTAACTGGTGGAGCTAAAACTGACAACAAACACAAGCTGCAGCTTCACAACAATATGCCCGGATTTGAATGCGAGGTACACAAAACTTTCACCGTCCTTGGTAAATGGATGCCGCTGACTCCTCTCCATCCTCTTGGCTGCTAGCGGGTGTCATTAGCGAAGCGAGTCCACCAAGCATCCTGCTTCCCTGACCCTCGCAGGCCGCCCCCTCAGGTTCCTCCTGCCAGACCACAGCAGGCTCAGGAAGGTCAGGTTACAGCCTGACCGTCTCGCTCCATTAGAAGCTAATGGGTGGTGTGATGGCGACACGGAGGGCAACACGGATCCGCCGTGATTAACAGAGCGAGGGGCACCGGAGAACACGATCCGGCGGCGCGATGACCTCGCGTATTCTCCGCGGGGCTACACCAACTTATGCAAAGTAAACAGAAAAAAAAAAAACGGGCCTTATCCGAAGCCGAATCCCGGGCCTTTTGCTTCACTGAGCTGACAAATCACTTTGGAGGGGAGCCATCGTTCAAAGTCAAAAAGGTAGAGCGATGCATCATGTAAAGAAATTAAACTTCCAAAGTGCAACTTGAAGAGGAAAATCGATGTGCGTGCGGTTAAATGAAAAGCAGACGGGGCACAGCGAGAATTATTTTTCCTTAAGCCTTCATTGAGTTCCCTCGCCGTAATTACAATCAAACCGGGCTCGACTCTGATGGTGCGCAGGGGGTATTGTTAATTGAATATAATCAGATGGAGGGCTGTGGAGGTGCTCAGATGGGAGGGCTGAATCAAGGTCGAGGCTGACGAGATGCGATCGAATCAGTGGCCGAGTCCCATCGGGCAAAGAGCTGCCATCTGATCTGATCTGATCCGTCACCGAGAAAATCTAACTTTATTCAACACTCTGGATGTTTACTGGGTATTTGAGAATATAAATGTGTCACAAACATAAGTTGATCAATTCCCCGTTTGACGTAAAGAGCCTTCTGGTTGGACGTCAGCAAACCTGACTTCCTTAGCCAAGAGGTTAGCCAAACGCAATGCATTGTGGGCTTAGGGGGCAACTGGAAAGTGTTTAAAATTCGCACTTGTGTTTTGTTGTTGACCTTTTAGTGCGTTACAATAAATGTTAGCTACATAAAATGGTGCAACGAGTCTGAAGGGGCCACTTCTCTTCGGCCCAGACAACAAACGACATCTTCCTTTTTAACGGCTTTAGGCAGGTTGTTAAAATGACTGTTGGTGTAAACATGAGCTGAACCCACCGGGACATTCTGCCCTTGGCCTGAAAGTCTGCTGCTCCTTTAAAATTTAACGGGGCAGATCTGTGAATGGAGAATCAATGTAAAGAAACAATCTTTGACCCTAAAAATGGCGCTTGTGACCCACAATGCATTGCGCGATCGCGTGACCTTTGGAGCCCTATAGCCATGTACAGAAAGAAATATCGAACAACGTTAGCAATTGTGCTAATATTGGCTGTTATTGGAAAATTTACCAGTAATGCATGGTTTCTTCAATGTACCCACACGTTTTTTTGTTTGTTTTTTTTAGTAACAAAACTACAAGTGCTAAAGATGACATTTTTCTCAACATTTTTATATGGGAATGGTGACTCATGGTGTCGTAAGTTGGCGAACGAGTGGAACGGAGTCCTCTGGTTGGTGGTTAGCGGACCAATCCAAGTTGTCCTTTGATGGAGCTCTGTTCCACGAGGCTCAAATCAAAAGGCATCGAATTCGATTCAAAAGACTTTTCGAGAATTATAGAAAACATTCGCAGAAAATGGACGCTAATTGCAAATTACGCACAATTTCACATCACAAGACTAAAAAAAAAGGCGCCTTGTTTCCCTTCAATATGCCGCTCAGACAATTAAATTTAAAATACTCATCATGCCTGGAGCCTCCAGGCTGCAACCACGATGGCAACCTTAAGAAATAAATGTTCTTTTTTTGGGGGGGGGGATAAAGAAGCAGGAATAAAATCAATTAAGTAGACAACAGGAGGAATATAATGACTTCGGGTGGACTGCAGTGGATTTATTTTTATACATTGCTAATTAATAATCCTGCACGTGAGATAGACGTGGCGTTGAACGTACCCCAGCCTCACAAGGTAAAGGATGTATGGATCATGATTAGAATGTGGAGAGGGTATGGATTATGATTAGTCTGGCATGCGCGTGACATTTTCTAATCAGCGCACTTGAACCTCATGCTCCCGTTCATCACTGGCCATTCAGACGGCGCGCCGAGTTATGCGACTATTCAGACGCCAATCAAACCCGGCTCGCCGCGGCGGTGAATGAGGGGAATGGAGGTGAGGCAGCCGGATGTCACGGAGCGTCAAAGGCTAATCAGCACGTCTTGCGCCTCGCAATCACGTCCCCATTCACTAAACTTTTTCTCCGGCGGGTTAGCACGTTATAAGTAATGCCTTATTGTCGCCTGTCAGAGGGGCTGACATCTGACATGTAATAAATGAATTCGGGCCAATCCGGCGACATAATAAGTTCCCCTGGAGCTGGTGGGAATAAAAGCTACGGCGGCAATATTTAATTTTATTTTGAGTTTCAAGATCTGAAGTTCAGGATTCATCCAATCACGCTGCTAATGTCCGCAGTCTGCTGTTCTGTCTGTCTGTATTTTTTTTTTATTTTAATCTTATTTCCTTCTTCTGAAACCCTTTCCGAGCAAGATTTTTGGATTCCGAACATAGCGACACCACACGAAAAAATCTGCGGGCAGGGCCACACTCATCCACATTCCCTGCAGCCAGCAGGCATGCATGTTTTGAATCCATGCTTGAGTGCATGTGAGATTTCCCAAAAATGCAAACTCAACAGGTGTTCAAACGTCACAGCACATCTCTAGTACCTACGACTATGCTTGGCTGCACAGAAGACAATGATACAGAGATTAAAGCCAATTTGTTGCTAAAAAGTACAGACTATAGACTGTATAAATATGGACAACATGTGCCCACTTCCATGCAATGGCCAAACTGATCCCATTTTCCAGGAGTTAAGGGCATCGCCATCGTTCGACTTCCTCCAGACACCAACAATATTAAAAATTGTTTTTAACAATTCTCACAATCTGACGGGACTGCTTTACAGAGTGGTTGGCATGGCTGCCAACTGGTGGTCGCCATTATGTCACATCCTGTTTGTACAGCGTCAAATAACTAACTAAACTTGAACATGAATCAATATTATATTATCTACCTAAAATGACTGAAATCATCCTTAAAAAAATATATTTGAAATGTATTTTAGTGTCTCTTTTAGTGGAGCTTATGACCAATACTGCAGTCGGTCACCAGGGGGAGCTCTACTTGCTTTGGCTTCACTTTTTGAGGACCAATTCCATATTGGTCCATATTTATACACTCTATGGTGTGGACACATAGGACAGTGGTAACTTTTCAACTGATCAACATGTATATATCACAAGAATTCGTTATAATGGAAGCCTGGGAGCTGGTAAACAAAAAGGCTAAACGTGCAGATCCTAAAGTACTAGCATACTTTTAGATTAACGTGAAATCCCGTTCCGCAGTGTTAATGGCCATTCAGAGTAGTAACGACACAAAGAAATCATAGTAAACCTTGAGTAACCAAGACGTCTTAAAGCTATAGTGCAGAACGTCCGATACATTTGCGCGTCTAATTAGCGGCTAATTAGCTGCAGGTAATCTTACAACAGCCTTGAGCTTTAAATCTGATGTCTACGGACGAAATCCCCTTCTGGCGAGCTAACAGTGATGACGAACGGTAGCAACGCAAACGAAGACACAGAAGTTCCACACTGCTGCTTCAAGGAATAATCGAAGCAGCTAACAGTGATGACTAACGGCAGCGACGCAAGCGAAGACACAAAAGTTCCACTGCTGCTTCAAGGAATAACTATGACAAATGCTCGTCTTAATGACTCGCCCAAGTAACTCCACTTATTATTAAACATGTATAAATAGGTAAATGTCCTTCCACGGTGCCCATTTAGAGACGTGTCATTTTGCCTGTATTGAAAACACTCGTGCCCACGGGCCTGCTTTAAATACCATAACCCGTTTCCAAGGGAGCAAGCCGTTTTTCTAGCACCGCGCCCCGGCTGTGACGCGCAGGCGGGAGGGATGAGCGATGGGAAAAGGCCTCGTAATCAAGCAGTTGACATTTCAGTGGGAGATCAGCTGGGATATGCGCCCCTTACATTTACATTCCAGCAACCAGAGAGGAGTTCATGGGCGGCTAGCGGGCGCGGTGATTAAAAAGGGCTAATTAAAGAGAGATGGAGGAAATCATTCCAGCTTTTTTTTTTTTTATTATTATTAAATTTCCCATGAAATTAGATTTTTCGTTTGCCTGCACCGGTTGGAAGGTCGATGTCTTATCGTGTGTGTGTTTTTTTTTTTTCACTGCCACCCCCTCTTGAAAAACAAGGCCTGTGTGGATTAATGTGTGTGCGCATGAGGAATGAGGAGTGACAGTCCACTTATGAGGAGACGTTATGCTCCCTGAGTTTAATTCCCATTCTGGAGGAGATGGGTGTGACAAGAGAGGACACTCACACATGTCGGACATTCAAATTTAAGCTGCGTAAGGGCGAGGGAGAGGAATGATGGCTCTTCTAATCGAGCAGCATCTGCAGCGGTGTCGCTATGAAGCACGGCCGTGTACTGTATACGGTGTACATGCAGATGGAAGGGCTCGCCCAGTTAAACCTTGTGTACAGCTTGTATGCTAATGTCACGCTGGCAGTGGACAGGCTGCGTGACAGCTCCTGTGTAGCGCCGAGACGTATGGGAGTAATGGCTGCAACTAATGCAGGACCCCAGAGAACTGGAACAGAAGAGAATGACAGCTCCGGTGGAGGTAAATGGATCTAATGTGTGGAGGTGCGATGAAAGCTACTCCGTCTGCTAATGACTGCTTTTGAAGAGAGGGAAAAGATGGAGATGTGACGGTGGGAAAGGAAAGGAAAGGAAAGGAAAGGAAAGGAAAGGAAAGGAAAGGAAAGGAAAGGAAAGGAAAGGTAGGGACAGGATAGGAAAAGAAACGTCGGGAAAGGAAAGGAAAGGAAAGGAAAGGAAAGGAAAGGAAAGGAAAGGAAAGGAAAGGTAGGGACAGCATAGGAAAGGAAAGGAAAGGAAAGGAAAGGAAAGGAAAGGAAAGGAAAGGAAAGGAAAGGAAATGAAAGGAAAGGTAGGGACAGGATAGGAAAAGAAACGTCGGGAAAGGAAAGGAAAGGAAAGGAAAGGAAAGGAAAGGAAAGGAAAGGAAAGGAAAGGAAAGGAAAGGAAAGGTAGGGACAGCATAGGAAAGGAAAGGAAAGGAAAGGAAAGGAAAGGAAAGGAAAGGAAAGGAAAGGAAAGGAAAGGAAAGGTAGGGACAGCATAGGAAAGGTTACGTCAGGATAGGAAAGGAAACGTCAGGAAAGGAAGGGAAAGGAAAGGAAAGGAAAGGAAAGGAAAGGTAGGGACAGGATAGGAAAGGAAAGGTAGGGACAGGATAGGAAAGGAAAGGAAAGGAAAGGAAAGGAAAGGAAAGGAAAGGAAAGGAAAGGAAAGGAAAGGAAAGGAAAGGAAAGGAAAGGTAGGAACAGGATAGGAAAGGAAACGTCGGGAAAGGAAAGGAAAGGAAACGTCGGGAAAGGAAAGGAAAGGAAAGGAAAGGAAAGGAAAGGAAAGGAAAGGAAAGGAAACATCGGGAAAGGAAAGGAAACGTCGGGAAAGGAAAAGAAAAGAAAAGGACCAGAATGTTATTAAAACAACTTTTTATACTAATGAAATGATTCAGTGGCGTCTGTCTTTTTTACTCTACAACACTTTCTGAAAGATGTGAAAGGTAAAACAGCAGGTGGACATAACGGTTTTCCAGATAACCCAATCAGTACCTGGACAAATGACAAGTCAATCCGTCCGGCCAACAGCGGCCGACAACTTTTCACTCCACTTTTCCGACGCGTCATCTTTCCGTCGCGCACAAGCTCGCGGCCAGAGAAATGGACTGACGGAGGATAAACCGCTGCGATTTGGCCTTAAGAGCCCGGCCGAAGGGAAAATGGATGCGAGTTATATCCTCCCCGCGCCATTAACAAAGTAGCGGGGAATCTGACAGGTCAATGACTTCAACCGCCATGCGTCCAACTGTCATCCGAGAGCTGCAGGGCACGCGGCCTCGCGCAGCGCACACCCGGAGCAAAAGGGGTCAGCGTGGAGGAGAGCATAATTGACTGGAGGGCGACCTGCAGTCGTCTCTTTACACTGTGGCCTTTTGTGTTTCAGGGTGCGCGCCGTGTTTGCGCGCTCGCACCTAAGCCAAACACCCCCGCGGCCTTCTCCGCATTCATCAGATCGGTATTAATATTCATGAGGAGGCTGGTGGCCGGTGTCTCGAGATGGGGGGCTAATGAACGGAGCGTGCGGGCGCGTCGGTGTGTGTGCGCGCCAGCGTCGGGGGCCGAGCTGTAATCAAATCACGGCCGCCCCCTCGCCTCCACCCTCATCAACCACCAGTGGCGCCCCCTTTTTCCGAGCGCGCTAACGTGCTACTGCGCGCTCGCCTGCGGTTCGGCGCAGACGGCGGGTATTTGTGTGTTTAATAATAATAGTCGGGGGCTGGCCCAGATAAAGAGGTCCGGGCTCTCGGCTAAGCTAAGCACGGCGCGTACAAATAGTCGGCCATTATCTCTCATTAGCATCCGCGGCTAACACAGGGCCCACGCTGCGCGGTGGAGGGCCCTCACAATGGGACCACTCCTGCATGATTGATGGCGCAACAGCGTCGGCCACAATAACAGAACAAAAAGGAAAGGCACTAAAGATAGAATCTGCCGGCTGCGGCGAGGTAATAAAAATGTAGACAAACAAAAGGAAGTCAGACTAATCAAGAATGCCAGGCACAGCTCATTAATCTATGAGAGCCGACACCGCTTGGAAGCCCGGAGATAAGTCGGATGACTGGCACGTCGCGAGGATCACGCGCGCTCATCCTATCCCGCCCGCTATCTTTTCATCAGCGGCAAAAACAAAGGGATAAAAATGAGCAGCGAGATGAAAGGGAGGAGGGCGTTTAGAGGATTGGGGCGGAAGCCGAGAGAGTCAAGAAACAAAAGGTAAATAGGACAGCTCCTGCACGGCGCAGGTTCGAGCGAGGCGCTCGCTCGGCTCGGCGGGGCCCGTTATCACAGGAGCTGAAGAAACGGAGCCGACGTCAGGTTAACGCCGCCGGAAGAATCGGAATAATGACAGTACATCACGACTTTTGAGGAGGGAAAAGAAAGAAAAACTGCAAAAAAAAAAAAAAAAAAAACAAGTTCAGGACGGGAAAATGAGTCATTAAAATCTGCGGCTCGCGCTCTTATCCACAAATAAGATGCAGATCTTGTGATTATAATTCCATCATCCCAGAAAATGAAGCCTCTGTTCTCTATGATTGCGAAAACACTCTTCTTCTTTTCTTTTTTTTCCCCGCTCGCGCTGAAGATTCCCTCCGAGTTTACACATCTATTATTTAGTCCTGTCCCCTTTTTCACAAAGACTATTTTGCCAAACTTGCAGTCTTAAATGCGCGCGACGCCGCGTGCGTGCGAGAGTGCGCGCGCGCACACATACATGCACAACTGCTCGCACGCCAATTGTTAGTGTGTGGTAACAGGGTCGGCTGAATATTCCATTTCCATTTCATTTGGCCTTCGTGCTGACTAAGTGTTGGTAATTCATCATTCGCCTGGACCCAGGGCTTATGAATATGGATTTCGGGCAGTTTATTAGCACATCTTAGGAATGCATTATGGCAAATTAGCAAGGGGAATAAAATTTGCTCTTCAGTGGAAATTGGGCCAGTGTCTGTGTGTGTGTGTGTGTGTGTGTGTGTGTGTGTGTGTGTGTGTGTGTGTGTGTGTGTGTGTGTGTGTGTGTGAAGATGCAGACTGCCAGGCCATCCTCCCAACGTCAGTGCTGCTTTCCCGAGAACTTCTCTCCGCAAATGGCTGACTGGTTTTCAATCTGTAATGGTGTCCTCACGCTACAAATGAGCACGACAGCCAAATCGCGCGGCGCTGTCATCGCTCAGTCGCTCGCTGAAGAACGAGCGGCACAAAAGGAAGGCCCGGAAGCAAGGAAAACTCATTTAGTTGGCTTAAACTCCTAATGACCAGTGACAGGATAACCAACAGTTAGATTTACAAATACCTTATTTGTTGGACATCCTGTCATCCTGCCAGGTTGGAGGCATGAGTAGGGAGTCTAAACAAATCCTCTACGAGGCTTTTAGCATCGCCGAGAATGACAGATCCTCTGCTGTAATTTACTGTCCGTCACGCCAGGTAGGAACAATCAAGGAGCGGCTTAACGCCGGTGTTATGCTAAGTTCTCCAACTATGAAAAACAGCTGTCTGTCAGGAGTCAATGTGCAAAAACACTTAACAGAGCAATGTTTCGCTGTGGATTAAATTCCCACCAATCACCCACCCGTCAACCCCGTCCTTACCCTGTCCCTGTCCTCCACTAGGTCGCTCAGCAGGTCGTCCATATCCAGGATGCCTCCTTCAGAGTACTCCAAGTGCTGGGTCTTTATTGTGCTCTCTCCATGCTAAACACAAAGACATAAATTAGAAACATTATGACACAACGTACCAATCTATATCTACTGAAGAAAGATCATATTTATACACTATGTCTATATCCCTATGAAAAGAGAATCTTGGTTTACTGATATTGTACATCAACGTTATTGTGCTCTTCAATCAATCAATTAGCTGCAAGGGAAAAAAACAATGCACATTTGCTTTAGATTAGCATTTTAACTTGATTATTTTTTCCTGGACTGGTAACAGCGGACTCAAAGCAGACCACCGCGCATTTGCCTAATTAACCGAGCATCGTAATGCAGGCGAAGCTAGCGTTTTTCCATGGGCTCGGTCTTCGAGACGTGGCAGCCGTCGCCAGGTTCACGAGCAGCCTGTACCTCGAGCTTCCAAAAAATATGGATTAATCTGAAAAGGTCGAAGCAGCACTTTTTTCCTTATGACAGTGGCACTGGCAAACATCCAAAGAGCCTGTGGAATAAATAACTAACCAGGAAACAAAAGAAATGAAGCTGAGGATTCATCAACCTTAATTAAGCCTTGCGTTCAAAGTCCTAGGTTGGTAACCTTAGAGACAAGTCACAGGAACACACACACATTCTGATCCCAGTTTCTATGATGGTCGACCTTAGGACCTAAGCTAAGCCCTAGGTCCTAAGGTCATCCAGAACCTCCAATTGGTCTTAATGTAATTATGTAAAATAAATATCTGAAGTGAGTCAACCGTAGAGTCACAAGAACACATAAATCCAAGTCCTTAGTTATTCCAAGTGTAGTAAGTGTCACTGCAGCACAACAGTGTACACAAACACACTGGCAAACATCCAACCAATGACAATGTGGTCAGACAAGACAATGTAGAATAACTAACTAACCAGGAGTCCTAAAACCAAGGGGTTAATCAACCTTAAGCCTTGAGTTCAAGGTCCTAAATCAGTTGGCCCTAGGACCCTACTCACAAGAGGACACACATTCTGATCCCAGATCCAAGGTTGGTTGAGCTTATGACCAAAGCCCTAGGTCCTAGGGTTGTCCGGGATCTCCAGTTGGTCGTACTGTAATCAATTAAAACTAAAATCTGAAGAGAGGCAATCATGGAGTCATAAGGACACATAAATCCAAATTCTTAGTCATTACAAGTGTCACTGCAGCTCAACAGTCCACATAAATACAACTGATTCACTGTAAAAGCCCTGATAACTGCCATTTATGAGAAAATATGGGTCCATTTCTCCCATAAGCCTTTTCTTCACCTCTTTTCTTTGAGTTCCAGAAATTGTGATGGCTGCTTATGATAGAACCGCAGATTTAAACGATTATGAACGTGGAATTATATCTGATTACCCCAGCTTTTCTACATTTTACAGACTTAGCTTTTACATTTTTAGCATTTGTTTCAATAAAGCGAGGTAAATAGAATAAACAGACACTTAGCTTTGCCATTTTAGTTCACCATGAATACTATGTTTACAGCAACACATGTGACACAGCTTTGACAGTCAGTCAATGTAACAATCACCCATTTTCTTCAACACAAAAGCAGCCATTTGTTAGGGAGGGGCGGTATTTTGGGAACAGACGACTTGGATTATAGTGAACACGCAAAACTCCAGGTTTACGGGGCACAGTACGAGCAGAAGAATGCGAGAGCGAGGCGGGAGGAGGACGGGAACTTTTCCAGTTTCGCTGCTCCCCGGGGAGCAGTGGGCACATTCCAGGCCGGTTTCGCTATCACCGCGGAGAGGTCAAAGCGAACACACCCACCAGAGGAGCAGCTACGTCGAGCCTGGCGTTGCATTCATTGTCAGAGTCAACAAGGACTTTGGGCTAAGCCACAGTCTGAAATCTGTGCGTTATTTACACAGCAAAATCCACAGCCAAGTATGTGAACAATGGCATCTTCCCCTTCCTGTGACCCAGTACGCACACGGTTTGTTGTGGCGACGCTTTGCAGGAGTGCATTTGTGGACAACTTCTGGACATTCTGGATGGGTTAAATTAAGCTTTGCTTAATAAATATCTCATGGTTTGTTATTTGTAGACAAAAAAAAAGGAATCTTTGACAAGCCTTATCGTTCCTAACAATATGCGCAGTAGAAAATGTCCCATTAGGAACTGCCCATACCAATAAGCAATTTGTCCTTAGCAACACAAGACTACATTACTAGCTAAATTACCAGCTACAGGCTATAAGCCTCGGAGCCTGGAATGAGGTTGGCCGAGGCCCAGTGAGCTGCTCCCGCTGTATCACAGAGCCCCGTCGTGAATGGGCTCGCTCTTGCTCGGCTGCATCTGAATGCGAATTAAGGGGCATGAAAAAAAAAAAAAGAGAGAGAGAGAGAGAGAGAAAGGGTGTCGTCCTTTCACAATGGGCCAAGTCCATTCTCTTAAAAACAAATGGTTGGTGGAGCCTGGGATTTCAATCACGGGAATAAAGGCCAGGCCGTCCTTTTCTTCGGGAGAACCAAAGATACCAGTGCCAAAGGAAAAAAAAAAAGAAATAAATAGTGCAACTAGAGCTAGCACACAAATTGTCTGCAGTTTTAAAACAAAGTGATGGCACTGCGGATGGAAGAAGAAAAAAAAACAGTGCTGCAGAGAGGTTTGTTTCCATTGCTCAAGGAATATAACCAGCACAAGAAAAATGAAATGAATCCAGAGTGACGCTGTTGGACATCAAATTGGGAGTTTGTCAAAGAGTCACACTTGTCATGGGTGATCAGATTCCACTCGGACAGCGCTTGACCACCTGAAAGTAAGTGGTGTAAAATGCGCCTAAGATGAGAACAGATTATGAACCAATCAGCCAAACTAGTAGAGCGAACCAGACTGAGGAACGCGCAAGTGTAAATGGCTCGAACCGGCGCCGGCTACGTCTCTAGGTTACAGCATCTACGTACCACAGTACCTTAAATGATCCTTGACAAGGTCGATGAAATAAAAAGCAGTCCTTGGCTACTAGTTACTCAAGACAGGACAAATAAAATGCAGAACTGATCCAAGAGGTAATAATGGGAGTGTAAATGTGTTCGGGGTGAATGTAATCTGGATAAAAGATGCATTTCAATGGCGTGTGTAGAGTGGTTCGTCTATGGGCTTTTTCCGTTCCAACGCAAGTGACGTGACTGTTGCAGCTGTAATGGATCCTTCTTTTATTTACAACTGTATTCAAATCCCTATTTTGCATCTACATATGATATGCAAATACGCACATTCAAACTTCGGTAACCTCTGGAGAAGGTTGAAACCTAGGTCTTAAACCTAAGCTTAGGCCTTCAATTTGAAATCATGCACTGGTGTGTTTTCTTTTCAGATATTCATTATAATGGAGCCAACGCTGGACGGGGACAATGAAACCGGAAGCTGCAGCAAAGACATCAGCGCGGAGCATTTACACCTCGCCAGAAAAACCGGTCCAGCCTGAAAGACTGCCGGCATTCTTCTGCCTCTCACCGACACTGTTTGTGTTTCAGGAAGGGATGGCAAAGGGCGGCAGTAGGTTCCCCCGGCGTACACTTTAATAAAAATAAGCATGTGATACTCGGAGGCTAATTCCCACCACTGGATCGGAGCCCAAGAATGTCCGAGTGTTAATTAGCCCCCGCAAGCCGAGCTTAAGCGCACCTGGCGTACCTTTATTCCTCAACCAGAAGGCCCTGAGAAACACACTTCCCTCTCCCCGGTGATGAAAAGGGATGAATATATGACACTTCAGAGGGAAACTAATCTGCAGGGGAAGGGAAGAGGGCAAAAGAAGGAAGTTCTTCTGAAGTCTCTCATTGTCAATCCCGGCTAATTCCACTCACTCTTCGCTTGAAATAAATAACAAAAGGAGTCGGGGAGTCAGTCAGTCAGTCAACAGCACGGGGGAATTACCGTGACAGTTGGAAGAGTAAATTCCCCGCAAATTACACCATTAAGACTCCCATCATTTACAGCCATATCTCCCCTTTCCTCACTCCGGTGAGCAAACACCACTCGAGAACGCCGAAGCGCCGGGGCGATTAGTGGAGCTAAATTCAGTGGCGCTGGTGGAGGCGGCGGTGGCGTTTCACACTTTGATCCTCAGAAGAATGTGTAATTACAAAGCTGCGAGAGCACGGTGTGGATTTAGCTGTGACAAAAAAAAAACGTCTTTAATGAACACGTCGATGAGGAGCCGCCGCCGCCGACGTGGGTGAAGGGAAAGAGGAAGGAAAGCTGTGACCTTCCTCTTGAAAAGGAAGAAGACACTCGGAAATAGAGACGTATACGGCGGCCAAATTAATCCCGAAGACGCGTCAAACTTTAGCTCTTTGTCTCGTCGTCACCACGGGAGCTTATTTTGACAAAAAAAATCAATGAAATTGGAATACAAAGGGTGACCGATAAAAATGATCTACATTTCGATCTTTAGTTGTGGGTAGCCTAGTTATCACGAGGACTGACACTGAAAGGATTTCGGGTGTGACGTCTTTTGTGTCTTGCATACTTTTATTATCCGGCACCTCAAGAGTGTCACAACAATCCTCGGCTTTTGTTTTCCGCAGTGTTTAACTGACAAAACATCGTGCGTTGTAGTCCCTGGCACAAGTGGAGTTGCGTAAGCGCGCAAATCCCTCGTGCAGTGTCCTTCAGTTAATAATTAAAATGTTTAAGTTATTCGCATGGGCCCTGCAGCAGTGAACACATCTTTCGAACATTCAGTTTTGTCAAAACGTATTCAACAAAGCTGACACAAGCCGCAGTGTGCGACTGCACAACAAAGAGGGGAAAGTGTTCAGTGAGCTGGGTCGACGTATAGGGGCTGTAATCTGAACTGAACCTGCAGCCGGACACCATGAGACACGGCTAATGATTCTCCTGAGAATTGACAACAGTGAGAGTGTACATGCCGGTCCCTCAGGTACAGGAAGACAATAACAAAGGTCACTGGGAACACTCTTCCCATCATGCAGCTGTGGATTTGTACTCAGGCAGGACACGACTATCATTAATGAAGTGAGAAATGTGAGATTTCCTTGCCTTTGACTTAAATATACTTGGGTTTCATAGGTGACAGATGTAATTCTCTCTTAAACACGCACACGGCAACACATAAGGTGCAATTCTTTACACACTTTTCCTCGGCTTCTTCGCGCGCCGTTCTCTCTCTCCTTTATCGCCCTCCTTGTTTGTGTGTACACTTCTATTTTACAAATCACACCCTACAACGAGGAGGGATCGCGTGTGCGCTCTTATATGCAGGCTTTGTTGACACGGCCGCTATCTCGCCGAGAGGAGAGGACGCGGCTGAGATCACATTAAAACGGAGAGCTAATTAGGAGGGTCGACGCGCCGTTGCCGAAACCCGCTTCACCCCTGCGCGTGGTCGTAAAAACCGCGCACACACACACACACGGATTAAACCCAGGTTTTTGACACTGTCCCCTTGCTGTCAGCCGGCGAGTGCAGAAATGTGCGGTTAATGTGGGCGCTAAGTGGAGGCTGCTGGCAGGAGCAGCCCGGCTCATCCGGTCAGATGTGCTCGGAAACCTCTCTGGCAGCTACAGGGGTGGACTGTCCTCCGCCCCGTGAATCTGCCTCTATTAAGAAGGGGGCCGCGGACTGCCGAGTCAGCGTCTGAGAAGGGCTCCTAATTAACACGCTTTGTGAGATGCAATCAAGGCCCGGGTGCATTCTAATCACACGCTAGCATTTAGCCCACCGCTGTCGGTGGAGCCGAGACAGCTCCGGGGACGCTGAGTGAGATGAGTGTGTGTGTGGCGGGGGGGGGGAAGCAATCCATCGAGGCGTCCGGCCACCCAATCGCATCCCAGCCTCGGCGGCTGTCTCGCATCCTCCCCAAGTGGCAGCTCCTTCTCGGGAGGGCGCGCGGGGGCAAGGCTGAGGGGGAACCAGCCAACCGATAAGACGGCGGGGCCTGTCACCGACCCTAATCCCCAATCACTCACGGGACAAAGCCCCCCCTGTCCGCCGCGCACCTCCCCGCACTGAGGACGTCAAACGGCAAACTTCCACCTGCCCCGCCGAGATACCAGGGGCTCAAACGCGAGGCCATTGTGCGGGAAGACAGCCGGGGGGGCCCTCGGGCGGCGCCGCGCACGCCGTCCTCACGACGCACGAGGACGCGCGCTATCACACGGAGACAGCGTGCTGCTGATTAATAAAAAGGTCAGTTCGGCGGGATGATTAATGTTCAGGTGATTGCGGCGTCGGGGCTCAGGGAGCTGGTGGGATGCGTCTTGGTGGGTACATTTGGAAAAGAGTCAGAACCATTAACCAGTTAGCTTCAGATCACTGCAGGTGTCGTCAATGAAAACGGCTCATTGCAATGGGTGGCGGGCATGTGTGGCAGAGGAGCGACAGCCATATTTGTAGTCACCCTACAGGGACAGCTGACCAATCAGTAGTCAAGACATCTTCACATTAACAGATTTTATTATTATTATACACTAGTTAGGCTAAAACAACCTGCGTTGGAAGTGGAACACACAGGCAGACACCTCATTGTGGGAGTGCTCATTGGTTTTTCCTTTCTGGAAAGAGGCTATAAAACAACTGGGTTTGTTATCATTGCAGATAGAAATGGAAATGTGGTTTTATATTTCAGTAACCAGGTCACCATATTATAGATAATACGCCGCCTTTCTGCGCTTCCCATTATGCAAACCTGCCAATATTCCCTACATTTCCCACACTCCTCTCTGACAATCATCACACAGGTATACGGTTCCTGTATCCAGATGTTTTGTGCACTGAGGAGGAGGAGGAAGCCACAGGTTGTTGCCTTTGGTTGAACGGTTAAGGAACACGAAGAAGAAATTGATCGAGGCTGCAATGCATTGTGGTCTACGGGGGGTAAATTGTAAACAGGAAACCGAGCAGTTATATTTACGTTTACTTATTTATTTTTTAGCGTTTGTGGCTGTGCTCTGTGCTTGGAAATTGCATATAAATAAAATAAAATAAAATATTAATATTAATATGCAACCTCTACGTGTAAAGGCGTTTCAATGCAGGCAAAAATAATGTTTTTAATAAAACATTTGCACTCACCCGGCATACAGGAGTTTAATAAAGTAAACTATATATAGTTCTAGTAACATAAACAAGTTTCTTTCAAACTTTATATACTTCGAATAACAAAAATAAGTTTATTTCAGGTACATAAAAGGTCGCTTCCTCAATTTAAACTAGCAGCTAACGTTAGCTCTGATACTGGTGTCATTGCTAATAAATTAGTCACGTGATCTGCATCCCGGCCAAGTTACATGAGCAGGCTCAAACAAATGTAATGAAAGGAGTCAAACGGCGTGTGAACAAGTACAATGGCGATAAAGGGAAAAGAAGTGTTTGCGGGTTTGTGTTATTTACCTGGTCCAAAATCCTGAGATATCTGCGCGTGGCTTGCTCGACTAAATCCCGTACAATCCATCCGGCTTTACAGGGAACCACCACGGAGGTGTCCCCGAAAGTCACTGTCACTTTCATCCCAGCGAAAAGAAAGTTCAAATGTGTACCCAAAAGCAAAAAACAAAAAACAAAAACGGAAAGAAATAAAAAAGAAATGTATAAATCCAAGTTTCGATGGAGCAGGGAACGCGGAGCTGCTCCCTGTTTGACGAAGTGGCACCTGTCCGCCGAAACTGGAGCAACAGGTGTCTCAGGTCGGAATGAAATCACGGTGAAGTCACCTTTTCCGCCTCCACCGAGCGAGACTTGTGAATAAAACCCTCGGGGAACATCTTATTTTCCGCCGTCACATAAGTTGGAGGGGAGGAAAAGACGCTAATTACGATCGAGCCGTGTGCGTTTTTTTTTGTTTTTTTTTTTTCGTCCGCTGATACACCCAAACAAAACAAACTCACACTGGAACCCGGAAGAAATCACAGCGGCTGTGGCACTTCAGGAAATTACATTCCCAGCAACACTACACGGTTTACGATTTTAATTTAGTTTATTACTTGTTATTATTCGTCTCCATAATGACAGCATGTATGTTTTTCGCGTGGGATTCATAGATGCAAACAGTAATAATACTCCGCGGTTTTTATTGTTTTATTGTTTTATTTTGTTTTTTTTAGTTCTACCTGTTTTGTATGGAGGACTAGAAGTGCCTAAAATAATCAGAGGAAATACATAAATGAATGAATGAATACATTTGAATGTGTTTAATTAAAAAAAAAAAAAAGATGGCATGAATATACAGTTTACCTTTAATTTCTTCTCATATTTAGGGTTCAACATCGTACAAAAACACACTCTTTACTAACTTTACTTATTTTACATGTCAATATATGTGCATTTTTAATTGGTTTAAAAATAAGTTGCGCTGCACGTGTTATATAAATACTAGAGAAATACTTGAAATACCACAATGGCAAAGATTGTCAATGAACTTTGCATTGTCGCTATCGTAGCTGAAATATTTCAATTAATTCCAGGAATGTTTGCGCACCTGGAATCCGCCCACAAGACTGGGAGTTTGCTCAAGTCTTGAATTAATTAGAACAACACACAGAAAGTGGACTGAAGTTGGATGAATAAAAAAAAAAGTGACAGTAAAATGAGAAAATGGTGCAAATTCTTGAGTCTATACAAGCTGTGTAAAGTAAGTGGCGGGTCCTATAGCATTACGACAACTAAAATGGGAAGAAACTGTTTACACTGGAAACAATGAAATCACAGTTGTGTGCCATTACTCAGCTACCGAACTTAAGCCACTATGTTATGTTTAATTTTACTTGTATGTCTCCAAATCTAAGCGATATCTGCACCCAGGAAATTTATTTTGATCTCTGTTAACATGCTTTTCCTGAATTCTGTATGTTGTGTGTCGAGGAACTCTAGTAAAGACACAAAATATATTTGAGAAATATATTTGCTCCACTCCCTTTTATTCCCCCTGCACACACATACACACCACCTCACCTCTTCTCACACATCACACATACTAATTACCTAACGGTTATTGTCTGTCATTTTATGTCATTAGGTGTGTTGTGAAATTGCCTTTATGGATATTAATGGCCGCCGACACGCTCCCGTGCCTTATTCCCTCGCATTGTTTGGTTTTTCGCTCTCGGGAATTTCCTCCCCATCAAATCAGAAAGCCACCACGGCGGATGGATTCATAATTGGGACGAGCAATTATTTCCACTGCCACCGCGGTTCAGCCGAAATGTGCGGAACGGAGCAATGAAGGGAAGGTGGTTTCTTTTGCCTGTTTCTTTCATCTGTTCACCCGGAGTAAACAAGGTGAATGTGTTGGGGATGAGAGCAAGCGGACAAGAGGAAAATAGAGAGATGGGGAAAAAGAGAAGATGATCTCTAATTAGTGAAGTCCACAGCTGCGTCTGTGTCTATAATCCCTGGTCATCTCATACCTGGTTTAACAATGTTTTTGTAGACTCTGAGCATATACATGACGCTGGTTACTTTTCCCCAGTTGCTGATTCATCAGTCATTGCAGCTTTATTGTTGGAAACACACATGACCCCCTGCTGACTGCAGTCATTTGCAACCACCGGTGGAACATGTATGTTTCCATGCACCATTATCACAACCCAGGAAGCAGGACAAATGAAAGATTAAGCTAACGTGTATTTGTCCAGGAAAGACCCAGCCTTTGACTTCAAACTGTCGGTTAATGAAAGGCTTCCCAACATCAGGCCACAGCTACGACTCTCACTCAGTTGCTTTCTTTGAATTAGCTTAGCAGTCTGAAGCGCCTCTTTACAAAGAAATCCAAAAATATATACCGTTTGTTGAGCGCAAACATTTGCATATCACACATTTGATTGAAACTCACAGTCAAATGCGTTTTTGACTTTTTTCATATGTTTGCGGGTACTTTTCTCTTGATGCAGAAGGGACCACCTAATCCCAGCACACATTTCAATGAGGAGTCAAGTGTGAGTGCCTCAGCTTTATGTAAAGTCAGCTTGAACTGGAGCAAACACAGAACTTCTTTCTGATTTTATTACTGGTGGAAAAAACTACGGAAGCCCTAAGCGGCCATGCACTCACATATTATTTTTTTTTTTACATTTTCCCGTGATTATGAGTTATTTCCTCTGTTTTCTTGAGATCTTGAGTTATTTATCCCATTATCTCGGGAAAATGAGCTCAGTTTTCTCGAGACAACAAGTTATTTATGATGTTATCTTGGGAAGCAAAGTTTTGTTTTTCTGAGATCTCGATATATTTAATTTGAGAGTGTTCTGTCATATGTGATTTGCCAGGCTGACTGATGGATGCTCTTGACAATATAATGTAGTAAAATAATAACCTAATGTAATAGGCCTACTGTAAGGTGAGCCTTTTGTTTTGCGCTTTAATGTTTGCTAGATAACGATTAAGTTTCCGGAGATCTCGAGAAAACGGAGCTCATTTTCCTGAGGTAACAAGATAATTAACTTGAGAACTTGAGAGAACAGAGGAAATTATCAGACATGGCTTTGGTCACTACAGCTAAATTCTTCATTTGTGGCAAAACTAAGAGGTTACAGTTTTTACATCACACCTGTTTTTATTGTATTAAGTGTTAAAGTTATGCATAGTCAACCATGTTAGTTCAGCGTTGAGCTTCCAAACCTCTCCTCTGGAAACTTATAAGTGTCCTCACAGAGGGTTTGTCCATCTTTATACACTCAGCACTACACAGGCGCCGTTATTGCAAAGAGCTGAGCAGGTGTGCACAGCGCGCTAAGTAAATAACACCCAAGAACGCACACACACAAATCCACAGTACGTTTTTTCAGATCAATACTATCGACGCGCGGAGATCCCTTCCTGTTTGCTTAAGGTGGCTCCCATTCCTCCGCGCCCGATCCCGCGCAGGTAAAATGGCAAAACAAAGCGAGGCGTTTTTGAAGTCGACGCGACGGAGGCCTCAATCTGTCCTTGCGCTGTGACATGCGAAAGAACACAGAGGCGAGATGTCGGTGTCAAAAATGCAGCGTTGCGACAAGACACGCTGGCACGCCAACATTTTCATCTATTTCCCTGGAAGACAGGAGGCTGCTGTTTGACGTGGGAGCGGGACGGGTTTGACAATGATGCCACACTGATGTGTTTACACAACATCGCTGTTGCCAATCGACTATGATGTCACTTCCCCTATAAATAGAGTGGTATGTGGTCCTCACCTGGAGGAGTTGAGCAACATGCAAAGCAAAAGGAGAGTTTTGTTGACTTCCTCGGCTTGCCTGCTGCTGCTTGTGCGCAAAAATGTACAGTTGCCTTTCAGCTGAAGCGTCGCTACAAGCCTTTGAACGCCCTATCAAACCTTTTTTTGGCGCTTTCCTTGTCTGGAAGTAAGGCAAAGTGTTGGTCGTCAATAAAAGCCCAGTGATGGTTTTTGTTGTTTTGTTCGTGTCTTTGAGTGCAATTTACAGGGTTGGCTTGTCTGGGTCGATAGCCATGTTGATTTGCTTTCAGTCTTCAAGCAGTGCTCCTTTTCTAAAGAGCAAAATTGACATGTTCTCAGCGGCAGTGCCACCACCCCTGTGTTTTAGCTCAGTGTGAGCCTGGAGCCAGTCAATAGCTGAGACTTGCTTCACTTCCTGCTGCGCTGCTTACAATTACAGGCCCTGAATCAGTTGCAAGAATTACTCATAAAAACCTGCTCTCTCTTTTTCTCTCTCTCTCTCTCTCTCTCTGTGTGCGAGTGTGTGTGTAGCTGCGCAAGTAGGGCGAGGGAGATAGCGTTCGCAATCACAAAATATGACTTTCATTCAGCGTGAGGATTTCATTTCAGAGCTCAGGTATAATATACACGGGGCAAGATTGCATTTCTTTTGTGCGCCGGCCGCTGAAAGGCTCCAATCGAGTAGCTGGAGGCGCTCGGCCGGTGACTTACAAGTGTTGCCCGAGTTGCCCGAAAAAATGTTTTCTGGAATAATCACAGTTATTCAGAGGCAAGCAGCTGTCATCCGGCTCCATGATCCGTGGCGACATAGAGATATACAGTATACTCTAGTGTGCAGCTCAGGCACTCCAACGCAGTCCACTCCCCTTTTGGAGGTTTCTGTCGAATATTTAATGTAACAGTTACTTACATGGAAAAAAAACACTCTATATGGAGCAAGAACAGGGAAAAAGTATTTATTTCTGCTTTTACATCCTTGATTTCGGAATTCAGAAGAGATGAAGACAGGTATAGATTAAATAATCCCTTCACACACTCAGGATTAATCTGAGAATTAAACCCCTTTCCCATCGGACTATTGATCCAGGAATCAGGATCTGTGTCGGGTTAACCCTGTTCCTATCAGTCTGCTTGAGAGTTTGTTTGGAGTTTTTTTTTAACCATATGACCCATTTGTGGTAGTAAATGCACCCAATAGTTATTTATTTTTCTAAATGTGGCTTTTCTCACCATCTTAAATCCTGAGTTGTATTCTTTTTCAATGTGTTTCCAGTATGTTGCCATATATGCTGATGCAGATCTTGAAGCATTCGCTCAGTGCATTTACATGCACGTGAAAAAAATTAATTATCGCCTTAATCCGACTTTAACTGGACAATTTAAGCACATGTAAACAGTCCAACTAAAATCAGAGTTCTCCCTATCCGATCAAGACGCCCAGATAATTGGAAATTGATTTTCACCAGCACATTTAATTGGACTCGAACAGAGCCAGTAGAAGAACCACCTGAGGGATAGCGCCATCACCAGAAGTAGCCCGCACATTACGTACGAGATTAAAAAAAGCTGAACTATTATCCATCCTGACTGAAATGTCGGTCTCCCGCATGAACGACTCTTGTTTATTATATGAAGTAATAGGTCAAATGGAAAGGGTGCTGTATTAACCCATTGAAAAGACACATATCGCCACCTGGTGTGGAGTAGGAGGATTCAGTTTTCTCCGTTTGTCATATCAAGGCATCTATTAACAGCCTGGAAACAAATGTTGAGCAGACTGATCCTGGACTCACAAAACTGTTCACTCTTAGAGTCTTTATCCCATCAACTGATGCAATGGAAGCATCAATCCCCCAGAAGATCATAGGACAACATCTAACCTGTAAAATCTACAGGTATTCAGCCGACCCTCTTGCTGCACATGTAGGTCATCCACACATTTGTGTTGTTTATTGTCCGATGTGAAGTGGTCACCTCTGAAGTGGGGGGCTCTTGGGCTCTCCACCGACTAACAGCAGCTCGAAAACATCCTTGAAACCTTTTCACACGCCCTCCCTGGATCTCTGGAGATGAAGGCGAACAATTGGGGGAAACCTTTATTTTTGTGGAGTACAGCTGGGCACAGTCACGGCCCCTCAAGTGTTTTGAACACACACTGAAACACAGGAATCAAAGTAAATGTTGCATTGTGGGTTTCAGTTTGCCTTTTGAAAGGATATATATTGAACCTTTGGAATGCTTTGGTTGCAGTTTCACTAGAAAACCCCAATGATGTGCCGCATGCTGCCTACTGCTGTTTAGCTAGGCTAGTTAGCCTGTGTCTTCTTGTTGGTTGCTAGTTGGTAGCTGACTGCTCGCCTGCTGGCCAGGTTTTCAGTTGAACTGGGCTTCTTCTAAATTTGTGTTGCCTCGGATCTTGGCACGAGGGATTGTAACATCTCATCCTGTGTAACAATGAATTCTACATTTTAACATGGACAATTTTGCGTATTTGCCAAGAACGAGCAGAGAAGCACCCCAGGAAAACTGTCGCCAGGTGCTGACTCAATGCCTCTTTTTACACATATTTTTGTTGATCATTTACTTTTGCTCCACTTGAGTGATTTACTCCCTCGTCGTCGCCATCGTCACATCACGGAGCAGGTGTAGATGGGAGAAACGAGGTGATCCACAGGTGATCGCGGGTCGAGTCACGCGACGCCTCTCTGCACATACTTTCACGCTCTTCGCGAGGAAGAAACATATTTTCTCACTTTTCTCCGCGACGGATTCCATCTTTGACTGTTGCAGGCGCCTAATTAGACTAATTAGATTTTTTCTCAGCTGAAGCCTGGAGTTTAACAAGACACAACTCCCGCCCTTTGCACCGTGCTCATTGATGGGTGAGAATGAGACTTTACATTCACCAGGCAGGTAACACATCACACTCGCTGTCTCTCTCTCACACACACTCACACACACACACTCACACACACACACACACACACACATGCACACACACGTCCCTTAATGGATCAAATTAGTGCTCTGGCACATAAACCCTGTTTTCCACTCATTCTTTCACCCCCTCGTTTGTTCTTCCTCCGTCTCCCTCTCATTTCCCTCCTCGTTCCTCGCGTCGGAGACAGTCGCGTTGGTAATTAAAATCCACGCCGAGACAAAAGTTGCTTTAATTTAAGTTCATTACACCGTGCCAGTCTCCGGATTCGTGGGAGATCTTTTTTAGAAATCCGCTGCCTCGAAACCATGGCAACTGCCGCATAACCTCATTTTCCGCCTAATCACAGCAAGAGAGAGTCTGCTGAACATTGATTTGGACAATTATGGGGGGGGGGTGGACGGGGGGGGGCTACATCTGCAACAAAAGCAAACAAGGCAGAAGCAATGGTTGGGAAAGGTGAAGCGGGAAGGGCGGTGGTGTTGAGGGGGGTGCAGAGTGAGACTTAAGTGCTTACAGGGGAAATGAAAGAGCAGAGGAGAGGGGGCAGCGTGGAATCTAAATAGTTTAATGGCTCTGAAATGGCACTCTTTTTTTTTTTTTTCTTTGTCTTCTCTCTTTGTCAGTTCTCTGCCTCGTGAACTTTTTCCCTGATCAATCAGGTATTGTGACCAAGACAATAAGAAAGGAGACTGTGCGGTTGGCGTGTAAGGAGTTAACACTTCCAAAAAAACCCTGTGCATAAATGATCTATATGGAGCTAATTTATGCACATCTATTACTATGAGTGATTTGTATCCTCGGATTTGTCAGGCAGCCCCGAAATGCAACATGTGTCGAGCGGTGGCCACATTTCAAATATACATTTAGATGGAGCAGAAGCGCTAGAGAGGAAATGAGGGCGAGGGGCTACATGCTGGGAGCTTTTTACCCCACTCGCCCCGTGCAGTAGCACCTTTTTCATTTTAATTTAAGCACCATTAAAGCAAACTGAGCCCAATTCTCAAAGCACAGAAAAAAAGTTGCAAAATATGTGATATTTGTGATTGCTTTTGCCTCTGATCCTCTGAAGAATTTATGCACGGGTGTGGATATTGTTCTGGTGCGATGACAATAAAGGTCATCCTAATACGCCTGAAGAGCAGTTTTTAAAACTCTGGTTGACTAGTGACATCCTGCCACTGCCTAATTTCACCATTATTCCAAAAATCGGTGGAGCGTGAGTGCAGCCTGCGACCTGTAATGGCACCAAACTGTCGCTCAAAGCATCCCTTAATTATGCATCACTTTGGAATTTAATACAATTTGAATGGAGCACCTCCATACAGCTGCTATGAATGTGGAAATGAGCTATAAAAAATAGCAGGTTGTAAACAGGTTTGCTGCTGAAAAGATTTAACATGAACGCCTAATGAGACTGACTTATGTTTTGTTGTTGTATAGACTGTATATAAATATGGACGACGTGGTGCTACTTCCTTGCATTGGCCAAACTGACGCTAATTTCTCACTGAATAAATACTACACTATGCTCTACCTCCACCAGTTACAAACAAATGTTGAATTAAAAATGAAAACTCTTGGATCGGTTGGCAAGGCAACTGGTGGTAGCCATTATTTTCTCAGACAAATGAACACTTAAATATGCACCAGTAGGATATTAAGTACATAAAATACCAGAAACCACATTTGAAAACAAATTATTTCACGTGCATTTTAGTGTTTTAGTTCAGCCCAAGTCCCATCCACTAACGTGGAGGGGGTGGAGCTTATGACCTATAGAGAGTATGCATTGACGTCACTGCTGCCTGGGGTCACGCCCCCCTGAGTGGCAAAAACACAGTGAAATGTATCAGTAAATACAAAATGTGGATTATCAGATCAAATCAAGGACAAGTGGACTCAACAATGATCCATATGAACTAGTATGGATTTGGAAAAGTGGATTAGCCTCAGTTTCAGTTAGTTTCAGTTTGTTTTAAGTTAATTTCAGTTATGATAAATGTAGCTAAATAAAATATGCTAACGCTAAGAGCTTTACTGAGAAGTAACATTAGCCATATAATACTGTAGCGTCCGAACAGATGTTAAAGGGATGACGAGGAGTGATCACAAACACTCTATTTATTGTTTTATTGTTATTTATTGTTGGAAGTAGTTTCCGTCGGCCATAACTACTGCTTTTCAAATCTGTTGGTACAGTCGATCTCACAACAGCTCTTCACATTTTTTAAGTTATTTTTACAATTGAAATGTTAATAAAGTTTATGATCAAGCTAATGCTGCTAATGTTCAACTGTCACTTTTGCCACTCAGTGGCCGTAACCACGGAGACTTCGCTAGCTGTGAGGTCACCCTCTATACTGCAGCCAGACACCAGGGGGAGCTCCACCTGCTTTAGCTTAACGTCTGAGGAGCTGTTCCGCCTTCCACCTTAAAACTGTCTTTAAGCCAGGCTGAAGTTGTGGAGGAACTGCAGCTTTTTGCCACCTCATGGTTGGTTTAATTTTTTATTTTTTTTTTTTTGACACAAACTGACCCTTTCACTTAGTTTAACAGACGATTGTCAAGTTTGGGAGGTGGGAGACACCAAAAGCTGGGACTTTATTAAAAAAGCTGGAGAGGTCATCAGACAGGCCGTGGCCCCAGAGATCAAAGGTCAAAAGTTGGGAAAGGTTTTACTGTAATAACACCATCTCATTATAGGGTATCATTACCTCTCCGGCGGGGATCAGACGTTTTAGTTTAGTCTGACCTGGCTTCAAAGAAAGTTTCTGTGGCTGCTATGCGACCCTGGTGAAATTGTAGGAATTCTGGGGTAATAGTGATTATGTCTGGGCTCGTTTAGAACACAGTGAGTTTAAGTGAAGAGAGAAACACACGCGGCTGCTTGGTTGCATCGTCCCAACTCTTCCCTGCGCGCGCCAGCAGTGACGGGTCGAACTAATCACAATCCATCGACCAAACACACTCAATTAAGTTATGCAAATGCGCTAATTGCGAATGCATGACAGTCCGGCCTCATCACTTAACCCCCGGTAACCCGTTTAAAGGTTTCAAGCTCACCGTATCCAAGATGAATTTGACTCTGGAATTCAATAGAAAAGGAATAAAAGGTGGGTTAGAAGGGAAAAGGGAGGTGTGTGTGTGTGTGGAGGGGAAAAGAAGAAAGGAGAAATCAAAATTGCCACCGCTGCCAATCACAAAACCTAATTATCATTCTCAATCAGCAGTGGAAAGACACAAAGAGTCCCTCTCATGCAATGGATCACTGGTCTAGACCAGAACAATTACTGTGTAATTAGTTCATCAGACAAACCCAGATTGATCCAGCTTTGATTTGCATGCGGAACTGGGTCGCAGAAAAGCCTGGATTTGAGCATCTGCGACACGTTCCCAGCGTTCCTGGCTGCGAAGTTGGGTTCAATCACACTGTCACGTGGGTTACGTGGAACTTTTGCACCGGTTTGTTCTTTAGGTGGAGGATGAGGAAGTAGCAAGCACAGTAAGCGGTGATGAAGCTCCTTCTAACCCAAATGCCCCCAATTTGAATCCTCCTCTGTAAGGAAAGATTTTAGTGATGAAGGTGCGTCTGCCATCATTACAGGACAGACTCGCCGCGGAGCATGATTGCAAGACAGAGGTTGTTATTCACTTGACCAGCCTGGGCTTGATTCTATAGCGATGGGGCGCTCGGTGTGGTGAAAGGAGCCCTGATCGATGACAAGGAGGAGGTGGGAAGAGGAGGTAGTGGTCTGAACTTGTCGCGGGGGAAGCGTCATGCTGAGCTCTCTTTCAGAATCCAGACTCGATCGCTTTGCGGGAGAGAAAAGGCGCCCTGCTTTCGGCAGACTGTGAATAGATTGTGATTGCCTGCGATACAAAAGGGATGGGGGTACAGGTAATGACTGTGTGGCTTGACAGACACCACCCAGCAGCGGCTACATAGCTAGCTGCTCCACCATTTGATTTGGGAGAGCAGTTTCTATGGAGACGGTGCAATTTGATTGGCGCCATACTTTTTTTTTTTGTGGTGGTGGGGCATTTTCCTGATTCGGGGGAAAAGCTTTATTTAATGGAACAGAAGTGAATCAACAATGAACACACTGATTAAATTTACAACTGAATTTATGATAAGTAAACAAATTGTTGGCACTTATTTTTAAAATATGAGACAGTATTTGATTATTTTGCATATAATTTCCTGGTGAACTCTATTTTCAAGGTGGAATCATGCAGAAAATGTTTGGAGATGGTTTTGGGCTGCACCAAAGTTAAAAAGGTTAATTTCAATTAATACTTGTGACGCTTGCAATTACAACTTATCGCCACATGTGTCGCCAAAGAGCGTTGGGGTTACTGCTTTAAGGTTAATGGTAAATAAATAGTGTAAGTTTATTGCAGAGTTGAGAGCATTTAAATGCTATAATAATGCTTCAGTTGCAGCAACATTACATGTGTGTCGTATTTAGAAATAACTTTCAGGAAATGTGGCGCTTGATTGAATATTCCAGAAGTGGCCCTCGATATATATTTAAATCTAACCGAATTAAGGTCAACAAAAAAATAAGATGATAAATGATTAATTATTTCTCTGGCAGAGTTTCACTTCTGGCACTGGGGAAACCTTGGGGGAAAGAGAAAAAAACAAATTAATAAATTGTGAGAAAAAAAAAAAAAAGGAGGACGCGCACACACACACCAAAATGCCCTGAAATGTGTCGGCACATGGGGTTTCTGTAATTATCTGGGCAAAGCCAGCTTTAAGAAAGTCCTGAGCACAACTCAGCCTTCTATAAAGCCAAGGCTACATGTTACCTTGTGACTATCAATTTTCTCTAATCTCAAGCCCGTGTTTCCCGATTAATTCAACCATATTCTCTCTCCTGCCTCTTCCTTTTCCCATCTCTCCAAATCCAAACTACAGACTTTCCCAAGGAGGGGTATAAATGTGAACGGAGTGAGGCAGCATGGAAATAAACGCCCGGCCCTGTCTCTCGGCTCGCAGGTCGATCGCCGGGTTAAGTCCGGGCTTACAGCTGCTTCATCTAGACTACATCAAGGTTGAGGATGAAAGGAAGAGCTATTTCTGCCCGGCTCTCCTTTGTAATTAGGGAGGAATCCATACACTGTAGCTTCTCAACCAAGACTGCAATTCTGCTGAGCCATAATTTACTTAATTACTCAGAGACGCCTCTTTGATTCAGTCAGTATCAAAAAGCGTTTTTTCTGTAGGAGAGGTAGGGAATGATAGTAATTTTCAGGCTGTTTGGTTCCCATTCACTTCTGGAAGAAGTTTTTTTTTTTTTCTCCTGTGAGCAATAAACTGATTATAGATGAGAGGTTGTCAGATATGTCTGTTGTGCCTTTTCACTCAGTGACAGAGTGATTTAAAAGAGAGGACTTCAGTAAAAGTAGACTTTAAATCCCTTTAATAGAAGAAATAGCTAATATTGATCCCGGCTTTCTGCCTGCCTCACATCTCCCAGCCATTGTGCGGACCTGAGATGGGGGCAATTTACTTTACATTTGATTCAAATGACACAGGGAGAAATGTGTGCACTCTTACAGTAATGGTAATGCTTTTACAGAAAAATACGTGAAGTTATTGAATGCTAGACAAAACAAGCAGGAGAGAAAGTGAATCCCACCCAAACTAAAAAAAAAAAAAAAGAACCTAAAACATCTCCACCTGGGTTAAGTGAACTTCAGAGATTTGTAAGACCTCTTTATAGGATCCTTGAGGCGACAAAAGCCAGGGTGCCACTTACCTGCTGAAAACCCTGCGAGCACTTTTTCCTCCTCTAACCGGAGAAGGAGAAAGCCAGGCCTAACATGAAAGCCTCTCTCTGCAGGACAGAGATTAGAGGACATTTCTCTCTGTTTCCACTCGTGTAGGGAGCGCGTCAACGGTCACCGCGGCCCCCGATGCAACGCTCCTTTGAAGTGGCTGGATAAGCCGGGGCCTTGGACGCGGCCGAGTTCAGAAGGGCCCGTGGAGGGATTTTAAAACAGAGGAAGGATTCCAGCTCGTCCTCAGATCATTTCCCACCGTGTCAGTGAACAGTCTGAGAGGGAGGGAGGGAAGTGAAGTGGGGGGAGGAGGAATCCTGGAAGGTTTGTTGACGAATGATTCAGACATGTGGGTCGCTTCCATCTGGGAAGGCAGGGCAGACACAAGAACAGGGGGAGACAAATATCACAGAAGACGTTGCCTTATTGTACGTGACTAAAGTATATTGATTTGTCTCCTGAACCCCCGTGAAACTGTTCTTTTTACAGGATGTACTCTGGTTTTGGTAAGACGTGGAGCCTGGGTAGGCCGTGACGCAAAATGTACGCCAACTTTCTGCCAATGGAAGTCCCAGGATCTTGCCGACAGACTGGTCAGACATTTTCATTGGCATTCTTCTTCTTCACCCTTGGATGTTTGCATTCTTACATAGTAATAGTCGAGAGCTAAGCACTTATCAGCTGTCTGAATCAACCACCAACGTGACGAAAAGGACAGCAACTCTCCTTAAGGCGTCCTTCTTTCTTCCCATCCCATCATGCACCCCCTGCCTGCTGCAGAACAGATCATGCCGCTGTCATCATTTATCTCCATCAATGTTCTCGTCGCAGGTCTGAAGTCACCGGGCTCAAACGAAGAGGACAAATCTGACCCCGGCCTCGACCCTGAGACGTTTTTCCAGCTCCTCGTCAGGGTCCAAACACCCTTGAAAATACTGTTCCCTTTAAAGTTATAAAAACATATTCCATAAATCAGGAGAAGGTACAGAACTCTTACAGCCCGGGAGACCAATGTACACATGGTCGCTAAACTGGAAAATTCTCCTTGCCTTGGGTATCATTGCGCACACATTTCACCCGTAATTCAGCCTGACACATTTTGATATCTTTTGGAAACTTCGGGATCCTGACTAGAATTGAAAATGAAGTTCAGCGGGTTTGAACAAAGCTTCGCGGCATACGCTTGAGCAAGGGACCCACCGGTAGAATCTGTGTGGGCTGAGGAAGGTTAAGCCACAGCCAGGCCTGGCAGTTCCTCTCTGCTAGAAACAAAACCCTACAATAATCGCACAAGTGTTATTTTTGGGAAGGTTTAGGCGCACGGATACCGTGCGAGCTCTGCTTCGCAGTGGAGAAAGGACGGAGATCGTATCTCTGTTGAAGGGCTACTCTGATGTTGTTTCAACCAACAAAAACATGAAGTTCATTCTTACAAAAACAGCTTTGATACAAAAAAAAGAGAAATATTGGTTACTTCTAAACCCACGTAGACATCTTTGATGTCTAGATATCAGAGACTTCTTTCTTGGCCCAAACAAAAGTGGAGGTTGCTCTGAAAAACTTTCCTTCATCCATTTTTGGTTGGGTTCAGGCTGTGGTGGCAACAGGTTTAGAAGCGTTTTCCATGAGGTATTGTAATCCATCCATTAGACTCTGGGTTTCCCCCCAAATCTCCCACCAGCTGGCCATGGGAGGGGCCATCTCCACCAGACTCCTTGAACCACCTCAACTGGTTGCTTTAGAGTCCATCCGTAAACCTTATCACATCACATTTGTGGCTAACCCTTACAGATTTTATTTTGAAATTGTATTTATTTACTATCTTACACATATTTCTGCTTGGACTAGAGTTTTTTTTATGTACAACTGACACCTAAATAAATATGGGGGGGCTGGGGGGTTCTTTTGTTTTACTTGCCACACCGAATATGTAGCAAATAACTGGTAAAAACTGACCGCTACAACATTTCAGCAGCACTTTTTAATATTGTAGCATCTTTGTTGGTTAAATAATGGATTATTGATCTCCTTGCAGCTGACATCCAGAAACTGAAGTCGCAGTGCAGCAGTGAACGGAGCTGAGCCTTGGTTGGTTGGCTAGTTGTGTGACATTAGGTACCTGCTGCTGCTGCTGCGTTCACTGGCAGCACTGCGGTGGTCATCAGGTTGCAAATCCAAGTTGCCCTGAGCTAGCTTGCCCTCAAGCGAAAAGAAGAAGAAGAAGAAGAAAAAAAAAAAAAAACGCTGCAGGTGAGGTCTCATCCCTCAGTGCTGCTCTGCTGGTTACCACACACTGTCCGGCTGCACCAGCGGAGCTTGTACGGTGCTTTTATGCATTTGATAGCAGCATACATTTCCTCCTCTCCACAGCCTCTCTTCACTGGCCTGTCAAATTGCCCGTTGGAGAAAAAGACGGTGGAGCCTCAGCTTTTTCTTCTTCTCCCTCTTTTTTTTTTTTTTCCCCCCACACAGACAAAAAAGAACCCACAGGTTGTCTAAGTGACAGGTGTCCAAGGCTCAGTGTGTGTGTGTGTGTGTGTGTGTGTGTGGTCAGACGACAGATCCTGCTAATCCTGTCCGTCCCGGAGGACAGGCAGTGTGACTGGGTAATTGGCCACTGACTGAGCAAGACCACTCTGGAGGCACTGCTTATTGAACCACTGTCAGAGAGAAAGAGAGAGGGAGAGAAAAAGAGGGGAGAGGAAAAGAAAGAAAGAGAGAGAAGGGGGGGAGAGAGGCTTAACAAGACTGGAGAGGAATGGTAGGGACAGAAAGTGAGGACAAAATCAAGAGAAAGGGTAGCGAAGGGGGCGCGGATTGAAATAAATAAATATAAGAAGAGGTAAGGAGGGGACGGGAATGAAGAGATGGAGAGAGCGTGTGAGGGTGGAGGAAGAAAGAGGAACAGAAGTGAAGAGTGGGGAATTTTAGAGTGACCCCGAAGCCACCGTTTCCTCTTCTCTCAGCTGAAATGTGACACTTTCATGATTACACCGGACCATCTATTTTTTTCTATTTTTTTTATGTGATGGTGGTGGCGGTGGTGGCGGTGGGGGAGAGTCGGCGGCTTAACCTTAAAAGGATGAGTGGGTGAGAGGGAGAGGTGGGCGGGTGAGGTGGGGGCATGGTAATGGAAGGCTAGGTTAATACTTCCCTCCTCCAGCTGGCCACCTAACAAATTGCCTTGTAAAAGCAGAAGTGATGGATAAATAAAGAATGAAATAAAAAAAAAAAGTATATCCCTCCAGCAAATTGGCTGTCATTGGATTATCCCCTATAAAGCGAGATTTGTGCGTGCGTGGGCAGACTTTGGGGGTATATGTGTGACCACCTTCTTGCATCACATAGATGTTGTGTGTGTATGTGTGTATTGAGAGATGGCTGGTGGTATCTGGCCGAGGCAGAAAGGGTGGGGGGAGAGAAACGATTGGATGAGCGATCATTGCTTCATCGGCTCCATTAAACACACCAGTGGCCTGTAAATCAGGGCTGCAACACTCATCCACAAACACACATTCATGGGACTCAGGGACGGGTACTGTTATGATGCAGGTGAGTTGAAGGAGTCGTATGCTGGCAACTTTAAATTGTACTTACTGTGTGTCCAATTATCCAAAAAATCTCATGTTAAATGGGTGATATAAACTTATTATTTGAATAAAACTATACGTTTTAAAGCTAGAAGTTTGTATAATATCATTAAAAAGGTCATTGTTCTATCAACTTAAAGAAGCAGTCAAGACTCAATACCACCAATTTTTATATATACCATGTTTTTTTAGCAGCGTGGTGCAAACAAGAACATTTGAGTGAACTTCAAGAAGAAAGTTTTGAAATATGCAGAGCAAAATACAGGAGATGGAGCTGTGAAATGCTTTAATATCGACCTGCGAAGAATAAGTTGTTCTGACACCAGGACAGTTACCTCTGGTACCCTATGGCCATTTAAATTACAGTAAAAAAAGAGTAAACTTTATGTAAGTAATGCAAAAAGGAATGATGAAAGCATAGAAGGTGTTTGAAATGCTATAACTTCCCCCAAATTTATTATTTAACTGCAAAGAATAAACATTGATAAACTAGTTTACCAACTTACCACACACTTACCCCCCCAAAAAATAATTAATTCATTAATGACCCTAGCAGCTAACACCAAACACCTGAACCTAAAACCTCAGCTTATCATCAGGTTTATATTTATCTGTTATATTTCTCTAGAGAAGCATGGGAACCTACGAGCTGGCGCTAACTGGTTAGCATGCTAATTTCGGTAGATGTCTCTCCAGCACATCACAGCTTTTGGAAAGTAGAATTTTTATTAATTTCTTTACTTTCGTTAGAGTTGCGCTAATTTAATGAAACAGCGTAGAGGTCATTGAAAAACAAAATGTGCTTAATGCCTACTGCTATGCTGGCTTTAGCTGGTGTCTTCTGTGTGCAGTTGAGTGATGCTAGCTGCTGGGCAACTTCCCTTTTATTTATTATTTATTTTTATTTATTATTCGTTGGACGGCTTCCAATGTGCTTCCCCCATCTTGGCATAGGAAAAGTGCGGTTAGTGCTATCCATAATTCTTACTAGCTGTTGGCTAGGCTAGTTAGCTGGTGTCTCCTTGTTGGTTGCTAGTTGCTTCTAAATGTGTTTTGCCTCGGATCTTTGCACAATGGAGCGTTACATCTCATCCCCTGTAATAATGAATGCTAAATTCATGTCAGTTTTTTCATAAGGGAGGCCACTGTAAACTACAAATATGTTAGCAAACACATTTATTTTCTGACATAACTGCCTGCTGAAATTAGGCCATATAACAAAAGCACAGTTGCGAGCCTGAAAACCGAAATGATAAAAACCCAGAATGCTTTAAATCAAGGTCCGTCTTTCTAGGTGAAAACAATTTATTATGAGTCTTTGAATCAAGTTGCTTCCACCAAACCTTGCATGCATCATGCTCACACTTTTAACTAAGTGCATATGCAGCAATGAGGAGTTAAGTGTTAGCATGCTTTTCGGCGGTGTGTTCGGCACTGAGGGACACATTTGTGCAGGGGTCAGAGTACAGAGTGTAGCCGATTCTCCGGTGGAACAGTCAGTGCTATGCTTGATTACATCAGCAGCACTGCGGTAAGACCAGCTGCCCTCCCGGTGATCCTAGACTGAACACACGGTTAGTGCCAGAGACTGAATCAGCAGCTTTCTTTTTTGTTATTTGATATCCTCTCCAACTCCGGGGAGTTACATCCGAAGACAGAACCTACCTCAAGAAATCAAAGAGCTGTCATGTTTGAAAAAGTTTGGAGTTGAGGCAGAGCGGGGAAAAGGTCAGTGGAAACATTACGAGATAAGAGAGGGATCAAGACAAAGATGACTATGGAAGGTCTCTGAGTGGGCAGAGGAGGAACATCTTGCCTGGGCCAAAAAGAAAAAAAAATAAATCAATAAGTGCTCAAGAGTCAACAGCGCGTGGGTGGTCAATGGCGTGATTCAAGCTCATTAGCACAGCGTTTGACTCGAGTGCTTGACCTTCTGTGCGACCATCCCACTCCAACAGTTTTTCGCCCGTGTGGCGGAACTTTTGACGGATAATGAGCTATGCAGAAATTGTTCAGTTGAGCCGGCTCATCTGTTAATTAAGGCCGTTTTGACACCTTCGACTGCAGCGCAGCAAATCAAACTTGACAAGACTCTAAAGAAAACAGGACAACAACCCCTAAAGTCATTATATTACAGTGAATAAACTAAAATTGAAGCTCACTCATTACTCTGTTTATTCAGTGTTGCTTCAGGGTTTACTTTGTTTTCCTGCTTCGCTTCTCCAGCATCCCTTCGGTAGAAAGCAATATGCCGTCAAATGAAGAAATGTCCCAGTCAGATTTCCATCCTCCCTTACAGTCATTTGAAATTAAATCAAAATGACGGATAGCCACCAATCAATGGTGGTAATTTTGGCAAATGATGCAGCACTGTCTCAAACTGTAGCAAAGTATTGATTCAGCTGCAGCCCGCAGTAAGCCATTTATCCTCCATTAAAACCAATCTCTTCTAATTACCTTAAACTGGTTTTCAGTATCATGGAAGGGGAAATTATCCCAAGCTGCTGTGTGCAACAAATTACATGTCATTAAAATAAAATATATTAATGTATGCACTCAACATGAGCTCCTGGAGGTCTTGAATAAGACGCGGTAATGTATGCACTCGCAAACGAAACTCCCCGAGGTTCTTCTTGATCACAGCAATCATAAAGATGAGCTCTGTTCTAAAACCTCAGCGGCCGCCACCGTTTGTGTCTCACAGACCTGTGTGTACCGAAAAATATACTGTTAAATGTAGTTGCGACGGTTTAGCAACAGTGTAAATGTCTGCAGCAAATTTGCTGTTTCCGCAAAACCTAAATATCGCAATAAAAAAGTGGTAATGGACATTTTAAAAAACCCCTCGAATGTCCCTAAAATATTTTTACACTCTCATGAGTAGCGATGTTCGATACCACTAATTTCCTTTCTGTGTTGTGGTTTAACCTGAGGTGTCTCACAAGGTTTGTTGTGTTGCCACAACCCAATAGTTTAGTTACTTTCCACCGTGTTCCTGACAATGATATACATTACCTCAAATGACTGAAGTGTCGAAAGCATAATCGCAAAAGTCTAATGGACGTCACCGGAGATGTGTCCAGTTAATTTGAAGTCCATCTTCCTCAAAGTGAACTCTCGAGACGAGACTTTACGAAAGTTACAGCTCACCCTTCAATGGAAACACATACAAAGCACAATTGTACTTTATTGAAATTTTAGAAATGCAGCTAGTGTGTACTTGAACGCCAGCAAGACTAAGAGCAACGAAACAACTGACTGTTTTGTGAAAACAAAAATCAAAAGCTAGGATTGCAAATCTCTTCCTTTGCTAAATTGAAATCCCAATCCCTCACTGAAGGGCTATGACTCAACAAATGCCAAAAAAAAAGCCCCAATGGGGGCGCCGATAATGCAAAAAAGACGCACTTACCGACATAATGACTTTGGCAGAGCGCTGGCGGAGAAGGTCGCATTCCTACACTCTAAAGTGACTTTTAGATGGATTAGTATGAAGTTTGGTACAGTTAACTTTTAAGAAAACTGTTTACCTTCTATAAGAGTGGAACAGAGCCTTGTATATAGATTCGGGACGTTTTAGAGGATGAATGTCACTGGTAACCCCTTGATTTATTTATGTTTTTTAACCATCCATGTACCATCCATAACTTCACACTTGATTAACAACTCATGACAGATTAGTAGTTTAACTGGAATAAATATTAAATCAGTTGTGAGTCCTCACAGTAATTGTAGTGTTAAATTTAATGGAGATCAATGGACTGGAAACTGGAAAATGCATGATGAAATCTATCAAGATGTATGTACAAAGAGATCTGTGGTGCCTCATGATGCATGAACACAAGCTAAAGTGCATTAACAGCGGTTAATAATACCTCTCAGACGATCAAAACTTGATTCCATGTGGGTCGTTCCTCTTCCAGCAATAAGGGCATTTAGTTTGCTTTGAAGGAAGATTTCTACTAAAAATCTATACGCTAACCGCAACAATTTGCAATACAGCAGCCCCACATGTGGGATAATGTCACGACCAGTCTCGCTATGTCAATGTAAAGATCTTATTTGAGTAGAAGAAATCCCATTTTTCCCCATGTTGTTTAAAGACCCTCTTTAGCAGCCACTGGCGCCCTCAAATACTCACCGTGATGCAAGCGTTCAAATATCGACTGAACAGTCTAACATCGTTGGCGTAACGTGTGATTTATGCTTTAGGCCGCATTCTCGCTTTGATAAGGAAATCACAGGCGCCGCGATGACCACCGAGGACGCCCCACGGGCAGCGCGAGGTAGCGGCTGAGATTTCTTGACAGGGTTAACAGATGATCAGTAAAGAAGGGCTCCCAGTAGCGCTCCCGCGGCCCGGCTCCTTCCTCCTTCCCCTTCGGTATCAATCAATACCTGTTAACAAAAGCTCTGCAGGGCTCCTCTCCACTCTCTGCACTCTTATTCATATTTCAGGATGTTATTAGAGCGCGCTGCGAAATGTCAAGATCTTTACAAGGTAAATATCTCTCAGAATGTCACAGGGAGAGTCGAGGGGGTGTGTGTGTGGGGGGTGGGGGGTGAAACTACTTTTCTTCTCTGCTCTGTTTTTCACTGTCAGAGCTGCGAGCCGGCGACATTAGGGCAAGAGTGATTTCTCTGCCGGCGGCTATTTCGCCGAGTCGTTTGTTTCTGCCGCGTTTTCAATGATCACATTGGCGTGGGTGTTTGCATTTTAATGGCAGGCTGCGTAAAAGGGAGGGGTTGGGGGGGGGGCTGCTTTTTTTTTTTTTTTTAATGCTGAGGAGGAAGCTGGTTAACAGACAAGAAGCGTGTGAAATGTTTGTCACGCTGCCCATGAGTCTTTCTCGTCTCCACAGTGGGTAAATCAAGTGGATGGCAGCCGTGTCTGAGAAGATATAGATCTGATCAAAGGGCTGCGGTAAACATGGCCGCCATGCGGGCAGGAAGCATCGGTGGCAGGTTCATGGGCCGGGCTGGAGCTCATTTCAAGTCTGTCTTATCTCTTCTCTTCTCAGCCACACACACACACAAAAAACATGTCTCTCTACCAGGAACCATGTCTATTTTTAAGTTTGTTTGGTTTGTTTGTTCCTCGCTGAACATCTGTGTGATGCTCCCGAGCGACAGCTACCTGATCAGCGGAGCAGAAAGGAATGCGGGGAGGTGGAGACAGAAAGAGAGATCCGGGCGATGACAACATCGGCGGCAACCTCCGGGATTGTGGGTAATGAGGCTCCCGGTGATGTCACGGCGCCAAAGCGAACGTTCACTTGACGGGAAGCGCCTCTCCTTTCCCTCCGTCTTCTTCGGTGGTGACACCGCGAGTCGCAGGAGGCCTCAGCCCTCAGCTTTCACACATCTGGGTGATTGCGAGGTACAGTAGAGCTGACAGATCTACCCCTCAACCAGACAAGTTCTGCGCACGGATCTGCACCTACACTCCCGCAGATGAATTTTTTTTTTTTCTTTCCTCATGAATAGTCATCGTCTCGTATTGTAACCGCTCTCGTTTCAATCAAAGCAGCCGGTGGGCCAGAGGACGCAATTGTCCACGGTAATTGCAAGAAGAGCGAACATCTCCCAATTATTCTGTCCATTTAACATCATACCTCAGATCCTGAGGTAGCGTGGACAACGAAGAGTTCTACTTCAAGTACCCCGAACAACACACCTCATTCTACCTACCACCCTGCATTCACTGGTTTGCACTTGGTGGTTTGTTCTTTCCTGTGATGCTGCAGGCTCAAGCTGTGCAGTGCGGGGGAACTTTTGGTCCCACAGTGCCACCTATTGACCAAAACGTGTAACAGTACCACGCGCAATGAGTCTTTCTCATTGTGGTTTGTCAAGCTTGAGATTAATTCCTGCGCCGTTTCCTGCTTAGAAGGAAGAAAAATAGGATTAAAGCGGCGAACAATCTCCTTTTAGACCCGTCCCATTCGGCAAAATGGCTCAGTTGAGGCCATTTTACCCTGAAAACGAGCTGATGAAAACGCTCCAATGTTGGTGAGGTCACCTTAAACTGAGAAAAAGGGGAGTTGTGCTCCAGCAAAGCAGAGCAAAACTATTAAATCTTTCATCATTTCCCACTCTCCTGTAACCTTGTTGCGCTGGTAGAGCTGAGGTCTAGACACTGCGCGAAGGCAACAGCCATCCATCATGTCTGATTATGCCGTTTAGATGTAATTGCAAACCCTTAAGGATCCCTCTTCCATCCTCATCCTCCATGCGCGCGCAGACACAAGGCGAAGCGCACGGCGGCAACACAAACGTGCGCACACACACCTGCAGGGGAGAAAGGGGGGTAGAATATCAGCGGCGGTTTCGGCAGGCCGAGAGACGGAGCAGGCGGCCACCTCCACGCGCGTTTCACAGACAATCAAATTAGAGCTGGCGTTCGATGCATCACTGACAAATTGTTTATTAAACAAAAGGCTTGAATTGCGGCATAACTGAGGAAGGTTGAGGAGACGGAGCGGGAGAGGGCTGGTGCTGCGAGTGCAGATATTACGTTCCCATGTAAGGAAGACGCCTTCTCTCATTCACGCAAACACGCCATTTATGTCCTTAATAGAAGGCTGCAATTATGTGAAGGGCTCCACGAAGATGTAAACATTGGAATAAAACAATGTGGCCGGGGTCGCGAGAGGAGCACGGGCCTGTTAGCGCTGTCGGATTCCCCCGCGGGGCCACCCACGTTCTTCTTGTGGCACTGCAAAGCACTTCGGTTAAAAGCGGCCTGTGTTTCTGTTATGTTAATAACCTCAGATCATTTGTTTCCTGTCATCTCCTGTATTTAAAAGAGAGGAACATTTAGGTCACGTAGAAGTGTAATTCATGCATACAGTGGGGAGTTTGAAGGGAGAGCAGGGCTGTGAATTTAACTGTCGTGCTATCATCATTTCTAAAAAGGTATATGTGTCAAGCTGGATATATTAAGGGAATGCTCCATTGAGAGTCTAGCTTGCAGCAAAGGTTTATGAGGCAATAGAAGCTTTGATCAGCGACCTTTCATGAAAGGTGAAAGACAAGGCCAAACCCGGTGGTAAAAAGGTGGTAAAAAAGGTGGTTAAAAAAAAAAAAAAAATCCAGTTCCCTGAATGGCCAGTTGAGGCTGACACAAGCCACTTCCCAAAAGTTAACGGAGTTAAAATTTTAAGGTTGAAATGCCAGGTGCGTGTCATCACAGGCGACTGAGATGTTACCTGCTCACATCAGGTCCAAAGAGTCTCCACATCCCTGTTTTTTTTTTTTGTCATTATTTAGCCAAACGTTAAGGTGAGTTGGGCATTTTCAAGATGGCGGCGGCCAGAGCACCCGCACTGAGCTTCAAAACCAAGCAGCAACTTTCAGGTCTTAAGCCCATTCAGAAGTGAAAAAAACTGCAGTTCATCGAGTGGCCACTCGAGGCACCAAAAGGGAGCAAATCCGCATAGACCCCCACGTTAAAAAGCCCAACTTTTTAAAAAACGATTTTAGTCTCAATAGTTCATATCACTATTCACGACAACTGTCAAATAAACCATTTATTTTTTTATTAAGGTTTAAACCTCTGCATAATTAATGGCGTTCCCACTTTGGGTGACAGGTGGTAGCCTGAGCTTACAGTTAGTGGAGAGTTGGGCAGTGGGCCTCAACGTCCGACACAAACCCCCGATCTCCATATTTGCAGCATCCGAGTGTGGGCAGAGTAAAGCTCATCCAATACGGCAACCTCAGGCTCCGTCCATTTTGGACTTCATTTTCTTCAGAAAATGAGGGTAATATCAAACCCAAGAGGCTTTGATGATCTCTCTCTCTCTCTATATATATATATATATATATATATACACATATATATATATATACAGTTGTGACATATATCACAAAGTGTTCTCAACAGAAGGATTAGGGCTACTTTAGTTGTATATTTGTCTCCTTATGTCTCTGAGGCTTCGCCCAGTGCAGTCATTTACAGTTCAAGATGTGAGGTCTTTGTAAATATTTTTGATTCAAATCCATATTTTTTTTATCGAATGAAGGGGTCTGATGTGGTCAGACCAGTCTAGAACTGCCTCGAACACGTACGTGAAAGCGAGGTAAAAAAACTAACAACGCTTTTCCTTCCTTTCAGGGAGCCTGCAGCTTGATATTTCGAAGCTGCAGCGCCTCATCCCGAGCAGCGTGTTCGGTCGAGTCACAGCGCATGAGATTGTATTATTCCTGGAGAAAGGCGGCTTTATCCTTACAGATGAGACACCTAGCAGTGCGCCAAAAAAAAAACATAATAAACCATCCAGCTCTCTTGAAAGCGTCTATTTTCGGCTGTGGTGAATCACCGTAGTCAAAATGTTTCCTCAGCACAGAGCTGTTGCTCCTTCTTTGCAATATACGGGCGCGTAGTAGAGCAACATACAAAAATTTATACGAGAAAAGCAAATAACTAAAACTAAAAGACTGGGGGGAAAAAAAGGCAAAAAGCTCACGTGTTGGGTTAGCTGTTGACGTAACTTGAGTATAAAATTCACGTTATGGCTTAAAGCATGGAATATGCTAAGCTAATGCTGCTATCAAACGGCTAAATATCACCATCATGGGTTTTCTATACACATGGGAGCCCTTTAGATGTAGAGGAGAGCGGAGGCTAAAGGTCGGCTCCTGGTTGTCCTACTGCTGCACCCCCCTCCCTCCCCCTTGTACGGGGATGACACCTGTCAATCAACCGCCACTGAAGAACCTTTACAGCTCGACAAAGGCCATTCAGAGGGCTTCTTTGAGCGAGATATGAGAAATGTCATAGGATAAAAAGTGAGGTGGAGTGCGAGCGTCGATGATGCGTCAGCTGTTACTGCAGATCATCACCCCTCCCTGTCCGTGCATGTGTGTGCGTGAGCTTTGTGTGTGGTCGCGGTGTGATGCATGTCTTCAATAACAGTCCATTAGCTCCCACTATGTGTGCGTCCGCCTCGAGTGTGTGAAAACAGGATTGTGTGGAGACATGTTGGATGTAGCTCTCCCTGGGACCCAACACCAGCCGAGCCGCTGTGAGGTTCACTGACCCCAGCCATATTTTTCTTCTGCTTTGTTTTCACTCTCACCTCCCCCCCTCGCATAACTCTTCCTCTCGCTCATGCTTTCCCCTCTCTCGCATATTTCATCTTCTCATTCCCTTTTAAAAATTGAAACGAAACCAAGGTAGTTTTTCGGTAACAGCCACCCGATTGCCAGCTCCTAAAAGCACATTTCGGTCCACGTTGGTTGGAAGGAAGCAGGAACGCGGCCCCATGTCCCCACGCAGAGCTATTCACCGACGCCCATGCCACAGCTAATCCATCTCCCACTACATGTTTTTAATGAGCCTCCATAACCGTAATCCGTATGGCGCAGTGCGGCGCGGGGCCAAATCGGGCCTCGTTTTCCCGCGACTTTGTGCTGTCAGCAGAATGTGACGGGGGACGCGTGTGCGTTTTTACCGTCGTCCCGAGCATCTGTGTTGTCGCCGCGCCATCCCGCTCTTCCATCTGCCAGGAGCAAAGCGCATTGTCTAAACACAGGATCGGCCTATTTACCTGCATCATCCTGTCCTCTTGAAAACGCACCAGGATTATTGGAAGGCCTTGTATGTGTGTGTGTGTGTGTGTGTGTGAAATGGTGGAAGCTGCCAGGCCCCTTTCAGAACAGCCCCCCCACCCTCCCGCGGGGAACCACATTAGGACCCTCCGGGGGCCAAATTAGAGGCAGCTAACCAAGTTAGAGATCGGCAGCAGAGGGGGCCTGACTGGCAGGGATGGACCGAAATCACTCCAGCATACCCCCCTCCTGCCCCCGAAACCAACACACATACACACACCTCTCTTTGTTTTGCTGCTGATCAGCAGAAGATAAAAGCCAGTTCCTGACAATAGCAGCCTCTCTGCTGGGGAGTCTGCAGGGAGATCTGACGGAGGGGGATGAGCTGTAATGTATTCCTGTAGGTCAGTCCAGATTAGTGCATCTCTGTCAGGGGGAAGAGATTTAAACTCATTTAGCTTTTAAAAACAGAACTTTCTTCCCATGAAATCGCATTATGGTTTTTATCCGTGTATCACGTAAAAACCAGAAAAGGCCCACATGCGGCTTCACATAATTACGGTTCATTTATTTAGGACATTATACGCAAAAGTTTGGGCAACTCTAGACAAATGACATAGTAAGTTCATTTCTAAAGCATAGGGCTTCAACAGGGGGTCTGGCCGCCCCTATAGGGTCCGTAGAGGTACTGTCGATTGATTTGACATTTTTATAAATACTTATTTTTTTAACTTTCCCCCACAAATACACATTAACACAAATCCAATATATTTTATAGTCAATAGTAGTCAATAGTTCATAGTTTCACACAGAGCGCCACCATTGACTGTATATATCATGGACGATACTTGAACTTACTATGTGATTTGTCTAGAGTTGCCCAAACTTTTGTGTGTAATGTCCTAAATAAATGAACCGTAATCCACCCACACACAGATATCCCAAATATGGAAGTGGGACGTTGTGTTGGAAGTTGTGACATCCGCCCACTCAACTCACCGCTACCTGTTAGCTCAGGCTACCGTGTTAATAAAAAATAAACAAATGAGTTAGTAAAAAAATTCACTAATAGTGAAATAAACCATTGAGACCAAAACCAATTTTTTGTACCAGGCAGTAACTCGATGAACTGCAGTTTTTTGCACTTCTGCATGGGCTTCATCGCTCATGCCTGGAGGTTGCCACTTAAGCGCCACACAAGAACTGCCAATCTAAGCTTCCTGTTCATAGCAGGCCCCGCCCCTATAGCTGCCTAGAACCAATCACAAGGCCGCATTTTACTTTTATTTCTTTATTTTTTTTTTAAAGAGATTGGGAAACTAAATTTGGCACGTGCAAAAGTTTGCTATACACTCTGCACAAACTTTTGATAAACTGCAGTTTCTCAAATGGCCACTAGATGCTCCAAAAGACTCCTATTTGCCCTTTAAGTTAAAATGCTCAACTTTACAGCAGAAATACACACATTTACAGCCTGGTACAAAAACAGCTTGGGTCTGTATAGGTAATTTCTCCATTCTTGTCAACTGGATGTGATTTTTTTATAGCGCAACTGTTTAAATTATCCATAACTAGCCATACATAATTTAAGGCGTGGCCACTTTGAGTGACAAGCGGATGGTGGTCACGGCTATTTGCCTCTCTCAGCTCCATGTCTATGGCTATTTTTGAAATTGCAGGCAGTAAAATGGAGTCAAGACGGCGGTCGGAGCCACCACACTGAGCTTCGAAACCGCTCTTCGTGAATATGTCTGATCTTTACACGCAGTCAATCGTAAACACTCAACAATCATGGCTTCCTCTATTAAGTGCGGTTCTGAAAATTAAATTACTCGATCCCTACAAAGCAGTGGGATTCTACTAAAAATAGATATCAAAGAGCTTTCAGACCGCTGTTGCCACTGCATGAAAAGTTCCAGAGGAACGGCGGCGGTTAAGAAGAGCTGTGAAAGTCAAGACAAGATCGGGAAAATAAAAATAAAGCTGCTCATCTGCTGGGCAAAAAAAAAAAAAAACAACTAAACCCCCCCTCCACATGACAGCCACAGAGCTGCAGGAAGGTTTAGCTGACACAGGAGTGGTGCTGCAGAGTTGCAATGTGCAGAGCTGATGTATCATCAGGGGGAAATCTTTCAAGAGGAACTTAGCGAAGCAGCATTTAACTTACTTTAGCAACAAATCCTGCACAAAGATGAAGTGGAAGTTGAACTTTTTTGGCCGGAGTCACCAAAGATGATGGATATTTGCAAAGATGAAAGGGCTGCAGGATGCATGAGGGCTGGATATTTAAGATGTAAATAATATTCAATGTCACAACAGCCATAAATATTGTCTCACCCAATGCTTCTTTTTAAATTCAAAGAAATTTGAGTGGACTTTGGTTGGAGAAAATGAAGAGTCTGAACAGACCGAGGCCCTGCTTTGCTGTCACTGTGAAATGATTGGTAACAGGTGGAATAGAAAATAGGGCACATTTCCACTCATACGTGTGATGGATATTCTCGCTGGGCGCAGGTCTGAGACACGCCCCCCTGCTTCCTGTTACATGTCATGCACACACACACACACACACACACACACGTAGCAACACACACGTGTGCATTAAGCGGTGGTGACATTTGCGGAGTCTCCCGGTGGACGGCCGTAAATCTCAGTTTTTACGAGCGACTCTGCTGAACTCTGCAGACTGTTGACCGCGTCGCCTTGACATTCAAGACCAACGCAGCACAAAAAAACAACAAAAACCCGGGTTCCTAACTCCCCGAGAGCTTTGATTGATTGGCCTCGCGAGGGCAGTGAAAGCCGCTTACTGTTAGGGGTCAGGGTTGTTTCTGTTTATGAAAGTCTTTGTTCATTAACATCACGTCAAGTGGACATTGGGCAGAGTTTGCCATTAAAACACTCACAGATCACGCAAGAAATATATAGTACAGGAGATCACTTAAATTATTTGTATTATTAAAGGGAAAGTTAGGTTTTATTAGGTTTGTATGAGGGGCCTATCCTTTCTGATGGGGAACTGAATCATAATGCTCTCTTCAAAGCCGCCAGACTCCATTGACAAAACCACTATTTTTTACCTCTCAGAATGTGGGAGTTGCCAGTCTAGTACTGTGTGACTTTAATGTTTTAACACGTTCATATGACTGCAAACTGTGGTGTTAATACATGAAAGAAACAGAATTATCGAAGAAGAAAAAATTAACTGGTCTTGATAGTGGTAGCAGGGCTTTTGTGCCTACAAGCTTAAATCATGGGTTTTGTCAATGGAGTCTGGTGCCTTGGTGACTTTTGTTCCCAGTTGGAAAATGTAGACCTGTGATGATATAGAAGTTGTAAGAACTTAGGTTCTTTTGTTAACTTCCTTCTCTTTGGTTCTCCAACCACCATCTACTGTAGGACATACACTGACTATGGATAAGTACCACATCCACAACCAAAGTTTGAAGCTAAATAAAGTAGCTAAGCTAAGTAAATTTGTCTTGGGGAGTCTGCAGCTAAACAGCCATTAAATAATGTGCAGTTCTTTTGATCTGAGGTAGAAGAAGAAGCTTCAAAGTCTCCAGGCTGGAGTCCAATCAAGTCATTAGCAGTAGGTGGAGTCAGAGCCTGGTTCTCATACCTCACTTTTAACACAAAGGCAGCAGTGCTCTCTGAACACCCCCCAAAACAACGGTTTTTGTGTGAAAAGTTGTAATGGGGTTCAGGGAAGCTGTTTTGTTAGGGTTACTCGTCATAGGTGGGAACTTCTGCTCCGCTACGCAAAGCCGGTTTAACTTCACCACCGACGAGACTCAAATCCCACAAGAGCCAACGACAACAAGCTCGCAGCAGCTGAGATCAACGCAGACGTCGGATCCGTCGAACCAGATGGAGGAAGAGGATCTGGTCCTCTCTCCCGTCACCTACCAGCTCAGGAGTTACCAGCTCAGGAATCCAGCTGTGCGGACATTTCAAAACCAGCTCGTACCGCTGAAGCTGAACCCAGAGGAAAAAGTTGAAGCTCGGAAGAAAGCCAAGGTTCAAGGTCCAGATCTGAACCCACCCGTAAAGATGAAATCAAAGGTACCTCAAACGTGTTTGATCTTTGTGACTTGTGAACTCTGCACCATATAATTTCGATGTAAATCAATGTCCACCTTGTTCCAGGTGGTGGGGAAGTTTGAACAGCACGTGCCCGTGCCGGCTGACAGTGTGTCGGTGCACTGTGGCGAGGGAAAGGTCACCGTACAGGTCAAGATGAACTTCCTAGGTAAAGACTGCCCGTTACTAGTTCGAATCGATCCGTAGCGGTTTCCTGTCTGCAGTGGCACCGTCACAGGCCCACTTAGCGAACCCCCCGCCCCGATGTCTGAAAAAGAAAGGGTCGGATTAGAGGTCCAAATTGGAAAATTGAACAGAACGGTGAAGATGGGACATTCGGCGCTGATTGCTGCAAATGGCACAGACTGCAGGCTCTTTGATCAATATTATGTTTCCTCTCGTTTCTACACTCCGAGAAGGGGCATCCTGCTTGCCCGTTAGGTGCTCGAATGCCGACTTTACAGCGACGCATTAAGAAACCTTTTTATTTGTCCTGTGGCTGAACCTCCTCCACTTGCTGTGAGTGTTATTGACCGGAGAGGAGGGGGGTGGAAAAAAAATCCCTTCAGGTAATGGTCTTGCCTAAAAATTTTCCTCTGTGTTCTTAGGAAACAGGCAGCTGATCCGTCCGAGCGATCTGAAGTTGGGGGAATGCTCTGCGGCGCATGCCGACGGCCGCATCCTGCAGTTTGAGTCGGAGCCACAGGGCTGCGGCAGCACCCCGACGGTGCGTGGCTTCTCTTTGTCGCGTCCGCCTGCCGCTGTGCATTCGCAGCAACTGTTTTATGCTCTCCTCAGATGACCGCAGAGGTGCTCGTCTACGCGTTTTCTCTGGTGTACTCGCCCACACCCATTAGCAGCACCTTCATTTTGAAGACGAACCCTGCTGAGGTGGTAATTCAGTGCCAATATCAAAGGTAAACCCCCCCATGTATTCGGGGTGCATGCAAGTCTTGACTAATGTTGAATTCAGTCTCCAGACAAGGTATGCATATTCAAGGTTTCACATTATGACTTTTCTAACAGTCTTAGAGCTGCAGAAACCCTGTGATGGTTCCATTTACTCCCGTCAATCGTTGTCATTTTGTCATTTCTCTGTTCTTGTGAGGGAAGTAAACATTCTTCTCCCTTGATGAGCCTCTCTTTGCACCCGTCCTTCCTGTGATTGCCCCTCACAGGAGGCATTACGTGAGCAGCGCAGCCATGAGGCCCACCTGGAAGCCGCTCGCCTCCGTAGTGCAAGCCGAGCAGCGGCTCCACTTCTCCCTGCGCCTCATGGAAGGTGGGTGGCTGGCTGGTTGGTGCAGGTCAAAATAATAATAATAAGATTAAAAAAAAAAATCAAAATCAAATCTGGGGACGATGCTCGGCGGCGAAAAGGAAAAACTTTTGATTTGCACCGGGCGCCGCGGCTAATTTCCCCGGCGACGAGCGTTAATTGCAATCACTCAGGCCCTGGAAGAGTTTCGGCGCGACCGACCGGAGGATGCTAAGCGGGGGTCTTGATGAACGGGAGCGAAAAACTTTTGATGCGCGGTGATGAGCTGAAATTACACGCCGCGTCAAGGCTGCGGCTGACCCCGCCGGGTCACTCTGCGCGATAAAGCGATCAATATACAGCTGATTATGTTTTCTAATTAATTCTGCCGCGCCAGACTCCCGTTCGCGTTGGCCCTGACGGCGCCTCGCGCCGTCTCCCGTGATTTACTTCCTGTGAAAGTGCGCCGACGTGAAGGAAATGATGAAAGTTTTTAAACTAGTTTTTTTGCGGATGCAGATGCTCATTTGTGTTTCTTATCCAGGTTAATGATTATGCTGCATCTCTAATTCATTTACTGCCTTCTTTAAAGTACTTTCCTCTTATTGTTGCAGAACCTATATCTGCAGCGCTGACCCGCTCCCTCCCACGGGCATCGTTTAGCTCTCATCTAATCAGATTGATGGCCCCGGCATTGCTTTTCCACTTATATCTTGTGTATTTGATTAGAGGACTGGCAGTCGCAGAGGCCTTCCAGTGTTTACTTCCTGAGTGACGTGATGCACGTGGAGGCGTCGGTCCTCCTGGGCCACCATGTTCCTCTGAGGGTCTACGTGGACAGCTGCGTGGCGACGGTCGACCCCGATCCCAACTCTCAGCCCAGCTACGCCTTCATCACCAACCACGGGTGAGTGCGCGCCCTGACACTAAACATAAGCACTCAAGCGGGTCGTATTTGTCCCGAAGAGTCAGTTAGTCATAATAATCGAGGTGCATGTTTGAAAGCCGCACATCTTACAGATATCGGAATGATTCCTGTGTTTACGAATCCTGTCGTCATAAGGTGTTTAACCGATGCTAAGCTGACAGGAGCCAAGTCTTATTTCATGCAGAGGAGCCGGGAGGATAAACTTCACCTCCAGCTGAAAGCCTTCAGGTTCCACCAGGATGACAGGAATTCAGTGAGTTGCTCCTCGACGTGTTTATACGCTTTTTAAAAACTACCGATCACGCATCACACAGTCGAGACATTTCAGGTTTTTTTTCACAGTGCAGAAGTTGTGTTTCACTTTCTAACGTGCTAAGCTGGCACATAATGGGAGCAAGAGTGGGTAAGAGTTGTTTCACGGCAGAAGTAGTCTCGGAAGCTATCTGGAGGAAATGAAGGGAGTTAATGAATTGTGAAGTAATACTGAACCAAGAGGCTGTTATAGAAGCAAGAATGGATGTGTGACATAAAAATGAAGTTAGAAAATAATTTAATGGGAATTAACAGATAGAAAACGGGAATCATGACTTATGGGTAACACTTCAGGTTTGCCTACACTTGTGTGTACCGGTCTATTTTCATATTCAGTTTCTGAAAATAGACAGAAACAAAAAAAAGCGCCCCCTTTTTATTTCTTCATATTTTGCATCCAGAAGTTGCTGTTTTCAAAGTAAGAGCAAGTATGAGGGCGGTACTGGGTTTCTGGCCAGAGCGACCACATACATGACTAAAATACCTTTGGAACCTCATTACGACGTGATTTTTGACAGGGCAAAATAAAGCTCGGCATTTGCAGAAATATCTGCACGCATATCTGAGTAATTTTAGCTAGTAGCTAACTATTCTCTCATTATATGTAGTTATGTCTGGTTTTTACCTGAAATATGCAGCTTAGTTTTTCTGCAGTCATGTCATCTTCCTTGAGACGCACTCATTTATTGTTTTAAAAAACAATGTACTGATCCACGTCCATCAACTTCTGTTACACAGTGCCGTCCTCATACGTGCTCTTACTTCGGGTCGCACAATATGTGGTGAAAAAATAAAAAAAACAGCAACCTGTAAGTGCAGCCACCCCACACTCAAAGCAGCCACGCCCCCTTTTTTTTAGATATAACATTAATATAATTTAAATATACATAAAATTACATGAAATAACATTACGTTTGTTTTGGACAGAGCCTCAAGTGGCCATTCCAGGAATTGCAGTTCATTTGTACAGATCTGTATTGTCTCGTTTTAATTTTGTGCGTACTGAATTGAAATGTTTTTTTTTTATTATTTTTTTTTATTTTGTTTTAAATGTCATTTAACTTAGATTTACATCACATGTCACCTGAAAGCAACAACCGTCTCCGTCCCCGTCGACTCGCAACACAAAGCCTGTTCATTCTTGAACGAAGCCAAAAGGTCTGTATAAACAAACATGAAAAAGGCATTTAAAGGCATGAAAACTAACTAAATGTGTCTTGGATCCCGGACAGATGGGTGGCATCAGGTGGAGACAATGAGGTGTGTAGCTGCTGTGAGACCAGCTGTAGCGAGCAGAGATGGAGACGGAGCCTCGCAGCAGATGCTGGTACGGTTTACAGGAGTGACACTACATGACACCCAGGGATGGATACTGAACATGTGCTGCTAATGCTCAGGGGAAATCTCAACACTGTCCTTTATTGTTGACTAGAAAAATAAAAAAAAAAGATATTAGAAAGGAAATTTCCCCCACTGTGGGATAAATTAAAGGATTATCTTAATTCACTTGGAGGAACTTGGAGTAAAAAATGGCTCCACCCGTGTTTAGATGAGCCTCCTTGCCTTCATTTGGCTCACACCGCTGTTTATGTGGAGGATTGATTTCCAGCTAATCCCTTTTAATTGTCCAACCAATCAGTCGTGTCGTGAACGGTTGACTCGCACGACTAAACGCCCTAAGGAGATTTTATTTTTTTTTTAAGTTTTCCCCTCCACTTGCACCGCTTGTCTTCCTTCAGCCCTGGAGTGGGAGGAGACGGTCGCTCTGGGCCCCATCCTGCTGATGGAGAACATCCTGGAAGAGGAGCTCACGGAGCTTCCTCCAGTTCCTCTAATCCAGACAGACGGTTTGGCTCAAACTGGTAAGACACTGCTGGTGGCTTTCCTTCCGTGGCAACATTCAAATTCCCCCTTTCCATGCTATCTGCCTGCCTCCTCATTGCTAATTGCTGCAACTAATTGAACCGATATCGCCCTCCCTCCTCAGCCTTGCATTTGTCGATGGCCGTGCTGTGTGGAGTGGGTGCGGCCCTGGCTGTGCTGTATTTAGTCTTCACAGGTGCCATTATGTGCAGCAGATTTCACAAGGCGACCAGATACTCCGTCTCCACCTGATTTAAAGACAATAAAACACTCACAACCGAGCCTCTTTCCTTGTTTGGTTTCCCTCTAGCTAATGATATAAGGCTGAGATCGGCCATCTAGAAGTCTCAGATTTTTAAATGCTTTTCTGCCCTTGAGAGTCGCTTGTGCAGTGGCTGTGCTCAGGAGATGATGGTATCTATATCGGGTCCCCAGGGTTAAAAGGGGTTAAGCTGCAGCGTCCAGCCTTGCAGAAAATGACCTGGTCATAAAAAAAGGTATGCTGTGTACACAATGAGCTACGGTATATTGCTCTATCAATCGGCTAGCTTTAATAGCACACAGGGTTGTGTGTTATCTTTAAAGCCTAATGCAAGAGCACCTGACTGTATATGGTTGCAATTGTCATGATATGCAAGGACTTTTCTTGTAGAATGAGGATGCACAATGATATTTAACAATTAATAAACATCTGTTGCGGGCGGAAGCATGTTAGCAAAGCCTTAGCTACTTAAACACACTTAAAACAGAGCAGGAGTCTGCAAAAAATTATAATTTTGCATTCAAAATTAAGCTATCCCTTTGCTAAAATGTGTTGGATACATGTTAATGTGTATTTAAAGAAATTTAAATTTGTGGTGGAAATTAAAAGAATATGTATAAAAAAAAACGTCTAATCAACCAAAGATTTTGTGACCCTCCTACCCCCGGTTGAAGACCTATGACATAGAGCATTGGTAGCATATTGTTAGCATAATAGTCATTTTCTGCTGTAAATACCAATGTACTCTTTTTATGACGGCGTTAAACTATGATTTGTCTGTTCTTTACACTCTGTTTTGGTCTCAACCAACTTCCCAGGCAAATATTTGGCCCTTGAGCTGCTGCTAATTTTTAGCTTTTAGCTGTTTGCTTGTTGAAATATCGTCTAGCTTGGAACTGACCTCAATAAAACAACAAATTGAACATACGAGAGCTGAATGAAATGAAACGTGCACGAGAATATTTTGGACTTCAAGCCGAGTTTGTGCACGGATGATATGTTTTGTTAATTTTTAGCGAGCTGGTCCACCATCATCTCTCGGGAGATACACTAATTTAATACACCATTACTGCTAAGCTGCCGTGCAATTCAATTGAACTGCATGAGATTTTTCCATCTTTACGATAAACCGCATCCAGAAGAAAGGGAAAAAATAAAAATATAAAAAAGATGAACATGAACATGAAAAGCAACAGCACCGGCCCCACACTGGGAGCTAAAACATAAAGTACCATCCCAGTAACAACAGTCATATTTTAGATTCAGGCCATTTTCGTGTTTTTTCCCTTAATTCACCCCCTCTAGCTTTCTGCCAGTGGTGGAGTATTCATGAAATGGGGCTCATCATGAACTGTTGCTCACAAGCCCAGGAAGACGAATAGACATAATTAAAAAGCCCATAAAGGCGAGAGCAGGGGCTTTTATTACAGTAATATGTGAAGGCCTTGGTTTAATGGGGTGTTTGTTCCCGTGTGCAGAGCTGACGGCTGCGCTAGTTTACTGCCGGAGCAATGCTGACCCCCTCCCATCCCTGGCACACCAGAGGCTAATAAAAAGCCATACCTAATGATGCACCAGCAGGACGCATGACAGCGACAGCCATGCAGAGGCATGGTGATAGACACGAAACCGCAAGCCTCGCACTAAAATGAATCATTGAGGATGTGGGGAAAGGATTTGGAAAAGGAACAGAGAACAAAGAGAAATAACAGGCCGCTAAGTGCTGCATGAGGATGCACTTCCTGTCCCACTCAGTGGCGACTATTGATGGATGTTTTTAGGCTACTTGCTAGTGCCGTAACAGTTGACAATGAGATGTCACTGGCTTGCTAGTACTCATTTTCACTCTTCTTTTGGCTCTTTTTTGGTCTCCACCAACTCCACAGGCAAATATTTGGTTCTTTAGCTGCTAAATAAACCAGTGCTAACTTTTAGCCGTTTCATCCTGGCTAGACACGCTACAATACATCGTTCAGGGCCTTTTTAGATGAACCAAGTTTGATAAAACAGTGAAATCAGTGACTCAGAACATTTTAATTGCAAAAGAACACAGAAGCTATGATTGCTCTTTTCTTTTCGCTCTGTTTTGGTCTCAACCAACTTCCCAGGCCATCATTTTGTGCTTGAGCTGATGACCTGCTGCTAACTTTTAGCTTTTAGCTGTTTGCTTGTTGAAATATGGTCTACGAATTCATCGGAGCTTGGAACCGACCTCAATAAGACAACAAATAATTGAAAAAAATATAATATACAAGAGCTGGATGAATGGAAACAAGTTTGTGCACGGACGATATGTTTTGTTAGTTTTTAGTGAGCCAGTCCATCATCATCTCAGCAATTTAAAACACCATCACTCTTCTTTTGGCTCTATTTTGGTCTCCACCAACTCCACAGGCAAATATTTGGTTCTTTAGCTGCTAAATAAACCAGTGCTAACTTTTAACTGTCTGATTCTGGCTAGACACGCTACAATACATTGATCAAGGCCTTTTTAGATGAACTAAGTTTGACAGAACAGTGAAATCAGTGACTCAGAACATTTTAATTGCAAAAACAATACAGAAGGATGCTAAAAATTTCAGTGGAGATGAACGGTTGGTGGTTGGTGTGAGTTTATCCTTTCACACTACACAAATTAACCTTTGCAGCTTCAAAGCTTCTGTACATAAGTCCAAGTTTGAAGCTAATATTTTAAAAGTAGGTAAAGTAGGATCTTTAGTGTTCACTTCAGGAGCATAATGCACCTTTGTCCACATAGAACAAAGAAAATGAACCAAAACATTCATTTCGTGGGCAGCAAAAGCAAAAAATGAACCTAAAAGAAGCTAAAAATCTTCACTCAAACTGATCATTTTATACATATTTGTGTCTTCTAGCAGTTAGACATGAATATTTTGAAAAGTAGACCCCAAAAATACACGGCCTCCCAGACATTAGTACCAGACAGTGATCATTTTGCTAAATGGTGCACATCTACAGTGTTTCATTTAGCAGGCATGAGGTACTTTTCTCCATTAGAACCTGGCTGAGATGCAGCGCGCCAAGACAAGAATGTCGTTTTTTTTTTTTTTACATACAAAACTTGCCCGCAGCTGTAAGAGGAGTCAACAGAGTGGAAAAGGTGTTAATGTCTTGTTATAGCCGCGGAGAATCATCATCATCACCATCATCATCACCATCACCATCATACTGGATTTGGTTACCCACCCAGAGATGTCTAACGGTTATGGAGGCATGGACCCAAGTTGACAGGCGAAATGGCACAGAGTCCTGAATCAGCCATTTTCCCCGACAGGATGTGTGACCCCGAGGGCATGACCACGCACACGCACACACACACACTCAATTCACACATGCACTTTCATGCAGACACACGGACCATCAGAAGTAATGGTGTGTGTCCAGTGTCGGGCAGGGAGAGTCCTCTCATGTCTGGCAGCTATAACGATATTATTGCTGTAGATGGAGCGTGCTGGGGAATATTGTTCCACACCATTGGTATGCTGCCGACGTCTCCTCGTGCCACACGCTGCCGGTGATGACAGAAGTCGGTATTAACACCAGACCTGTTGGCTGATGCTCTTGACAGGAAACCACAACATGTGGATTCCTCCTTGAGACAAGAAAACTGCTGTTATTTCCAACCGGAGAGCACATATATGTTATTTTTAAAAATTTTGTTTAACAAAGACAGACAATGGGGACCATTACCAAAGAGGTTCTCACTCCATCATTTACGAAAAATACTATCTGGCTTAAAATATTCGCTCCTTCTCAGAACTGAAATAAATATCACAAGCTGTTTAATTTAAGGCCCGAATGCTCATTGTGTTATTATATGCCTCTCCTACTCCTACTGCAGCGTTACATCCGGCTCTGATCTGGAGAACGTGCGCAAACATGTGCGCGACCTCTGTCCGGGCCCATAATTAACCCTCTTAATTAAGAGAGAAAAAAAAGTTGCTAACGAAGGAAATGGATTTAATTAGCCTGATCTTAGCCGGGGAACACGTGCACGCCGCGAAACACACTCATACGCACGCACAAAACAATTAAGCCTCTTTTATCCCGGCTAATGGCTTCAGTGACTCAGAGCCTTTCTCATTAAGACTATCAATAATATGCTGATTACATGCATCCACCGGTCTCCTTTATCGGGGCACAAAGGGACGAGTGTGTGTCTCTGAGGTTTCAGGGGTGGGGCAGTCTGTCTGCGCGACCTTATCTGCTAAAATAGACGTATGAATTGTTTGCCCGGAGAGGCTGAAAGAGGCTTCACTTTGTCGCGTCTTTATTTTCTGCAGTTTATCTCATCAAAGGGGCCACGTGCGCCTTTCAGAGGGAAGAAACGGCCGTGACGTTGTCCCGCCGAAAGGCTTTATAGTGGCGAGATAATGGACTGAAGAGTGACGGTGGCTGCAGGGGCTGCAGATCTGGCCTTCAGTCAAACGAGTTGCTGCCTGGCCAGTGATTCAGCATTTATTCAGCACAAATTTAAATGTGCGTGCAAACAGCTTACACCATGTAACATGAAGCCCAAGGTCATTTTGAGTAGTACACTACATGGAACTGGGTCAAGGCTTCAGATTAGAGCAACACTACAGCACACTGGAGTAATGTTGTTGTTATCGTATAGATCAAACCTGCAATACTTAGGTGTTAACAACGACGTTAATAAGCCAGTTTAACATTTCACAGAGTAGTTGCAGTGCACAATAAATACAAAAATACCCAGCCTTTGATTTTGGCCTAGTTGCCATGAGGATATTGACTGGAAGAGGGCGAGGAGCATTTTAACTAATTTAAACTTTTAAGTGACGCAGTTGCAGCAATGAGCAATGGGAGAAACTGACACAAAGAAAAACGAGTGTGTTAATGGTTTACTCGTTCTACAAAAGGCCTTTCACGTTTTTAAATTCCTATGAGGGCCACTGTTCTTTTGTTGAAAGAAGGGTAAACATTTGGCTGCAGGCTGCAATCTCACCACTAGATGTCACTCAATTCTACATGCGGGACCTTTAATTGAAAAATATTTTACAAGTGAGTCTTATTTAAACGTTCGCTTACATTAATGCACTAAAAATGGCCAAAAAAAACAAAAAACAACCACTGGCGATGCGAAGTGGACTTATTTGAACTAATCTTTTGGGTGCCGCAGTTACTGCAATTAATAATGAGAGCAACATATGACAGAAACGAGTTCTACAAAGTGCTCCGACGTTGGTTCCTACCACTGAATCGCCCATAGCGGGCTTAGTGGCCGAAGCAAGAAGAGCTAGTTCTGTCCATGCTATCACAATACTTGTATGATGTAGTTGTTTCACTCTGAAGTTTTTTGGGTTGGGAAATATAGAGGGCCTAAGGTGTTGGCAACTTCAGTGCTATTGCAACCGAGCGTAACATTCGTTTACCTGAATACTCAATAAAGTAAATCTTGATAGGACACCTCTGATAGGACCACCTCTCACACACTGCTAGTTTGTGGTTTGTTTTCCTCTAAAACAGAGGGTGCTTTAAGCCATAGTCCCCCGATGTCTAATGTATTGATGCAAAAGGGAACATTTTCAAGCTAATTGGGTCAATTCAAGCTTCCGTTACAAATAAATAAATGATAACCGTGATTGTTAACCCATGCTGGCGACGGGGTCTGGGTCTGTCAGCTCAAATGCTTAATTTATCCAATTCTTTAGCTGAGTGTTTTTTGCTACAGAGCACAGTTTTGAACATGCCCAAATAAAAAATCCACCCACCTTACCGCCTGAATTGATAATATGGGACTGCAACAGAGAAGATAAGGCCGAATGCGGGAATTGAAATATGAAAGGTAGTAAATAAATAAAAGACAATGTGGAGGTTGTTTTCTTTGTCTAAAGCGAGCTGGCAGTTATCAGTGGAGAGTGAACTTCAATGTACCCACTATCACCAAGAGGAGAATATTACACTCGGGGTGTTGTGCTGTTTGCTGATGCCCTGCCTATACATTTGATTTTTGAATGTATGGGAAATGGAAAAGGAGTCTTTAGGAGTTTAAGGTTGAACAGTTATCACTTGGTGCATTAAATCTGCTGAGTTTGTGCGTATTTCTTGTTTTTGAAACGTTAATACTCCATCCTCCTTGGAGACTAATAAAGTTTTCTTTCTATATGTGCTGATGTGTAAGACAGAGATGGTAAAGGAAGATAGACAGGCGTCCGTCACACAGACAGGAAGACAATATGTCTGTGCTTTGACCTTCACTCTCTTCCTGTTGTAACTGACACTGAGGTCCCTCCCAGAGGAGGTGAGAGGAAAGCGTTGGCTTGACCTGCAGAGCCACACCTTCACCCCCACCTCCACAACGCATCCCTAAACATCCCCAATGGGGGCTGCCACGCTGCCTCTGATCTCTGTTTTCCACTTGATGCTATTGTGAGATTTGTTTTTTCATCCGAGTTCTGAGGGTCCCATGTGGCCACCTGTGGCGCTGGCAGACGGACCTTTGTCTGGTTCCCAGCCTCTGTTTTTTTTTTGTTTTTTTTAACTCTTGATGGATGGCCGGACAGTTGACAGAGTTAAGACAGCTTGTGGAAGATAACTTTGAATGAAGTGAATGAATGCATGAAAGGGAATCTTACCTTCAGTTCATGTGGTGCAAGTCACAAACCGGAAGTTTTCATATCCTAGGATTTAATAGACCCAGCGGAAAAATGTGTGGATCATTGTGTTTTTTGTTCTTTGTACTACATAGGCAGTGAGTTATCTTTCATGGAGGCCATCATTTTCTAAAGTAGCCTAGACTGGACGAACTAGTTGCGGAATCTAGAGTCACTTTACATTTATACGTTCATATGTGGGTCATTGTACGTTTAGAGTTAATCATTTGACTGCAGTCTGCAATTTCACCACTAGAAGCCACTATACTCTACATGCTAGTCCTTTAATTTAAAACACATGTCTTCAACAGGGGTCTGTGACCCCTAGAGGGTCACAAAATCTTTGGTTGATTAGAAATTTTTTATATTAATGTAACATATTATCCGTGCACAGGTGGTTGAGACCAAAACAAAGCAAAAAGAAAAGACAAATCATAGTTTTACGTTGTCATCAAACGAGAGAAACACAATTCTAGCAAGCACATAGGTATTTGCAGCAGGTCAAAAAAAATGCTATTATGCTAATAATATGCTACCATTGCTCTTTTTCATCAACGGGGTGGACGCAAAATCTTTGGTTGATTAGACATTTTTTATATTTCTTTTTAATTTCCCCCCACAAATTTAAATTTCTTTAAGTACACATAAACATGAGTCCAACATATTTTAATCAAGGGATATGGGATAGCTTAATATTGAATGCAAAATATTAATGTATATTTATAAACAGCACTAGTCTGGGTTTAATATAAAACACATATTGTAGGTAGGTAGGGGGTCCATACTGAATCTCTTCATCAGTTTGGGGCCTGAAAAACAGAAGAGCCCTGAATTAAAGCAACTTTATGAGTGCTTCTTGCACATACTGCATTGCTTTTGCCAGCTGTCGCAAACAAAGAGACAGAGGGTGAGACGGCTATCAGAAGCGGCTAATCAGCTCTGCAAATGATACTCCAGAAGCTTTACGCTTCTGTGTTGCTACAGCATATCTTGGTTTTATGAAACATAAAGCAAAACTAGCGTTAGCCACCAGTCAAGCAGGGATAAAGTGACCAGGTCTCTGTCTTTAATTAGCCACACTTACTAGCCACATCGCTAAAGCTTACTACAGCCGCCTCACAATGGTGTTGTTTTAACCACAGCCAAATCCATGGGGGATCATCCCTATGGGTCAGGGTTAGGGACCCGGGGAACATAGGACCCAGGGAACATAGGTACTCTCCCATTCATAGTATTCAGTTTTGAATCTGGACTTAATTTCACACGACAAACTTAAAAACAAATACAAATCCTGTGACATCAGTGTTCAGTTATACTCCTCTTAAAAGCTATAAAGAGAGAGATAGAGAAAGCACAAGGCGGATCCCTCCTCTGAAACATTTTTCAAAAACTTGTGGTCGTTGGGCTCGTTGGTCCAAGTATGGAGATGTAGCCACGGGAGGCAAATGCAACAGCTCCCAGAGCGAGAGTAAAGTGTTTCTTGGAGGCCACCGCTCCCGTTGCTCCCCGTCGGCTGCGCCGGCAGCGGCGTGCAGAACCTCTCCGGCCCAAACGCCCACCACATGAGACAAATAAATCACCACGCGGGGAAGCATCTGCACCAGGGAAGTTAGCGCGGATGTGACTCGCGGCCCGAACAGATGTCTTTTCCAACTGAAATAGCATCAGATTCATCCCACGGTGAACCCAGCACCTTCCTTTCAACCACCGGGAGGATAACCACAACAAAAGGCTCGGTTTCCGTTTATCCCCCCGCCGCCCCCTGCTTTAGATGTGGGTTTTTTTCTTCTTTTTGTGTAGACAATGGGTGAAAATATTCTTGTGTTTGATGTGCTGATGTTTTTCATGTGCTTTAATGGGAATGTGGTGTTTGATCCCAGCACTCAGGTGCATGAAATGGGAACGAGGCCTCAGACAAGGGCGGGGGAAATTAAGAAACTCACACCTCTCATTTGTGCATTTGTGGACTCTAACATACACATATTTGTCCTGTAGACCGTGACCTTAAATCCTGATTGGCACCCGGAAAGTGGAGGAACACACAGCACCCAAACACACTCCTTTATCATTCAAATTGCGCAAGAGCTATCAACCTGAATAAATAAATCCCCCTCTTATCTCACAAACTGGATAAGCGCTCCCACCGGGTCTGGATGGAGGAAGCTGTCAGCACCTCTGTTTTGGTTTGCCTTTGCCTCATACAGAGACGGAATCCTGTTTTTGTCTCCAATCCATCCTCCTGGTTTTCGATCCCCGGAGAGTCGTTTCCCCTCCATGTGCGTGAGACGTATGCGTCCCACCTCACTATCCATACATGATCCCTCTTTCCTGCTTATCTCCTGAGCCGGGGCCCACAGTATATCTTTCAGCTGCTGATAAATCCGCGGCGCTGCAGAAAATTTCCACGTTAGGAAGAAAGAAAACAGGATTTTCCACGTCGTCGGCCTTTGAGATATATATTCGCCATTATCGCACAGCTTCCTGCGTCACACCCGCGCACCTTTATTTTTAACTCTGACACCTGTGGCTGCTGCGGACAGACAGACAGTCAGACGTGGAGGCAGATTTCCAAGATAGGCTATGGTTTATTTTATGTGCTAGGATTTGAGACGAATCGATAAATAAAATGACAAGTCCGTGGGAGCAAAATAAGAACTTCAAGACCCAACGTCTCACGCGCACAACTACTCAGCTGATGTGTAGTCGACGCAGGCAAAGACCAATTTGTCAAGAATAATCACTGTTAGCTTTGATGTGTACCTCCATGATTTCTCTGCACTACAGGGTTTTTTTTCATTTATAAAAAGAACAAAAGAAACCACAAAAAAAAAAAAAAATGCTCATGAAAGAGATGGTCTCTTGCAGAGCAACATTGCCACCTGCAGACAGAAGAAACCAAGCATGCTTAATCAGAGCTATTTTTAAGGATGTAGGCAAGTGACCATGTTATACAGCATGGGTCTTCAACAGGGGGTCCGCAGAGGTGCTGCAGTGGGAAGTGCAAAATCTTCGGTTGATTAGGCATTTTTTATCTATATATAGATAAAATTTAAATTTATTTAAATACACATTAACATTAATCCAAAATATTTCAGTAAAGGGATAAATGGAGGCAGTTATCTTTCAGTCAGCACTTCACTCACACACCTGTGTATTATTTGAACAGCTTAAGATTGAATGCAAAATTATGATAATAAAATAAATAGCACTAGTTTAATTTAGAACACATATAGTAGGTAGGGGGTCCCTACTTAATCTCTCCATCAGTTTAGGGGTACTTGGTCTGAAAAATGTTGAAGACCCCTGTTATACAGTATATATTTATATATCCTCACAGCTCAAAGCTTTCAGATCTTTAAGCATACCTCAAACAAAGTAAATAAAATTTAAGTCCACACTGGAAGTGTTTGCAGCAAAATGCACTCAAAAATTCACGACTGTGAGATTATTTCCAAGCTTTTTGAACAAAAAGAGTTTTTTTCCCCCACCCGTCTCTGGTGAATTATGAGTTATGGCGACACGTCGGATCGCTCAAATATTTATTGACGCGTTGGGACGTTTGGAGGGAAAATGTCAGCTGTTAACAATTCGAAAGGAAGCTGAAGTGTTTTCTTAGACGCCAAAAAATGTTGGAAACTTTTACAGCGTGTTGTATTTTTAAAAGCTTAATATATTTGACGTTGAGTAAAAAAAAAAAACAAAAAAACATGTTAACAGCTGTTACAGAAGAAACATGATTTTTCCAGTTGAAATAGATTGTAAAAAAATAAATAAAGTAAAATGAAAATACTCATGTAACATACAACTACTGCTTAATAATCCTCTAGGTATAATAATTTAGGTTAAAGAATTGTCCTCTCAGATTGAATCCCTGATGTTTCTGCCTGTATAATACATGCATTTTAAGGTAAAACTGGTCGTGCTACACTCACCTGGTTAATAATTGTCATCACAGGCTGGATTCTTGCCTCCTCCTCACACCTCAATATTATATGTCTCTCAAATGATCAACTATCACAGGCCTAAAACATCTTTATTATAGTTGTGAGTGCTGTCATGGTCGGGCCACCTCTCCATGACCTCTGATAAGAACCCCCCTGCAGGAAAAGGTTACAGAAAACAGATTCTGTTTACTGTGCTGGCCTCTTGTGGCAGCCTGTGGTATGACACCTTGTCAAACACTGATTTTTTGCAGCTTTTCAAATACTACAGAGGATATTCTATGAAATTCTGACCACTGAACAATAGCACAAAGTCAGATTATTTGATTTCTACGTAAATTCTGTGGTGAATATGATAAATTTTAACATCACAGTGCACCTTGAACGTGCTGATTGTCATGCTCATTAAAGACAAGTGGAAATTAAACCTGTTTCCTGTGACTTTGGTGCAGAAAAACAGGTGCAACCTCAGTGGAATAATTGATGAGGTGCAGGTGAAGGTCGTGAAAGTGGTCATTTAAAACGTGGAGACTCGTGAGTGCATCCGCTACGGTCACTAGATGGAGCCCTTAAGCCATTACTGGAGTTAAGAACTTAAATGGATGACAGGTGTTGTGTTACAGATTAGGAGGCAGGAGGAGAATAATTAAGTCTGAGCATTTTAATTTTGTTTTTTATTGGCATAAACCAACTTTTCATTCCTGTTAAATATCTGCAGCCGTGTTATCATTTTGCAGCACGATGAATTTGGAGCGTGGGCAGGCCCATGTATGACTGTACTGCTGTTACCTAAATCGCATGCAGAACTGTGTCTGAAGCTCAGAGGTCAAGAAGGCAACGGTGTGTGCGTGAGTGTGTGTGTTGTACTTAATTGATTTAGCTCCCGGGCTCACAACTCGTGCACACTCAACACAGGCACACACACACACACACACACACTGATCCTCCGCCCACACCCGTCCACAAATACATTTCCACTGCAAATCACACAGCAAATAAATCACCATGGTTACAGTAATATAATAATTGCCGTACTTGAATGAGGCTTTGACTGATGCCGCTCGCAAGGCCACTTAGAAATCGATAATTACAGGGAAAACCGCTGCAACGCTCGAGTCGTTTAGCAGCGGAACGAGTGCACACGAGTGTGCTTGATCCACTGAGCAGGGCGGCGCGCGGAAAATATGTGTACTCGTTGCGTCTCTCGGCTCGTAATCGTTCGATTGTAGTCATTTCTGAGGGTTTTGTGTGTCGTTTCATTGCGGGGGCCTTCAAGGACAGACTGAAATGCAACGTCTTGTAACTTTCAGAGGGATGATGTTGATTCTTTCACTTCTTTTTTTTTTTCTTTTTTCTATTTCAGACTAACAGCAGCTGAGTATCTGAGGCTGCTCCATGGACCCAGACCCTCAGGAGGTTTAAAGGCTCCGGGTGTATCATGCGGCAATTGGTTTGTGGTGATTTATCTCAGTGAAATTATCTGATCTGCTGAGATAACGCACACATTTTACATTTCTTTCTAAATAAACTGTAAACATCCATTAATCCCCAAGCTAATACTGCCTGAGGAAACGTAGCATATGGCGCTCTGAAGAAAGAATTGCACTAAATATTTGCATTATTGTAAACTGGATGTCAGTGGCAAGATTCCTCAAAACAAATAATGGTGTAGTAGGTTACTGCTAATGTAACTGCTATAAACAGATAACTGGATACGATTTAGCTGAATGCTAAATCGTCATCAGGCGATGGCGGATTGATTGCTGCTTATGCTAACTGCTAAGTAACTAATGGGTAATCGTCCACAAAACAAGACATTACTGGCCACTCAGGGGGTAATGAATGAGGCAGCCACAGTTAGCTGTCCAAGACCCCTGGGGGTCCGTGTAATCTTTGGTCGATTAGACATTTTTCTTTATTTTTAACTTTTTTTTGCAATTTTCCCCTGTAAATTTACATTTTTTAAAAACACATTAACATGAGTCCAACATATTTTAGTAAAGGGTTAAATAGAGACAGAATATGCAAAATGATAATAATAATGTATATTTATAATAGCACTAGTTTAGTATAGAAAATATATAATAGGTAGGGGGTCCCTACTTAATATCTCCATCAGTTTGGGGGTCCTTGGCATGAAAAACGTTGAAGACCTCCGTGTTGAATGAACAGCTATGCATCTCTGTGTCTCACCAAGGTAATCTTTTAGCATAAAATCAGATCATGGACTTTATACAAGGAGTACAAAAGTGGCGATCATCGCCATGATTTGCTCTCCCAAAAAAATTTGTGACCTGTGGTATTCATCCATGCTTGCAGTTACCACCAGCGACCACAGGCGTCGCCAAATCTCCCAGAACTCTTAAAATCTGCCTTAATTAAATCTTACGTGCTAGTACGAGGATGTTTTATTGTGTTCATTAATATTCTAATATCTGATACTGATAGAAGAAGAATCAGACTTGGACAGAGGAGGGATGCTTGGTTCTCATTCTCGGAGATCGGCATCTGTTTGCTAATGGTGAGGTATGGCAATAGAAGTGGCCCTGCAACGTACTGCGGCTTTGCATCAGTATTCCAGCCTGATGGCCTTGATATAGGTTATTATAGACATAAACCGCATTCACCTCTCATTCACAAGAACTCAGAGTCAGAGTGAGAAATACTTAATTATTGTGTTTATAAAGAGAGAAACCGAGTGAGTGTGTGGACATAATTAGCTGACTTCTCTCTGATCCTTAATGCATTATTGAATATTTCAAAGGAGGCCCAATCCTTTGGGCTAAGTGACTGCCAAGTCGGGATGACAGGGCCACTTTGGCTGTGATGAAGGGCGGTCCAGCCATTAAGGAGTCTGGGCCGCGCTGATGGCCTCGCGTGAACTCCCGGGCTCATGAATAATATAAATTCCTTTACTGTATTTGGAAGCACTTTGGACTGTAGTGGTTGAACCTGATGATACCATATTGATTTTTTTATTTTTATTTATTTAATTTTTTTTTGGAGCTGAGCGATTTCAGGGAACAAGTCAATTCAATTTTAGCGGTGGAACAATGGCTCGTAGAAAATTTGCCGCAGCCACTCCTGATGGAGAACAACATGGAGGCGACCTTGACTAGATAATAAGGTTGGTTGTCATGGTAATACACTACTTCTTCTGACATTTTCCCATTTTCATCTCTCACAATTACTGCTGTTTTTTGTTGTTGTTTGTTTGTTTGTTTTTTTGAAATGCCACTGTGTGGTATTTAATTTAGGGGTTGAGATCTTAAAGTTGGAAAACACCAAAAACTAAAGACTTGTGGTTGGGAAAATGCTAATTTTAGTGCTGAGTAGTGGTGAGGTTGCTGGATATCACCTTAAATTCCTCCCATTAATCCTTTTGGGTTTCTTGGGAAGTATAAAAACAGAGGCAAACAAAGGATTTATTGCACAATATTACAACCAAATAACATGCCAGGAACCTGACACAGTCAGCATGTAATATGCTGCCTCATGATTGGCTCTGCAGCGATAGGGGGCGGAGCCTCCTGTGCAGAGGAGGCTTAGATTGACAGGTCTCGGCTAGTGTGCTTTTGCTTCCATTTAGCGCTTTACATAAATATGTTGGATTCATGTTAATGTGTATTTGAAGAAATATAAATTTGCCGGGGAAAATTGTGGGTAATTTTTTTTTAAAAAATATAGAAAAATGTCTAATCAACCAAAAATTTTGTGACCCCGTCTGCAGTACCTCTGCGGAACCTCTAGGGCTCATGAACCCTATGTTGAAGACCTATGATCTACACTCTACACTCTACAGATAAAACATTGATTATTTGTTTATTTCATGGATTAGAGTTGCGGACATCACATTTCAAAAATGTCAGTGTCCTACAAATGCCCCCAAATGGCTGAAGACTCTCGCGCATTTGTTGATTGTAGAATGGCGGCCTGGCCATAATCAGACCGTCATTACTTAGTCCTTGTGATTAGTAAAATGCTCATCAAAGTCATAGAGGGAGTCAAATGCAGGTGATCTCCCCTACAATCAATCATATGCCCACCCATCTACACACATACACACACACAAACACACTCGGTCTCCACTGAGCTTTGTGTCCGTTTAAGCCCTTTCCATTAAACCTGCGCTGCGTTAAGCATTTGGGTTAAAAGCTTTCATAATCAGGTGCATTCTCATTTGGAGATTTCCAAGATCAATACCGTCCTCGACGTAGGTGTGTTCGTGGGCAGGTGTGCAGATGTGCAGATGTGCACGTAAAAGGGTCCTACATTTTGCCCGGCCTGAGTGTCTGTTTACTGTTTTCTGTCTGCGGGGGCAAAGTGCTTCCCGCTGCGTTTCTCTTTATCCTCAGTTTGAGCGAAGCTAACAGCAGCGTCCCGGAGATGCTGCGCTTGTTTTTCTGCCTCACGCCTCCTCAGTTGATCCCAAGGTCCATTCTACAGACTGCTGCTGCAACAAATGTAGAGTCAAAACCCATTAATGAGCACGACGCACACACAGGCATACGCAGACATCTGCTTTGCTTCGTTTTTCTCCTCGTTTGCCCGCACGTTTGAAATACATGACGAGCCCGGATGTGTCTGTGCATCTCAACTAGTGATGAGCCTCTATCGCTTCTCTCTTTTTTTTTTTTTTTGCAGCGTTTCAATAAAATCAGTTATCTGCGCTATTTCTCCTTCAGCACACTGTCACTCCTTTCACAACATCTCGACCTCAAACTTCGAGTCAAATGAAGAAAGTGCCTTCTTAAACTGACATTTCTTTGTATACTGTATATATCCGCAGAGTTTTTATGAGCCCAGTGTGTACTGGCGGGCTTGTTTTCCAGTCAGTGTGTGGGCGTGCAGGGACTTTTAGAAAAGTATGCCGGCAGCAGCGTTTTTTTTTTTATTTATTTATTTTTACAAATGCCTCCTCTGCATCAGGATCAATATGTTAGGCCTTAGGGGGATGAGCTTGACCTATGTGAGCAGTTTTTCATAATCACTTACGTCTTGAAAATGCAGTTTTTCTGTGAAGTGATGCATTTTACATTTCCTCTTGCTATTTTATCACAAGTCAAATAAAATAGTATAGGTTTTTCTGGATTTTCTTTACTGTTTGGATAGCAAAGAATTGCAAAAGCTTAATATAATAAGATAACAAAAAATAATACATATATATGTTGGGAAATTTTTTTAATTTATATGCAAAAATAAATTAATTTAAAAGATGTTAATATATTGAGAAACAAAAACTTTATACTTTTTTGTATTTTTTTTTCATATGCTCATATTATTTTATTGATTTCTCTTTATATTTCCACATTTTATGGCACCTCTGTGACACCATACCAATGGTGTCTTCATCCCTTACACTGCCAAAGTTAATATATGGAGAAACAAATGTGAAATAAATAAACTTTTGTACTTTTTTTAAAAAATTCTCATATTATTTTATTAATTTCTCTTTATACTTCCACATTTTACAGCACCCCTTTGACACCATACAAATTACATCTTTATCCCTGGGACTACCAAAGTTAATATATTGAGAAACAAATGTGAAATAAATAAAAGTGTATACTTTTTTCTGTATTTTTTTCATATTCTCAGATTATTGATTTCTCGTTATATTTCCACATTTTACGGCACCCCTGTGACACCATACAAATGACATCTTTATCCCTGTCACTGCCAATGGAGAAACAAAAATTTTATACTTTTTTGTATTTTTTTCATATTCTCAGATTGTTTTATTGATTTCTCTTCATATTTCCACATTTTATGGCACCCCTGTGACACCATACCAACGACGTCTTCATCCCTGACACTGCCCAAGGTAAAATATGGAGAAACATATGTGAAATAAATAAACTTTTGTACTTTGTTTAAAAAAAATATTCTCATATTATTTTATTGATTTCTCTTTATACTTCCACATTTTACAGCACCCCGTTGACACCATACAAATGACATCTTTATCCCTGACACTGGCAAAGTTAATATATGGAGAAACAAATGTGAAATAAATAAAAGTGTATACTTTTTTTTTGTATTTGATTTATATTCTCAGATTATTTTATTGATTTCTCTTTATTTTTCCACATTTTTCGGCACCCCTGTGACACCATACCAACGACGTCTTCATCCCTGACACTGCCAATGGAGAAACAAAAAATTTATACTTTTTTGTATTTTTTTTCATATTCTCAGATTATTTTTATTGATTTCTCTTTATATTTCCACATTTTACAGCACCCCTGTGACACCATACCAATGGCGTCTTCATCCCTGACACTGCCCAAGGTAATATATGGAGAAACAAATGTGAAATAAATAAAAGTGTATACTTTTTTCTGTATTTTTTTCTTCATATTCTCAGATTATTGATTTCTCTTTATATTCTCACATTTTTCGGCACCCCTGTGACACCATACAAATGACATCTTTATCCCTGACACTGGCAAAGTTAATATATGGAGAAACAAATGTGAAATAAATAAAAGTGTATACTTTTTTTTTGTATTTGATTTATATTCTCAGATTATTTTATTGATTTCTCTTTATTTTTCCACATTTTTCGGCACCCCTGTGACACCATACCAACGACGTCTTCATCCCTGACACTGCCAATGGAGAAACAAAAAATTTATACTTTTTTGTATTTTTTTTCATATTCTCAGATTATTTTTATTGATTTCTCTTTATATTTCCACATTTTACAGCACCCCTGTGACACCATACCAATGGCGTCTTCATCCCTGACACTGCCCAAGGTAATATATGGAGAAACAAATGTGAAATAAATAAAAGTGTATACTTTTTTCTGTATTTTTTTCTTCATATTCTCAGATTATTGATTTCTCTTTATATTCTCACATTTTTCGGCACCCCTGTGACACCATACAAATGACATCTTTATCCCTGACACTGCCCAAGGTAATATATTGAGAAACAAATGTGAAATAAATAAAATGTTGTACTTTTGCGTATTTGATTTATATTCTCAGATTATTTTATCGATTTCTCTTTATTTTTCCACATTTTACGGCACCACTGTGACACCATACCAACGACGTCTTCATCCCTGACACTGCCAAAGGTTCTTGCATCCTGACAGACTGTGATGCCTTTATTCTCAGCAGCATTCCACTGAGGCAGGCCTTGGCCCTGACAGAGCAGTCTGCGATGGCTACGTTCATTGTTCGTGCGCTCAATAGGCAGCACATGGCGTGGGCAGCAGTCAGTGGGGCTAAATTTGTGCCTCTCCGCTCATTCCGGGGATATTTGTGACTTGCTCCTTGTTGACTCGCTGCGCTCCTTGCTGACAACGGGGCTCTGTGTGTCACAAACTGCTTAATCCAACCAGCTGTATGCAATTAGGCTGCAAAACGCTGGGGATGTGCATGCTCCTCTGCAGAACGTCAAGCGGCGATGATGGGCTGATTTAAAATCTGTGATCAAGGAAAGAAAATGCAATTAAATGCCACTTTTTTTTTGTTGTTTGTTTGTTTTTTTTGCTTTAGGTTTTGTGATTCAGGTTAAGATTCAGAAAACTATCAAAGCCAGTTGAATCCCTCTGGTATGAACAACACAAGGTTAAAAAAAATAAAAGAAACATGTTTTTTTAATCATTTATTTTGGTCCAATTGAAATGTTAGAACTTACCTGGACAAGGGGAATAAAATAAAACAACTGTTGATCCCATTGCAAATGATCACATGTCTAATGTTTTCATCTTGTCGACTGCAGGCTACTTTGACAGACAGACGGGCTCTGGTTCATAAATCAGTGGCCACATCTTTTCCCCCCAGGGAGATTCACTGTTGTTTCCTAGGTAACAGGCACCCCCCCCCACCCCATCCCTACTCTCGGTTTCTCTGGACTGTACCATATCTACTGTAGGGTAGAAATGGTCTTGTTTATCAAACAAAAAACGGCTTTTATTTCAAAGGCGACAATACATAGCAGAAGATTATCATTCTAAATGATTTAAATCTTTATTTTCCGCAAATAGTTGCTCAAGCCGTTTATAACACATGCGTTATTAATGTTCACACAGCAGTGATAACCCCCTCCCAGTGAAGCGCGTTCAACATTTCCTCGAACTGTCAAAATCGCTTGTTGCTTCCTACCCTAGCCTTAAAAGTAGTTAGCGAGCTAGCGAGTGGCATCGCACGTCCGCTGGAAACCTCACTTCGAGAAAGCGGAAAAGTTTGCAGCCGAGCAGAAATAGTGGCGAGCGTCGGTCGGAGACCGTCCCGTGCTCGGAACCGCGAGTCCCGAGCCGACCGAAGCAGGCGCCCTCGAGTAGCCCGTGCGGCGGCGGCGGCGGCGGCGGCGGCTGAAGTGCAGCTGGATGTGACGGGCTCGTTCATCAGGTAAGCTGCAGGTAGTTAGCTTAGCACCTAGCACGGTAGCACCCTCGGGGCTGCGGTGCCTGCTTACACACTTGTTACGGCTTTATGGTGGATATTGTGACTCCCCCCCCAAAGGTGGCGTGGTGGCGTGGGTGGCTGAAGTGTCTCCAGTGATGCTGCTCGAGATTTATAAACAATTCCCTGGCAGCTGGGTTGCCATGCTAGCTCCTGTCACTGCTCGGGTAGCTCATGAAAACAAGCTGAATTTATTTTATCATTATTATTTCCATTTATTTTTTTTTTTTATTTGCATTTACATTTCTGCATGTGAAATTATCCGAGGATGGAGATACATAATAATAATAAATTAATAAATAATAATAAATGATTTTGAAGAAAGTGTGAAGCCAGTCACGTGTGTGTAATGCGCACTGTGCAAATACATTGATTTCTAAATAAATGGCCTGTAGCTCCGATATCCTCACAAAATATACACTATGTGACACGATTGTTTGTGTCAAATCCGAATCCGTTGACATAGAAATTCGCTCGAGGGGTAGGCACACACCTGAAAATCAAAGACGAGCATAAATCAGGCAGCACTGACATCTGTGTGTTGCCTCTGCTGGGAAGTTTGATTCACGACCTGCTGAAATCTGCTGGGGATATGTTTGATAATAAGATAAGACGTGCCTTTAAATTTAGTTTGTGTAGCATCAGCAGCAGCACAGATTGTCTCAAGATGATGGAAAAAAGCTGGCATGAAAAACCTCCAGAAGGTGACGGTGATAAGGAAAAAACTCCTTCTCAACAGGAAGAAACCTGGAGCACATGGACACATACACACAAACAAGATGTAGATGATGGTGTTACACGTTAGCAGCAGCTCTCACACAAACAGTGCACATATAGGTGGACCGTGCATGGGGGGAAAAAATAAAATAAAACATGAAATATAGATTACAAGCAAGTCATGCACCAGTTGAGGATGCAGACAGTGAATGTGCTGTATGAGTATGTGTGCGGCTGTGAGTCGGAAAGAGTGTCGCACATGCAGCAGAATATTGCAAGCGTGTTGTCGTGGGTGAAGAAGTCACTGGTGGAGCTTTCCAGGACTCTGAGGGTCTCGACTTGAATGATGTTACCAAAGCTCGACGGTGCACACGTGTGGCGGCACACACGAAACTCGCCGCTCACGTGCAGTACATTTAACGTCGCCTCTATTCGTGGATTGTTAGATTTAATTGCGGCGTACAAGAAAAAAATAATAAAGCGGCTCTAATGAGACACAAGTGGACGCACCTTCTAATCTGACCCCAGCTTTTCCTTTCCTTTCCACCTGGGGAAGGTTAATAAGTTTTGGATCGGGGCTTCCTCGCTAGGTCATGTACGGTAATTGGTGCTCCTGAAAATGCAAAGCGGCGTCTCACGTTAGAAATGTTCCAGTGGTTCTCAAATGTAAAAATAGTAATGTAAATTGCCATTTGCGTGGGATATGTTGTGTGTATTTAGCAATGGTAGGACGTGGCCTCGCTCTGATTGTTAGAATGTGGACCACCAGAAACACAACGTATACGGTCTGTAAGGATTAGATTGATTACGTTTCATCAACAACATCTTTTTCCCCCTGTAAAATTATCACGTAGATTTTGCATGTGACAGTTTTACAAGATTGAGCTGGAAGCGGAAGGAAGCGCAGCCCTTTGCTGCTTGATATTTGATTACAGCTAATAATAGAAAAAGACAGCTGCCTTTTCATTGATCTGTCTTCGGTGCCCTATTTCTGAGCCCTGTTTTTTTCCCTCTCTCCCTCCCTCTCTCTGTCCTGTGCAACAATCCGGTCGCGATCGCTCTAAAACGCCGGGGATTTTTCAAACTTCCAGCCCCGTCCGTCTTCATTTCCCATAATTAGCCGTTGTTTCAGAATATTTTTCGCGTTTGAAAATGAAGCCGCTTTCGGGGGGGGGGGGGGGGGGGGGTGGGGGGGGGCGCTTGCGGGATCCTAAATCCGGTTTTGCGCGCGAGCCAGGGCCGTCCGGGGTCAAACAGGACGGGGATAATAAGAGGGGAGGGGACGCCGTGTGGGGAAGGAAGTAGCTCGGCTTGTTTGTCTGCCAGCCTTTTGTTTGTTTTCCTGTCGGACAAATCTATTTAGGAGGTAGGCTATCTGAGGTCTGCCAGTGGAAATTAGCGACAAACAGGGCTCGTTACGCGGTCATTGACAGTTATTGACAGTTATTCAGTAGTGCCATTATTGAGAAGCCAGATGAGAGATTTATGAGCCTGTATCTGCTTATTTTTTAGGAGCGTACCTGTTAACGTAATCTCCTGCTTTTATTCCGAGACCACTCTCACTGAAGGTGTAAGGTGACACCTTTGCTTTCGACAAAAGGGCTCACCCTCCCCGCCTCCCTCTTCATGCCTCATGCAATGGCAGCGCGCTTGCCTGTGTTATTTTCCTACAGGTGCCCAGATGCTTGAGATGACGTCGGTGCTGAGGTGGACATTTTTTTTTTTCCCCCTTTCACGTAAGAGAGAGATTAATCACCGCAACCCCCCATCTCCCCCAAAACATTTGGCAAATGTTTTGCCAGATTATACGCGGCGATCGAGGCCTAATCAGACGGCAAATGGGTTTGTTTGTCGCGGGGAGCGCAAAAGCGTGTTTATCCTCATTGATGTGAGCGAAGCACCCAGGCTGCCGCCGCGTCACCCGCCACCTTTTGTGTGAGGGCGGAGAGACACGGACGGACGGTACAGCTGTTCTATTGAATCTGGAATCGAAAAGTCATGAAGCTGGATCTCTGACTCATCAGTTCTGTGACGCTCCGGTTTCACGGCTCATATGATGCCAGCCGGCGTGTCATCGGCCGGGGCGGGGGGGGGGGGGGAGGCAGAGGGACCAAGACCTCCCTCCCAATCCCTGCCACCAGCTAATTCTGATGCAACGACAATAACAGTCACCACTGTGCACTTTCTCAATCCAGAAACTAAGGAGTTGGATTTAAATAGAGACAGATTACCGGGAAAATATATACAGGTGGATGAGGAGGGGAGAGGAGAACTAAGAGAAGAGGGGGAGTGTGCATGGTGGGGTGGATTTGAGGATGGATGCTGTGGGGAGGTAGAGGAGAATCGGGAAGGGGAGGAGGTGCCGTGCTCCCGTTTCCTGGGGGGATGGTTTTGAATGTGATGACAGACAAGGACAGGGCTGATCTCCTCTATGCAGCTGCACCAACACTTTGATTATTATTTTTGTGCGCGTGACAAATTCCTATTGCTCCTTTTCTATTAAAAACACAATAGATGGGGATGATTTATATCTAATTATAAGTTCACGTGAATAGGAAAATGGGAAAAGAGGAAAGCGAGTGATGCGATAGCGAGTTGAAAGAGGCATGAAATTGGGGAAATACCTTCTAAGATCAGCATTCAAGGGTTGTTACTGTAAGCGCAGTTTTCACCCCATCGCTTCGGCCGCTCCCCGCCAATGGAGAGGCTCCGAAAGCCGTGATTCAAAGGAGCTGCCGTTCCATTGGCCGCTGCCGTCAAGGGGCGGGGCCTCGCCACAAGCTGGTGGGCAGGAAGGGGCTGGCTTTAGGGGTGTGTGTGCGCGCGTGTGTGTGTGTGTTTGCGCGTGTGTGGGGAGGGGGTGGGTTCGGCTGGAAGTGTTTCAGACGGATAGTTGGAGTAGACACTCTTCTGCTTCCTGCCCGCCTCGCTCGCTCGCCTCGCTCGCCCGCCTCGCTCGCTCGCTCGCTCTGTGGCTGAGAGAGAGACACTGAGAGAAAATCCCTGTCTCGGCATGGACCTCCAGCTGCAGCACTCGGCAGCCCGCGAGGAATGACAACAGTTCACACGGTCATTAACTCCGGTCGCTGAGGCTGAAGGCAGAGCTGCGCCGTAGCCCAGTGTCACTGAAGCGCCGGCGTGCCCCCCCCTGCGTGTTCGGGACGGCGGCAGAGCCACGGGACCCCGGTGAAACGAGGTGGGAATCTGGCTGGCTTCTCTCTGTTTTAAAGATTTTATTTTTTTTTTTTTTTTTTGCTGCAGTGTGCTGCATACCAGTCTGGGTGGGGAGGGACCGGAGGGAATGTTTTATCTATGTGAGAGAACGGCTAAAAGCGAGGAGAGGAAGAGAATGTGACCGGGATAACTGCATGGGAGCGATGCGAGTCCACAACGCAGTCCTGTAATGGACTTTCTCTTCCGACTCCCAAGGGAGAAGCGTTATCACAGCAGCTGACTTGGTACAAATGTCAGGAGCTTCTTCTTCTTCTTTCTTTTTTCTTTTTTGCCACATTGGCTACATATTCTTCACCGTGTCGAGAAAAAACTCCTCGCGCCGCCGCTTCAAGTTCTTCCTCGTAACTCTTGCACATTTTCCACGGGCTCGATGTTTTTCTGGCCTCTCGCGCGTACGTGGATACAAATAGACGGCGGCTCCGAATTGAGCTGGAACTCCCATTTCTAATAAGGCCCTCGTCACAATTAACCTTTGGAGTTAGACGGGGCAGGGTTGACGTGCTGTCTGTCCAGATTTAGCTTCGCCCCGGCGCGGTCGGAGCGGCGGACGTCGCTGCCTACATGGAAAAGGCCACGGCGGTGTCACGCTTCTGGCCGTAGATCAAGGGGAAGTGGGTGTTTGCTAAAATGGAACATCAGTCCAGCCCTTCCTGTTGAGGAAAAAATAAAAGAACGGGGTAAATCTCAGACAAGTCGTCACCGCGGGACTAGAAATCCCCCCCTCTTTCCGAGTCGCATGCATATTGCACCTCGAGGTGGCTCTAAAAGGATTTTTGCGCTCGGTAGGTTTAACAGAGGAAAGAAGTAGTCTGTGACACGGGGGTGAGTTTGCTGAATCATTCAGCTCGTGTGTTTTTAAAACGCTGCAGTTTGAAGCGGAATGACTTCCGAATTCATTTGATATCACAGCTCGTAAAACCTTGAGAACATACTCTGTTCTCGATTTTTGGGTCCGTAAAGTAAAAAAAACAGTTAAGTCGGCGGGTTCTGATATCCCGTTAATCGTTACAGCCATCTGAACAGCGCTGCTGTTCACCTCTGGCTGCAGACTGCACTGTAATTAGCTGATGACTTGCCTGCGTCCCTGTGGCCAACCAGGCAGAAGACAAGAACACTTAAACAGGAAATCCATTTACTAAATGCAGGGGTTGATATCACTCGGATATACAGTAAATATCTCCTGATTGTTTCCAATTAGAGGCCGCTACGAAACAGCCCATATGTCCAAGGCTATTGGGGTCACCGTGGTCCAGCTAAGGCTATTATGATATGGGGCAGACCTACATGCTGACTCTGTGAAATGCTCCTCGCGTCGCCGCGAACGGTAGCTTAGTCCCGGTATAGCCTCTGCTGAGCTCACTCACTCGTCTTTATCGCTAATGGCACTTGATAATATTCAACTCAAGGATCCGTAGCTTATGCCAAAGACAATTTCATAATAGCCTCCATAGCATTAAATGCGAATTAGGGCTGCGGGGTTATTGCCCCCGCTCTGACTGATCCTCTCTCTGGGAAAAAAACGCGGAGGAACCTTCTGCAAGTGCACAAGCGGGTGATGTCACACAGAAAGCTAGGTTTTTGATAAAGCCTTAACTTAAAAGCTCTCTCGTTTTTCCATTACCCTGGCGGAAAATGAACATTTTCCCATTTCCCCACCCCCCCCTCCATGCACAATGAGCCCCCTCTCTCCACAGCCTTGAAAAACATTGACCACTTGTTCCTCTCGGCCATGCAAATGACCGACACAACCGCGGCCTCGCCGGGGCATAAAATGGTAATAAATGGAAATGCGGCCACTCAGGTAGCCTGCGCGCACGGGCCCCGTTCGTCCCAGTCATTTGCGTTTTTTTTTTTTTGCTCGCAACACCTGGCCGGTGCCAACAGCGAGCAGCGCACGGCCCCCACGACAGGAACCGGGTAGCTTATCGTCTCCGCTGAGCAAATACGGAGCGGGCTAAGATAAACTGCAGCGCGCAGCCCGGAGCGCACAGATACCAGACTAATGGGTTACATACGTGGTATTCGGAGGTCAAGCCAATGACTTTCACTCGAGACACCCCAGTCCCGCTGACTCTTATTCAATTAAGCGGACTGACCAAGATAATGCCCCGTGCCAGCTGGCCCTCGTAAGCGTCGGTAATCCATAAAGTCTAGTACTCTGGTGCTTTTCTTCACATCTCTATCCCGCTCTGTCGGGTCACCCTATCTGTCCACTGTTTGTGCAGGACGCAGAGAGGGCGAAGTCTTCTTGCGCAATCTCAGCAACTGCAGATTAATGCGATACAGTGTTTTAGGCATCATCCAGAAGCCGGTGCAGGTGATGTGGTGACAATATCTGGGTTTACGCACCAGCGTTAACATTCACACCCAGGACAGGACACAGGATCTATTATTCCTTCACATGGGTTTTGTTTTTGTTGCATCTGAAAGTATAAATGCAATTTTCTGCTCCTGGACGGACTCAAAAGTGCTGAAAGGTGCTAGATGAGGGCTAATCTCCGGGGTTTGTTTTGACAGCCATGCAGATTTTACCTTGAGATGGTTTTAAAAGGATTCAGCGGCTGATAGACGTCCTATACGCGAGAGGGGCCCTGTGGCTCTGTACCTGCTGATCATCCCTCCTCCTGTCTTTCCATCTCTGTAGCATTGTACTTAAACGCGTCTCCCTCGCTGTAACAAGCTAGCCGAAGCCGAGCTAGCTCCTGTCCACATTTACGCCTAATCAGCCTGAACTAAAACTGCACCGACTTCAGCTGGAGTTTTCCAAAGTAGTCATTTTCACGAAGCGATTCCCCCTCGCTATGTGTTTGGGTTTCTTATACTCTTAGGGCTGGGATGCTATTATGTGACAGAGGTAATAGTTTTCCCCCTCGGGATGACAGTTTGCTTTCCAGCAGGGGCTCAGCTTTGCTTTCACAAACGTGAGAGAGCTCAGTCATCTCTGCAGTTTGTTCTGCTAAGTATTTAGCATGCAAATGAATGGTAACACAAAGATTATTCTTTACTTTTATTTATGATATTTCCAAGTAATTAATTCGAGCCTGGCTTCTGTGCAGGAGCCCTTGTGCATCGCAGCAAACCACTGCACCAAAATAATGACGAATAAATAATATTTGCCTTTGCAGCGGTTACATTCCCCGAGTGAGAGCGAGGACTGCGGAGACGTACAATAGTTTCATGCAGAATGAGAACAGACATGTGGTCGTGTTGCTGCATGTTGCTTTTTTTTTTTTTTTTTTTTTTTTTATCTCGCCACCGCCCACATAGGGGTCCTTTTTGATTTTCAGGCCTCACCATTTGTTTTGAACATCTTTCTTTTACGGCAAACGTTGCTTGAATGTCGCCCGTCGAGTCCCCCCCCCCCCATGACCCCGACCAACCCTTTACCCCCTTACGCCTGTTGGATTTTCACAAAAGCTTTCAGCTCCGCGAAAAACCAGTTTTGCTCAGTGTAAAAAAAAAATAACAAACACAAATGACTGACGCCTGCGTCAACCAACCGTTTCGCCCGCTCGTCGCTTGGCGGAGAAATGCCGCCCCGTCGTACACTCCTGACAAAGTAGGTTAGCTTGATCACGGACGTCTTATGGCTGACTTCTAAAAATAAGAAGGGATTAATTGTTAAAGGTCACATCTGACATGATTCTTACCTGACTGTCTCTTCTGCAGCGATTGGCTCACCCCCCCGGGGAGATGATGTGAAATTAAATCGCGCCTCGGAGAGTCAGTGCGATCGGGCGAGGGAAGCTTCTGATCTCATTTCACATGATCAGCACTAAAGTGGGACGATATGATTAGCCGGACGGTGGGGCCGAATACGAACTGTTATTTCAAGGGGAAGCATCTTTCTGCCTCTGGTTATCTGCGTTGACTGTAGCGACTGTTGTGAAACATTTCTTCTTCTCTAAACAGCCGACTGTACAAGCCTTAACTTGCCTCCATTAACAAGTGGAGCTCCGGGAGGTTGGTCAAGATCTCATGATATTGGCTAATCTCGTCTGCTTTCCACGGATGAGTTTACGTGCACACGAAATCTTAATCTTTTAACCAGAGCCGTAGATTTTTACAACCCTTCTCTTTCTCCTCCCTCCGTCTGGTGTCCTCAACCCCCTTCCCCTCCCCATTTAGCAGGAAAACATTTCCAGATGTGCCAAGAAAAGAGCTCCCTGTGCAGTAGCTTAGTAATGGATTTCGTACGCTCGAGCTAAAGGTCACTTCCTTAGATTGTTGCTCTATCAATTGTCCCCCTTGTTTCCCTAGACGACAACCAGACACAGGGACCTGGGCCTTTCCAGGACACGGTAGAGAGTGCGCGCACACATTCCCCTCTTGAATGTAAATGGACAGGCTGCTGTCAATGAGCCGGGGCCTGATTTCGGATGGTGGGAGACCGGTGAATATTGCAGGACACTGGGCAGCGTCATAATCGTGTCTGGCATTGGCATATGCATCTGTCTCGGTCCCTCTCTGGCTGCTGGACGTCTGCCCGGAATAGTGCTGCGCTGCGCTGTTTTCTATTGGCTGCTCCATCCCGTCCCCGTGCATTGCTCTACAGGGTGGGTTGGACCCTGGGGCTTTTTTTTTTTTTTTTCTATCTCTGCCCTGACTCTTGTCCACTGTCTCATAGCACAGAGGCGTTTGTAATTCACCACTTTGTATTCAATACTTTTGGCAAGCCGGTGGGCTTGTAGTCACCTCTCACAAAGGCACACATCAGTGACTGGGGAGGCTTAAATTCAAGTGGCTTTTGAATAACCTCACCTTCTCTGGTTTATTAGCCTGCTTCCTTTAGAGCCAGCGCTCCTTTGGGACAGTAGGCACACAAATTCAAATTAACAAGCTTAAAGGGACGCTGTTGTTAAATACTGTTAAAGAGTTTGCCAGCATTTCT